>NC_134698.1:68217986-68524653 GCF_050947455.1 Rhinoderma darwinii | reverse complement strand
TGGTTTTCTGTTTCTTAGAAAGTTGGGTAACAATTATAGCAGCTGCTATTGCTGCTCCACAAAGTTTGTCGTCCAGCTTTCCTAAACTTCTGAAAGGCAAATCTGCCTAGTTATACAATACAGAAGCAGGGGACAGCACTACTGCAGATCTGCTATTCAGGATTTCAGTAGATTTACAGTTGCAAGAACAAAATATAAGTGAACCCTTTCGGCCTCGTGCCCACTTCAGATTTTTCCTTTAGGGTGCTATCCGTTTTTGTCACTAATGGCACCCTGAATCCATTAATTTCAATGGGCCCATGCACACTTCCGTTATTTTGACTGATCCGTTGTTCCGCTGTGTCAAAAGTAGAGCATGTCCTACTTTGGTCAGCGATTCCGTGACCGCGGGGCCCATAGAAGTCAATGGGTCCGTTTTTGACGGATCCGTTGCCCTAGCAACGGCAAGGCGTGCCAAAGTTCACAGACTGGGACATGTGACAAGTTCAAATAAAGTTCAATACCTTCCGTTTCCTTAACGGAAACACGGAAGCGAAACGGAAGCACAACGTCCGTTTAAAACGGAAACACGGAACGGATACGGAGTACACACGGAAACCACACGGATACCAAAACGGACAGACGGATCCGTCAAAAATGGTGATGGAAGTGTGCATGAGGCCTGGATTTCTGCATAAAACGTGGTCTTATTATTATCTAAGTCACAATTCTAGACAGAAACAATCTAACTAAACTAATAACACACACACACACACACACACACACACACACACACACACACACACACACACACACCTACTGTTCATGTCTTTTCATTGACTAAACATCCACAATGCAAGGAGAAAAAGTAAGTGAACCCTTAAATTTATTACCCTGTAGATCCATCTTTAGCCACAATTAGCTTCAGCAAATGTTTCCTGTAGCTGCACATAAGATTTGCACATTGTTGAGAAGGAATTTTGGACCATCCTCTGCAAATGTGTTTCAGGTCATCAATATTTCTGGGATGCCTTGCGTGTACAGCCCTCTTCAGGCCATGCTAGTCTCTCGATAGGGTTAAGGTAACGTATTTGGCCATTCCAAAACATAAATCATCATCTTTTTCAACCATTCTTTAGTTGCTTTACTTGTGCACTTTGGCTCATTGTCTTGTTGCATCACCCAACGTCTCTTCAGCTTGAGGTCATGGACGGTTGCCCTTAAATTCTCCTGTAAAATGTTTTGATACACCTTAATGATAGCGAGGTCTCCAGGCCCTGAGTCCGCAAAGCAGCTCCAAACCATGATGATCCCTCCACTATGATTCAGTTTGGATGAGGTATTGGTGTTGGTGTGCAGTGTTTTTATTCCTCAAAACATAGCCTTATGCATTTCTGATAAAAAGTTCAAATTTTGTTCCATCTGTACATAGAACACTTTCCCATAAGCATTGTGAACAGAGGTTTTTGCAGTTTTTACAGACTTCTAAGTCTTTTGCTGTTACCCATAAGTGCTTTCTCACATCTTTCGGGATTGGCTGTTGTGCTCTTGGAGCGCTCTTAACAGGACGCCCACTCCTAGGGAGAGTAGCAACAGTCCCGAATTTACTCCATTTGTAGACAATTTGTCTCTAACTGTGGATTGATGTACATGTAGGTCTTCAGCAATGCTTTTGTATACTTTTTCAGATTTGTGTCCCTATAACATGTCTTCTGAGGTCTTCTTAAAGTTGTTTGTCATGAAGCATGGTTCACACTAACAAATCTTTCTTAACAAGAACAAATTTGTCAGTAACCAGTCTTTGTGAGCACCTATTTAATGGCCAAAGCACTTGTGAAAACCACACTTACAATCTCACCTTCTTAACTGAAACATCTTTTGCCAATTAGCGCGTGAAGTCGTTATTAACCCAGAGGTTCACTTACTTTTTCTCCTTGCATTGTGAATGTTTACTCAATGTGCTCAATAAAAGACATGAATAGTACGTGTGTGTGTGTGTGTGTGTGTGTGTGTGTGTGTGTGTGTGTAAGTGTGTGTGTGTAAGTGTGTGTGCGCGTGTGTGTGTGTGTGCGTGCGTGCTTGTGCTAGTTGTTATTGTTTTGGTCTATATTTGTGACTTGGATAATAATAATAAAATAATAAAGACCATATTTTATTAGTAATCAATGCAGAAATCCAGGTAATTCCAAAGGGTTCACTTACTTTTTCTTGCAGCTGTAGGTGCCATGGAGTGGATGTAGTTTCCACCATATTGCTTATCACTAAGATTTCTTTAAAAAAAAAAAGCTAAAACTATGAAATGGATGAAAAGATACAGTTGACAGAAGAAAGTTGTATAAAAGCATTCCGCACTAAACCTGGGTCAGTTCATTTATGACAGAACGTTAAAGTGCACCTCCACTTGTGTGCTCCCCCCTCGGGTGGAGAGATGCCCCTGCTTGCTGGGCAGTACAGTTGCCATTACCACCGTACGACGCTCGCAGAGTATCGTGCATGTGTTCAATTCTAATAAGTACGATACTCAGTGTCCTATGGTTGGCACAGCAGCTGTACTGCCCAGCAAGCAGGAGCATCTCTCCGCGGTCGATGTCTGGTCGGGCAGGGGAACACAACACTTTAAGCTATTAAATCGTCAATTATTTTAATTGCAAGATGTTTTTCTCCTGAAGTGTTTTTAATTGAAGGTACATTTTCGGAGCATTCCCAGTTTTCTTTGGGACGAAGCAGACATCTGCTAATTACAGCGTCTTCACATTGTTTCCCAGCCCTCTATGTTCCATACAGCATTTCACTTCTCCTGACCCTCCCATGTTTCTTCATCCATAATGATCGGATGTGTGTGCGTTCCAGGGACTGAAATGATCCCAGCTGCACGGTTATCATATGGAGAATTATGAACATTTCGCTGCACTAAGTAATCTATCAAATAACTTTTGTTACGCCATTTAAGTGTCCAAAAATAACCTATAATGAACGCGCGGTATGAAACGACGCTCACTTTGAAGCGGGGGAAGTTTTAAAGTGACATTTGGTGTGAGGTAAGGCCTGTGCATTGTACAACTGCCAGGAATTACAAATGCCGACGTAACACCGACATTGCAGAGCAGATTGCGTATCCGGATGTATCTTTTTGGATTAGTTATACAACACATTCTCCATTGACACATAAGAAAAGGAATGAAATTGCGCAATTGCTCTTTTTACTGAAACTAATTACATTATCAGACGTACATCACCTTTGGGGTTCCCTATTCTTACAGATGATAGAATGCCCCCTGCAGATACTCGGAGAAGCACCATTATTGCACTGTCTGAGACTTTGCCGGCGGTCAGACCCACTTTTCACCAGTTCAGATCTAAGGTTCTTAAGCAGTACTGTTTAGTAGAAGTACTCGACCGATAGATGGAGTAAGGCCTGATATTTTCTTCAACCAAGGGAAAAAAAAAATTATAAAAAGGCATCACCTCTGTATTTTGGCTGCAATACCTGAACCACCGTGGTTCTTTTGATCCGATCTTAGATCACCATATACTTACATCAAACGGTCATACTGTACTGTAACACCAGTAAATAATATAATTTTCAATATACAAATAATAGCGTTTGTCTGCTGAAACTATAATACCCATTTAAAGACATATAGAAGAATTGTTATTGTAGCGATATCTCAAACTAGACGGTCAACTACTGGAGATCACGCCATATATAAATGGGCCATAAAGGGGTTGTACGAGATTAAAAAAATATGGCTACTTCCTTCCAGAAAAAGCGACACACACGTCCATTCATGAGAACTGGGTCAACAATTGCCAGATCTTGAAATGAGAAATATTTATTTAAAAATATAAAAGATTTCCGGTTCCGGCACACATAGCTTGCAGATAATGGGTTAAACATAAGTAATGTTAAAAAAATTGGCTTTTTCTCTTTACGCTACTGATCCATGAAAAGAAATCTACTGTGATCACAAAAGTAGCAGTTGTTGCATGTGCAATCGGTCGCTAATTAGCAATTTTATATTCATTTCCATTGATATTTAAATGAGCACAATGCAAATTAATTTATGTGTTATTTACTGTGCACATCATTAAAATGATATTTAAATGAGAATTGACAACCATTTTTATATGCTCGGAAGGGTTATTTATATTCAATTCTCTGGACAAACTGCAGAGGAAAACAAAATATAGTTAGAAGTTCTAGAACGTAGCTTTGAGCTGTAAATGTCAGATGTGGCCGTCATAATACATCTTTCCCTGCAGTATGAACAGAAGTTGTATTTGTTCAGGGGGAGTAGTATCTAGCGTATGCTCTCCTACAGCCCCCTGAATGGCATTTTCGGGGGTTAGTAGGTTCATTAACATCCACTAAGATGGACATTATTAGTGAACCCATCTCTGTAAGAGATCCTCTTTAATTAGAGGTTATGGACGTCAAACGGGGACCCCCCCCCCCTATAAATGTAGAGCAGAGAACTGCGAACATCATGCAGCTCTGGTGACTGTAAAACATGCTGGACCATTCATTTACATATGGCTGCTGCATGGCCCCAGCGATTACAGCTGATAACTAGAGGTTTCTGAAGCCAGACCTGTAACCATCAGCTGATTGCTGGGCTGGCTTTAATTTAATTTAAAATAGAGATTGTCCTTATATGACATCCGCTGTAAGGCCAGGGTATGTGCCCAACTGGGCGGATTAGCTGTAGATTTTCCACAACAGATTTCATTGCAGAAAATCTGCAGCATAATACAGTGGCAGCAAATTGGATGAGATTTCAACAAATCTCATCCACACCCTGAGAAAAAAATATGCAGAAAAGAAGTGCAGAAATTTACTTGCAGTGCGGATTCCCAATCTGCAGCATGTCAATTTCTCTTGCAAAAACACTGTGGAAATTACGAACAGGAAATTCAATTGAAAATTCCAGAGTGTTTACGCCTTGTGTGGACGCACCGTAAAGGTTTTTGGTTTTGCAGTTGAGGCGCGGTTCTTGCTGTGCGGCAAAACACAGACCGTTTTACTACGGTTCCGCAGCTAGAACCGGTGAACGTGCGTTTGTTTTTTTTTTGCCGAGTGGCTCTTAATCTTGTGGCAAGAACCGCACCTCAATTGCAACAACTAAATGCACACGCAACTAAATGCACACTATAATTACACAGTGCAATATCACATCCTATATAGGGTCACACGATATCACATGTGTACATTCAATTTCATGTGACTGCAATATCACAACTGAAAAATAAATATTTAAAGCACATAAGTGTTGCAATTTTTCAATTGAAATATATTTTCTGAAAGAAGGTTCCTCCTCTAAATGGCGTGTAAAATCACATGCACGCTTTTTTGCAATTTTACGTGGCATTGCAGTGTATTTGGATCTTTTTGTGGTATAAGTCACCATGGAGCCCTATTAGAGCATATAGGCTGCCGCTGTAGGGGAAATGAGGAGCCAAAAGCAACTTCCTCCAGCAAAAGTTGACTCAACCCTGTTAAGTGGACCAACCGCATGTAGTCCAATGTAAAAATCGCAAAAGAATGGGAAATGGATGGCAGGCAGTATTAGTATTTATGTGCTATGTCCATGCACATATTCCATCTATCCATCATCTTATATTGGTACATAAACACTAACAGCCCCCCACCCCTTCTCATCATACTCAGTTGCAGACCCCGAGATGAGATTAGTTACCAGTAAGGGGGTTTCTTTGTATTAGCGTGCCGTAAAAGGGTATGCAAAAAAACTATTTTTATTTAAAAACGAATATTGTACACATGTAGCAGAGCTGAATTTGGGCACTGTGCAATAGGAAGACTTGCAGTCCTATGGAAACCAGTGATTTCATAATGAAACGAGAAACTCAGCCCTGCCACATCTATACATTTAATGAGTCTTGGCACTATTAAGTAGATCTAGCATTAGCAGCGCACACGTCTCCCCTTCCAAATATGCTGCGCCAATGATGAAATGTGGAATGCCTTTCTCTGCGGTCCCATAAGTCCTGATGTATAAACACATCTGATACAATGACTCATTCGCAGGTCACTCTTCCATTGTTCTCTGTGTGTGCTGACTTATTAAATTTAGCTACAGACTTCTGGTTAGCGGTGGATACATTACGTAACATTATACTAACAATGTTTGCAGCTGGAAACAAAGATATTTAGTACAAAACATTCAGCTCCAGAACAACATGTAAAATGAATTCAAAGCTTTTTATGCAGAGAAAATATATACTGTATAGGAACTTGTAAGGAGCTTCACCTGCAGGACTACGGAATTCGATTCTAGAATTCTCAAACAGGCTAATCGGAAAAAAACATTTTTTTAATTCGCTAAAAATTGATCACAACAGTACGCCTCCCTGGCCAATACCAACAGGGGTCCCTGGTATGGAAGATCTGGGAATCACTAAATATTTAACTAGGGAATACAACAATTCTCAAATATATTATTTTGGAATTTGGTAATAATCATGCAATTTTAAGCAGAACACAGGTTTCGTTTAAAGCAGTCTGAATTTTGTAAACGGATTGCTCTGAAACGCATCGCAACAGTCTATCTTAGCGGTCCATGGACAGAATAGTCCGTCCAGGGCTAATGGATCACCCTACGTACATACAGGGAGTTGCTATAATACATTGCATTATGAAAAGGCGATAAATGGAATTTCCTAATATTACCCTTAAATTGTCTTTAAGGTTAAGCATTTATTTACAGACTAAGGGTGCACAGCCGCCATCATTATGACACTCCGTTTGGATGTTTGTAAACAGAAAAGCACGTGGTGCTTTTCTGTTTTCAATCATACTTTTGACTGCTGTTGCGCGAATCACGCGCGTCCCACGGAAGTGCTTCCATGTGGTGCGCGTGATTTTCACGCACCCATTGACTTCAATGGGTGCGTGATGCGCGAGAAATGCAGAAATATCAGACATGTCGTGAGTTTTACGCAACGGACTCACGCTGCTCAAAAATCACGGACTGTCTGCACGGCCCCATAGACTAACATAGGTCCGTACGACGCGCGTGATTTCGTTGCACGGACGTATATCACGTTCTTGTAAATCCGCCCTAAGTCCACCAAAATGTTTTTAGACATAGATGCAGGATGTCTCCAATCTGCATAAAAACCTGATGTGTGATTGCAGCCTAAAGGGGTTGTCTAGGACTAAAGTAAATCATGCTGCCCATAGCATAAAGAGCCCAATAATTTTGTGCAACAATTTGATCTTTTATGCAGCCTGAAAAATGGTTGTTTGTCGGCAGCACATCTCCCCATGTAAACAGTGGCTCTTCCTGCATGTGAAGGGCAGCTGAAGCTAAACTTAAATTTTTTTTCCCACAGATTTGAAGTGTCCCCTCCAAGTAAAATGACTAAATAATCCATCGTTACATGGGTGTGGAGGACATGACTTGTTGATGGTGAAGATCATGTACTTCATTATAAATCAAAATTTAAAGCAGAGTAGTAATTACATATCTGCCAACAGCAAGGCCACTAATAATGATGTGGATGAAATAAACCATCGCTGAGATCTTTACACATCCCTCGGTCACATTTTCTCGGATGTAGCTCAGATGTGAACAGAAAGCAAAATAAATGAGACCTTCTAAGGGGCGGCTTATGTAATTATTGTCTGGCAGAAACACATTAAATGCGGCTGCTGGTCAAAATATCTTGAAATATAGCACCCCATATCTGCCAGGAGAGACTAATTACAAGCCTGGGTGGCACCGTGTGCTAAGCCTCCATACTACACTCATATCAGGGAATTCAAGTATTATTATGAAAGTGCATGTAGAAAACGGGATTATGAATCTCTGACACATATATACTGCACCACCATACAGATACACCCAGAAATTAGTAAACCCATGTGGCTCAAAAGTGTTTACCTTACCTACTGTAATTTGCACTGTGTACAAACCATGCCCTCCCTGCCCGATAAGTCTACCTTAACATTTTATAAATGTTGGTGGATCCCAATTTTTTTATGGGATTTACCAATTACCTAATGTGTTTAAGGGCTACCAGATACCCGGCCACTGCAGGGCCTGAGAGGGTGGTGTATGACACAGGGATTCACTTAAAATCATGCATCTGGTTAAAGGAGAACTTTACCTGAATATATTGCTATGTGGAGTCTCAGAACCCTTTTGGAGCTGAAATTTCCCCTTTACGGTTATGTATGTATTTTTCTATGTAGCCTTAGGCTTTAAAAGTCCCTCCAGCCATGGCGGAACTACAATTCTACCAGGACACTGCTGCACTTTATAACTATTAATAGGTACGGATTTCCCCATCTCTGTTCTACATCAAGACCTTGAAAATAATCACAAACCTGCAATAACTTGTACCTGGCAAACAAACATAAAACGGAATTATTGAGAACAACGGCCGTTAGTGTAATGAAGATCGTGCCGATTTTTGGAAATCCCCTTAAAAAATTCACCATTATATTATCACAGTCACCTAAAGCATAAACCGACCACATACATATAACGGTTTACTAAACATCTCCTTGTGCACAAAGCTGCGAGTGACAAACATCAGATGTGAAATGGAAATCACATAAAAGATTACTTTATACTTTTACTTAGAGTCCGTCTCCAAGTCTTCTCGCTGCTGCCTCCTTAAATTTATCCCTGGGGCATAACTTCCAAACATGCTGTAAGAAAAGGTAAATGGCTGTCTGGATCGTCTGTCAGATCGTCTTACCTTTAATTGCAGTCTATCAACAAGACTTGCGTTGTATACAAGAATCGCCCTGGAGCAGGAATCTTACAGCAGCAATATTTTGGCAGCGAGCTACTATGGCGGAAGACGTGTTAAGAGAACTGAACTGCAATGGTAAAAAGTTCTTACTATGTGCACATAAGAGCACTGAAATAATAGTAGAGACCCACTTAATAGGTCGGCAGACCAACCTAAAAGAAGTCGCAAGTAGGCTTATACAATAAAAACATTTACTAAGAACCTCCTGTTCACGTTTATCAATTTTGCTTAGCGGCAATAAATTAATGTATATAAGGAGGATGTACAGTCTATGGGGGGAACTTATTAGCACTCCACGTAAAAAAGGCACAGTTTACGCAAAAATCCAGGTTCTTTGCAGAAAAAGATAGCAAATTTTGAATTAAAAAAAAGTGGGTGAGGCATAGCGGGAGGGGGCGTGGCCACCTGCAGCCCGACAAATTTACACCAGAAACCGGAGTAAATTATAACTGAAATCTACGCCCGCACATAGCGCATGGACAGCCAGAGGTGCATATCTTAATAAATTAGCTGCATTTTACTCCAGTTCTCTTTAAATTCCCTCTACAGTATTTTTTACTGCAATTGTACATTATCCTGATGTAGGTTATATTTAAATTGATGGCACCGATCACGAGAACGGGCTTACCTTGCTGTTCCTGGGAGCTCATATGAATGGAGAGGTACTGCGCATGCTCTGTCACCGCGTCATCCATTTCTATGGAGCTGCCGAAGATAGCGCTCCACCCACATTAGTAAATGTATGTAAACTATTATGTAACCTATAATTGAAAAGGCTGCTCAGATCTATGTACAAGTGACACCATGCCATTCACACATTGTAGATATTACTGTACATAGAAAAGAGTGGGCTTCATAGCGAAAATAAAAGAAATTTGGTCTCCGCTGGTGTTTGGTACAAACTTCCTTTCAGGACAGCAGAGCTTTTCACTGGAACTCAACAACCCTCTTTAGTCTTATTCCTTGTAAGAGAAAAGTCCCCAAATTCTTTCCACAATATTTCTGCTTTAAAGTCTCTCAGTCTTTAAGGGATTGTCTAATAAAGACAATCTCTGTCCAATGTTCTGTTAAGAGATATGTATGTCTATCTACCATGTGGGAACCCCCTCTATGAGCCGGAAGGAAGAGCAGCTGTAAGAGTGACTCCCGCCCTGGCAGACTGGGCCCATCCATGCCTTACCTGGTCATTTATTCATTTGAAATCTATAGCCAGACATGGCTTTCACAGGCCGTAACGACTGAACATCGGGTTAGAGAAGCCGAACCTGCTGCAATCAATTGATCACCACATGGGCTTCTATTTTAAAATGGATTGTCTTCATGAGACAACCCTTTTAAGTGACCACCTACATTAATGCTACCACCCAAAATACCATCATTCACAGTATTGTCACTTGTGCGTCCAAGGTCTTTTATTCCCCTACATAAGAAGGGTTACCTGTAGTTAATGGTGGTGTTAGCATGCCTAAATATGCATCCCTCCACCTTGTAATAAGATAATGTACTGTCCGATAGGAGCAAAAATTAAATGTATGGTGCTTGCGACCAACCAACCAAAAATACCAGCATGCATTGATGGACAATATAAGCTTCCTAAAAAGTGTTGCTGTAACGGCAGAACAACTGGAGTAGAAAGGTGCACATACTCATTAGATAGAAGCCGGCTGTCCCTGACGTTTTTGAAAGGATCGGCCGTTGATCTAATGTGTAGGTGGGCCACTTGACTCTCCCCCGATGGCAGGATCGGGCAATATTACTTACTAAAATCTGACAACATCCTAACGATTAAAATCAATGATGATTTGCTCAGAAAGTTAGCTCAGATTTTCAGTATCTGTTATCTATGTAGTGTCATTGAGGTTTCAGCTCTTCATGGAGTCCTCTCCTTCTGGAAATAAGTGGTGGTCCGAGATTGCAGAAGGCTGCAGAATCCCAGTTAAAGTAATATCAAGTTTATCAATCTCAGTGCACCCCCCCCCCCTTTCTTGAAGAAACCGAAGATTTTACCAATATGCCTGACAATAAAGACTGCTCCTAATGTATTTACATCCCTCAATGTACAACATCCAGCAATGTGATCGTTCCTCGCAGTACTTTTCCATTCTCCTCCAGACAAGGTGTTCACGGGATTAACCAGACAAGATTATTACTCTAATAATACATCCTGTCCTCTCAGATATCATTAGCGAGCTCAGATGTGCGCTGGAAACGTCTCGTGCCCTCCACTTCCCCCGCCCTTCCCAAAGAGTGCGCTTCCTGGGTAATTTAAGAAGAAATTTCTTCTAGTTAATGTAAGGTATACCATAAAAGCTGCAATCAGACCTCAATGTGATCTTTGTTCCCCTGGAAAAGTGCAGGATAGTCAATGGACTGGAAAGGAGAAACACACCATCAATAAATCTTACAGGAGAGTGCCAACTTAATTTGCAGGTACCTTCAAACTCCGATCATTCTGAGTTCATTACACCACAGAGTTAGCTGAATTGGAAAGTCTTTGCCAGCCTAAAGTTGTGGCAGGCCATAGATTTTAATTCAAAATTAATAAAAGGTGTTTTCTGCAAAAGGACATTTGAGGTGAATGTCATTGGAAAAAGCTATAATATCTAATAATACACAATGCATATTCCAATAATGAAGTATTTCCCACACAACCTACCGAACCTTCTCTCTTTATGTAAAAAATAGACACATAGGTCTGCAAAGGAGCTGAATACACAGAACCAAAAAGATCATTTTAGTCAAGACTTTTTACCGACCTCCTTTGTTTTCTTATTTTAGATGCATTGGAGCAACAAACAAGAACTATTGCAAAGGTTGCTAGACCCTTTAAAAACATATGTGGCTTTTTGGTTTAGGGTGTGAACCATCAGCGTTAGGGTTCCGTCAGACCTTTCCGTCTGAGGAATTAATCAACGGAAACCATAACTTCCGTTTGCATTACCATTTATTTCAATGGTAATGCTGCCATCGCAAATGGTTTCAGTTTGTCTCCATTCCGTAAGGTTTCCGTTATTTTGGCGGAATCAATCGTGTAGTAGACTGGAAACCATTTGCAACAGAAGCATTACCATTGAAATCAGTGGTAATGCGAACGGAAGCTGTGTTGATGGGTTCCTGCGACGGAAATGTCTGACAGAACCCATCAACGAATCCCTAACGCGGATGTGAACACGCCCTTAGATGATAAAATGACAACCTGAGCTGGGGCGACGCCTCTTTTCACCACGCAAGCCCTTACAGGAATTTTGAGTAGACAATAGTATTTTAATATTCTGGAGCCCACCCATTAGCGAAGAACTATGCCCTAATATGAGGAGCTGTACTATTTGCAGGCGTCACTCCAAACTATAACGATAACCACAGGGAACTGCAATTTACCCAGGAGCAATGGACATAATAAAATCATATTGGGGAATTGTCATTAACCCCTTAAAGACCAGATCAACCTTTTTTTTTTTTTTTTTCAAATGTTCTGGCGGTCAAAACGTTCAAATGTTTTCATTTGACATAGGCATTTGTGGATTTGCTTTTTGCGGAACGAGTTGTACTTTGTCGTTGGTACATAAACATTCGTTTTTATTTTTATGATTTTTTTATGGCTTATAGGGGAATTTATAATTATCATTTTTTTAACTCTAGTGTATTGGCATATGTGTATATGCCAGTACATTAGCCAGTATACAGTACACAGGCAGTTGTTACCGTTACCTAAATATGTCTTAACAACAGGAAATATAGTAAGACAGCGCTGGGGCCCTTCAATGGACCCGGGGCCGTCTGCCCTTACTGGGCATTGTTTGCATCACATGGACCCCCCAGTCCCTCCCTTTGAATGTGGCAATCAGAATTGATCGCAGCATTCAAATGGTTAAATGCTTGAGATCAGAGGCTCCTCTTATATCCACAGTTAGAGCAGGGCTGCGGCTCTGTATGACAGCTGTTGCCCCTCTACTGATCACACGGGCACACTGGCATACATGTCCTGCGTCGTCAACCAGTTACGCGGTCTCATTATCTGAACATTGTCCCCAAGCTTTAACCTGTGCACTCTCATGACATATCTGTATTCCCCATAAAAAAAACAATTTTAAAGCATCTTTTCTTGTTACTCTGATTTTGTGCCGTTCCTCCTTTATTTCTCCTGGAAATGTATGAATAAATTGACATTTGGATACCATTTCCTTATCAATGGGGTGTGTTTCTACATCGTCTGACACTTTCAGCACCGATTGGACAGTGGCAGAGTGTGTAGGTACACACCCTATTGACAAGACGAATACTCATGCTTAGTTTCCAATTTATTCATACATTTCCAGGAGGAATAACAGAGGAATGGCACAACAAAGAATTCTAAGAAAAGAGGATTCAAAATTGTTATTTTATAGGAAATACAAGTATTTACTACAACCGATCAGTCAGGAGAGCTGGCAGTTCTATATGATTAGAGAAGCATCCACTTTCTCGTAGCATAAAAGAGTAAATGTGATGATGATAAGAATAAATATACAATTAATCCACTTCTATTATTCAGCTCAGTCAGACACAAATAAAGAACAGGTTTTACTGACCATGGGGGTTAAGAGGTGGTGTTTACCATCGGAGATCTGGAGTAGCTTGGAAGCAGACATGCCATATCCACAGTTTCAATTACTGTATTTAGTAAACAAGAATGCCAAGCTAAGCAATTGATTTCTGCCTGGGGCAGCGCATGAGCCGAATTTCATTATATCTTTAAGCTGAAAAATGAAATCTGGTATTTTGTCATTGCACATCACTAACCTTATAGAAGAAATAGCTACTGATAGCAAGACAAGCAGAGGACCTGGTAACCATGCTGCGTAGATCACCAAACCGAAGGATACAGGTTTATAGGATACAAACTGGTAAGCCACTACACTAATGGTGCCTATGACTGTAGAGGAAGAAAGAGATAGATAGATAGATAGATAGATAGATAGATAGATAGATAGATAGATAGATAGATAGATAGATAGATAGATTAGGAGATTGGATAGATAGCTATGAGATTGGAAAGATAGATATGAGATTAGATAGATATGAGATTAGATAGATATGAGATTAGATAGATATGAGATTAGATAGATAGATAGATATGAGATAGATATAGATAGATATGAGAGAGATAGATATGAGATAGATAGATGTTATTAGAGATAGATCTGTAACAGCGCCCCCACCTACCACATGCCATTTCTAATAATGTTTTTTTAAATGTATAATAAAAAAAAACTATTTAGGTCCCATGCACACGACCGTGCCTGTAATCACGGTTCCTGATTACGGGTACAGCCGGCCGCGGACAGCCTTTCCCACTCCGGAAGTGAATGGGTTAAGTTATCTCTGTACAGCAAAAGACAACAAATATATTTCTCAATATGATGAGGGCTAGGACACCACTGACAGTACAAGGGAGATGTGTCATGGGTCCCCCCCTGGGACAGCCAAGGCGACAATGGCTCCCTGACATCATGGCTGGCTGACAATCACACTGCTGGGGAGTCGCCTGGCTTACAATTAATGTATTTTAACAAGCTGATCCGAATACTAATTAATGAGACAAGTATTTTTCATAAACTTGAGGCTTCTCATGAGTAGCAGATACCATACACACACACACACACACATATTATATATATATATATATATATATATATATATATACACACACATATATATATATATATATATATATATGTATATCTCTATCAAGGTCACGTGCAAAAAAAAAAAAATAAAATTGCCATATATGATCATTACAGTTACATTTCATGGAAAATTTGAGTAAAAGATTAGTCCAATTCATTCAAGAAAAAGCAAGAGTCTACTGACTGCTTTTCTTTTGAAATAAGAAGTGTCCATTCTTGAGATTTCCTTCTCAATGGGCTGGTCCCCTTGAGACACAAAAACCGCATCTCACTGCTGAGCCCCCATAATGGGCTGTTATTGCAGGGCCATTGCAATGCCCTACAGCACTGCAAGACAGGGCACCATAGCTCCCATTGACTTTAAACATTGCCCCGGGGCCTTCCACTGTTGACAGCCATCATGGACATGCCTCTTAAGCTTTAGGTCAGGGATGCACAACTTTTTTTGGACCGAGTGTCACATTGTACCAATTCCAAGGGCTGCAATAAAATTAAATGGGTATTCCCATCTGAAACATTCATGGCATATTGACAGAATACGGCATAAATGTCTGATAGATGAAGGTTTCATTTCTGTGACTACCACCTATCCGCAGAATGTCGCACTCCAGATAGGAGAGTTCTAGGTGGCCATGTATAATCACGCTATCTCCATTGTAGTTTATGGGAGTTTTGGAAACAGCGGAGATTTCACGATTCTCATTAACTAGAATGGAGAGAGGCGCACTCGTGCACAGTCACCTCTCCACCTCTTCTCTTCCTCTCTGGAGTACTAAACAGAGAGGAATCCCCAAATATGGGTGTCCAAGGGATGGCTAAGAGCCCCACACCGAACTGCATTGTGGGCTGCAGGTTGTGCTTTAGGGGACCTCCTCTGTTAGCTCAATATGCCTTTGTAGTGCATATGACATGCAGACAGCCCCATCCACCAACCCCTACATGTTAGGTTTTGTCGGTAATTATTAGGTGCATCAGCGACATGTAATTGTGTTGGTTATAAAAGGGAACTCCACCCAAACTCCACCACATTTTCTAGCATTACTGAATAATTTCATAGTATACCAGATATAGTTGTAAACATCGAAATCTGATGCATCTACTCTGGTTAATGGGATGATCTGGCATCATCTGAAGCTTAAAGGAATTGACTTGATCAGTTACTATACATATGATAGGCCATAAGAATAAATAGCTCCGCGCCCTGCACTTTCTATATTATCTACATAGAGCCGGTGCAGCCACGAATGCTGTCCAAAATAGACCATAAAAGGCACAAGAAGGTGTTAGGCGCTCGTTAAAGGGTTAAATTGACCGTCTACATAAGACGGCTTGAGCAGTTCATGTGTGCGGATTATTCACTAAGGATCTGAGCTACTGTGACACTAATCTTATCTTCAATGAAAAAAATGTGCGATTAACTTTATAAAACTTGACAATGGCTAAGTAGGCAGAAAAAGAGAGAGAAGGAATCCTTTCAGGATGTGAGAATTGTCTGTAAATCATCCCGTAACACACAGCTGCCTCCTGACTACACCGCCAGCCTCCCCGGGTTCTGCAGCCTGCAATACAGTTTTATGATAAATCAAATTAACTTTCTATGACCCCCACTGCCTGTAGGAAAACACAGCAGAGTCTCAGGCAGTTTTCTATATTCGAGAGGGATTTCATTTCCCTCAACGCTGTGATAGATCTGAAACGGACAAGACAAGTCTGACAGCTAGATAAAAGGAAATATCAAGTAGGCCTTCTCTCATGTGGGACTCCGTTCTTAAGGCAGATGATGAAATTAGCGATGCCTGGAATTTGTTAACCCTTTTCAGCATGGCTTAATACCATAACTCTCAAAAGTGCATGCTTGTACTTGTATTGAGTTTACCTACCAAATGTAAATAATTGGGGGCTGATGGGAGTATCACTGCAGGATTAGAGTACTCATGGTATGTTGGTAGTGTTACAATGGAGACACATAGCTCTGCATAGGACACAAGTAAAATGTAAACTATTGGTTGTAAAGGTGGGCCTTTCCTTTAAGAACAGCTCTATCCAGTGCTGCTTTATTGGAAAAATTAGGAAAGTGCTTAAAAGGGAATTCCCTAATATAATGTTATGAATGTAATGTCCATCAGCTTTGGGAATATATCTAGAATACAGTGTCTGCCGCCAGGAAAACACATGCCAAGCAGCTTCTCTCCAGTTATTGTCAACCGGTGACAGATTGTTCTTCATTTTTCCCCTACAGCTATTCTGTTGGGCTCCATGCACATGTCCGTAGTTTCTATCCGCAATTACGGACCGTAAATACTGCACGGACATGTGTGCATGAGGCCTTAATGGCATTATATTAGTAAGAGGTCGTTTTTGTAAAGATGGAGCCCTTCTATATCTATTACCCGTTACATGCCCAATACAGAACCTCTCAAGCCATTACAAAGTGACAGTATCTATCTCCATAGACCTCTTTGTTGGCAGAACTATTGGCAAAATCTGCTAACAATTTAATATCTATAGGGGCTGACAAATATTTTTCCCGCTGGTGGAAAACTGAGGATCAGCCATATTTTAAATTTTCTAACTGATCATCTTTTATTGTTCTTGATGGTTGGAGCTGGAGGTATCAAGCAGACGTTCACTCCCACCACCTCTATAGAAATATGTACGTTTGGGCAAGCTGACATGCATGGAGAATCATGGCTGAATCTGAAACATATATGTCCAGTCTATAATGGTGCTGAACATCATCTTTGCAACAGATTTTGGAAAGTTTTAGCAATGTCTAATCTATAAATTAGAACTTATAGGAGAGTCATAAGTAACAAGCAAGAAAGTTTCTTGCAGATTGACGGATACTCTATGGGTACACTGAGGCCAGGACGTGTGCTATGCACAGGAGAAAATGTTCCCCACATTAACATCAGGAGGGCGGCTGGCAGTGATCCGCTATTACAATTCAATAGGTTTCAGCAATCTTCTGCCTCCCTGCACAATGCCGTTTCTGGCCGTCTTCAATGTTACTCCATGATCAATGAAATGAACGTACTATGAGCAGCCCAGCATCTCCAGTGCGGGGCATTTCTACATCACTAGACATCTCAGCCTGTCATTTCCAGTAGGAAAGATCGCTCTTTCATGCAGTTCAGCATGATAACGCTGCGGCATGTTATGTGTCATGTCAATGAAGTGGAAGGCAAGCAGATCAGAAGAGAAAGATAACACAGACACTGCGAGGGGATAAGGTGCTTCCACGTGACAGAAGACACACGTGTCCTGCAGCTCATGTATAACGCATCTTCAGGTTTTTGTTTTCCTGCTATTCGAAAAATCACAAAACCAAGATAAAATAAAAAGAATCTACTAAGTCCTATCCATCAATCATTGGCAGCATGCAAAAAATACCTTTTGTTTATGCTGCTGAGCTCACAGGTTAGGCTCCTGTTGATGGAGCTTTTCCTGGGGGCAACCTTGCTCTCGGTGGTGTTTTCCTCACTTGTCTCGTGTTTGGGGGTGCTACCACCCTTGCTGTTGAGGTCCCTCAGAACATCGTAGTTAATTTTACTAGATATTTTCTTCTGTTCCAGCATCTTCTCAATGGCTTCTCCGGCTGTGCTGGCTTGAATGGGGGCTCGCCGTTTGGAAGACTTTTTTGGCTGCAAAGAACAAAAAATGAACTATTAAATACATATGCTATATATATTACGGAGATAACGGGGTCTTTTACACTAAACCATATGTGGCCCCATTTTAAAGGCCATCCTGACAAGCGAAGGAGCTACATAAGGGTAAGATGAGTGTTTGACAACTGAAGGTGCGTAAATTTTTACAATTAAACATGAGATCAGACAACGATTCTTGAATTTTCACAAAGATCTCTCTCTTTACCACTTCAACTTAAGATCATATACCATTGGTGTTCATGAGATACCTGCCTGTCTATGGATGCCCTGCTATGTCTAAATGTATTGGAAGAACAACACTGGATTCATGTGATCAACCCCAGTCAATGGAAAGCGGCAAACAATGTAACAGGATGTTTCCCAGGACCACAAAGATCAAATTCCTTACAAAACATAGGATGCTCAAAATCTCACAAAAACTGATCAATATTCATAGTTACAAAGACTACTAGAAGTTCTACTATACAACAGTAATATAGTAAAGAGTAAATACATGTTCACATTTGCCTTTTCCTCTTTCTGCCAAGGATTCCGATATTTTTGACAGCAAGAATAGTGCAGTCTGCAGATCTACTCTTGCCATGAAAAGTACAGGAACCACAACAGACCCCATTATTAAAAATAGGATCCGTTAGGAAACTAATCTGGCACAGCTATCATGGCTCCATTATGAACAGAAGCCATGATGCTAATGTGAACTGACTCCAAGTTGCATGCTGTGGTAGCAAGTTTAGTTGCACACCTAAAATAATATATATATATCTTTTAAAAATCCCATAGGACAGCTGTGTTGCGATGTTGCATGCCTCTCAATTATCCTTTTATGGAGGCAACTCTTGACCAAATAAGTTGTGGGCTGGAACACCCAATGACTGGTGCCCATGGTTGAAACAATTTATCTATAGGAAGCTACAACCTATGTTAAAAAGAAAACTTGCCCAATCGCGCTTACATAATAACTAAGCAGTGAACAGACAGACTTGTGAAATAAAGCTACACTGATATAGATGTTCAAATGACAACAAAATGTCGTGAGTCTAATCTTGTACTTCCAGGACACATGACAGATGTGAGTGCTCCATCATTTATAACATTGTGCAGTCGTACCTGGTCAATTCGGATTCCCCAGCACCAGATACTAATGAAGTGCCACTGGACCACAGGTGCTTCATCACTTGGCATGAGTCTGGACCAACAGATCCATCACATTTGCCCTGTGAGTAAAGTAATTTATTCTACAGATGGCTTTAATATATTAGCCAATTTAACATGTTCTGCATATGGCAGCACTGATAAATTGTGATAAATCCACCGGAGACAGTCCAGCAATATAAGAGATGGGGGAGGGGTGAACAGATCTGAAGAAGATCAGTTCCTTTTTATTGCAAAGTGCTGCAAGTGTCTGTGAGGATTCTTCTCTAAATATAATGGGGAAAATACACAAAATATATTTTTTAAACGTAGCGAATTACATTTATAAACTCACCTTACATTTTATTACAAAATTGTGATAGTCATTGGGAACATGCAAAAAAACAAAACACAGGCTTCTTCTGAGGTAACATTAGATAGATAGGAGATAGATTGGGAGATAGATAGATAGATAGATAGATAGATAGATAGATAGATAGATAGATAGATAGATAGATAGATAGATAGATAGATAGATAGATATGAGATAGATAGATAGATAGATAGATAGATAGATAGATAGATAGATAGATAGATAGATAGATAGATAGATAGATAGATAGATAGATAGATATGAGATAGATAGATAGATATGAGATAGATAGATAGATAGATATGAGATAGATAGATAGATATGAGATAGATAGATATGAGATAGATAGATAGATAGATAGATAGATAGATAGATAGATAAATAAAACACTAATATTCACATATGAATATAAATGTATCTAAATGTGTGCAATACAATAATGATCTCGGGTGCAGTAATTTATCAAACGTCTTGCTAGTAATTCTATTAAGAATCATTACAATCAGTTTCTCCACCCTGAAATGGCTGATGACAACGAACAATAGATGTCCTTTAACCCCTTAATGACAAGCCTATTTTAGACCTTAATGACCAAGCTATTTTTTACGTTTTTCAATCGTCGCATTCCAAGAGCTATAACTTTTTAATTTTTGCGTCGACATAGCTGTATAAGGTCTTGTTTTTTGCGGGACAAGTTGTACTTTTTAATAGCACCATTTTGGGGGACATATTATTTATTGATTAACTTTTATTAACCTTTTTGGGGGGGGGGGGGAAATCGAAAAATATCTGAAATTTCGCCACTCTTTTTTGCATCCTAAATTTACGCCGTTTACCGTGTGGTATAAATAACACAATAACTTTATTCAGCGGGTTGTTACGATTGCAACGATACCAAATTTGTATAGTTTTTGTATGTTTTACTACTTTTACACAGTAAAAACGCTTTTTTTTTCAAAATTATTTGTTTTTGTGTCTCCATATTTGAAGAGCCGTAACGTTTTTATTTTTTCGCCGATGCAGTTGTATGAGGGCTTTTTTTTTGCGGGAAGACTTGTAGTTTTTATTGGTACCATTTTGGAGTAGATGCGACGTTTTGATCACTTTTTAATCACATTTTTTTAACGTCAGGATTCACAGAAAACAGCAATTTTTCCGTTGTTTTTTCTTTAATTTTTTACGTCGTTCACCGTGCGGGTTAAGTAATGTAATAGCTTTATAGTCGGGGTCGTTACG
Organism: Rhinoderma darwinii; assembly: GCF_050947455.1. NCBI lineage: Eukaryota > Metazoa > Chordata > Amphibia > Anura > Rhinodermatidae > Rhinoderma > Rhinoderma darwinii. The sequence continues at coordinate 68,503,813 of NC_134698.1, read as the reverse complement.
GACGCGGCGATACCAAATATGTGTAACTTTTTTACTTTATTTTGGTTTTTTAATAGTAAAGCAGTTTGTAAGGGGAAAAAGTGGGTTTTTCATTTTTTTTCACATTTTTTTTTTATTAACTTTATTAAACTTTTTTTTTTACTTTTTTACTAGTCCCACTAGGGGACTTTAATATGCGATTCTGCGATCGCTATTATAATACACTGCAATACTTCTGTATTGCAGTGTATTACTGCCTGTCCGTTTAAAACGGACAGGCATCTGCTAGGTCATGCCTCCGGCATGACCTAGCAGGCATTCGCTACAGGCAGGCCTGGGGGCCTTTATTAGGCCCCCGGCTGCCATCGGAGACACACTCGGCGATCGTATCGCCGGGTGTCGGTGGGAGAGGGAGCTCCCTCCCTCTCTCTCTCCAAAACCACTCAGATGCGGTGCTCGCTATTGAGCACCGCATCTGAGGGGTTAAACGGGTGAGATCGATACTAATATCGATCTCACCCGGCAGAGCAGGGACACCCCCAGCCCTCAGCTGCCTCTGGCAGCTGAGAGCAGGGAGATTTGACAGCTCCCTGCTCTGTTTACTTATTCCGATGCCGCAACGTAAAAAGTCTATGGCATCGGAATGAGGCCCGTTACTGACCGACGTAAAAACACTATGGGCCGGTCACTAACGGGTTAACAGAACAGGAGAAAGGAGAAAACAATAATAAACTAAGTCTGCTTCCCGATTAATTAATAATGTTTCAAGTTCCCTCCTCCCTCTGCCAACAATCTGTTAAAAAACTGATCCGCCATGTTTTGGGCTTTTTTCAGCCAGTAGTTGTTGTACCGCTGGAGGGAATAGAGTTGTCACTGCAAAACGTACTGACACTTGGAGCTAAAAAGGAAATCTGTAATAATTCACTAATATTGGGCTCCTGATATGATAAATGGAGCCCCAATATAGTGTCCGGCAAGCACTGCAGGCGGACAAATGGATTATAATCTAAAGAGCCATGAAATGACAACGGGGCCCTGCAAACACACCGGTAGAGGGTTTAGTTATGGCTGTATTACTTAGTAATCGCAAAGTGTCTAGACTATCCGGTATCTGGCCCAGAATGGAATAATAAACATTTCATTTCTCCACCCGCACATCTTGCAGCTATAAATGTTATTTAGCCTCCACATTAGTTTATTGCATTTATTTTAGCCCAGCAATATTAATTTAAAGCCAAAGACTTTACCATCCAGAATAAAGTGCTTTAATTGAGCTGCACAGGAAAGGGAGCAGACAAAGAATACAAGCTAGGTCTGAATTAATATACAAACGACTGGTAGATGAAAATAAATTCTCTGTGCTGTTTACTTTTTGGAATCCATCGGGCTAAATATACACGTCCATGTAAGAATTTACTCCGTACAGATTCCCAGGGCACTGTGACATTTGATTTTGATTTTCACAGATCCGTGTGGGGGCCGTAAATCCGGGCCTCAAAAACTCAGGACAAGTCATTTTACAGTGCGGATTTGCAGTTTCACAAACTGGGGACATCCATGTTTTTTTATTGTGTATCTGTGAATCCCGATGTCACTAATGCACAACGTATGTTTTTTTGCGGACTAATGGATTGCAACGGAACCGAGGTTTTGTGACCCGTAAAATCACTAGGGTTGTGTGCATTAGACAGCTCCTATACAGACAAGTGCTTATTGTCTCCATGGTAACAGACTACAAAAAAAACCTTTGTAGTCTGAGCCTGCAGTCACACTCATCTGTCCCCTACTTTTTACAAACATACATTTGGTAGGTTACTAAGATGTAGGGGACAGATGGAAGAGCATATGACTACAGAATCAGACTACACACCGTTTGTTTATAGTGTTACCATGGAGACACGTGTCAATAGGAGCGATTTACACAAAACCATTTGAAAAGTTGCTTCATTTTTCAAGAAAAATTGGAACAATTAACAATTGGTTGCAAAAGTAGACCTTCTTTTTGAATAACAATTCAATCAGTGTTATCAGGAGTGTTAAAAGTCCTCCCTTTAGATATGGATAGGAGCAAAATCCTAAAAAGCTATTTACTTACAGACATAGTAATAATGAGAGTAATGGACGGTAGGGTCCATATAGCAATACATCATATGGTCTGATAAGGTAAATAACTTGCGGGAAGAACAGTAATAAAAACCAAAAAGTTGTGTCATGTCCAAGGGCCTGAAGTCCAGCGACCTCACATCACTTCATTAGTTTCCATTATTGCCTCTATTCCCTTATATCTAGCCTGACCTCTTCTCTCTTTGAAGTCTCTATGTCTTTTAGGTCAGTCATCCCAATCCATGATCTTCAAAGCCAAGCGGAGAAACTAAGCTGTCTGCAAGAAAGGGAAGTTCTAGGGGGCTTATGGCTTTGAAGCAGACAAATTTGATACGGCAACACACCACATTTGTTTTCCAACATGAAGACATTGTTAAATTGAAGTCTCCAGGAGCCACGGGGAAAGTGCCCATTAGGTCATCACACAAACAATGTGAAGTGAACCTTTATTTTGGAGATATTGTATACAAAAGTTAAGAGAACTGCTTAAAGTTCTCAAGTATAACCCAAAAAATCTATAATTCAGAATTAATAGAAAAGAATAGTTTCCAAATTATAAAATGGTCATAGAAAAAAATGTCAAACTGAACACTAAGGCCTCACGCACACGACCGTAGTGGTGTGCACGGCCCGTGATTTGCGGCTTGGACCACCGCAAAGTGTCAACCGCGGCCGCCCGCAAATCACGGGCCGTGCAAATTGCCACGTGCATTCATTTCAATGAGCCTGGACCGCAAAATGCGGCCGTAATAAGACATGTCCTATCTTTTTGCGGTCCAGGCTCCCGGGCAATGCACGGACCGTGGAAACCACAGTCATGTGCATGCACCCATTTAAACGGGTGAATTGCGGCCGCAAAGCTACGTTCGCGTGCATGGGACCTAAAAGAAGGGAAGCTACAGGAACAATGAGAAGCATAACATATGAAGGTATCACTTTGCTTTTTAATCAGACAAATCTCTGGATATCCTTGCTCCTGCTTCTAGAAACAAGGGACGAGCTATCAGGATTTCTGGACTAGCAAATGCCAGATTTAAGAAATGTTACCATATGGAGGTATTAATATTGAAAGTGGAGCAACCTCAAAAACCTCTACAACTGCCCTGAGCCCCTGACAGTTCGATAACTACATTACCGGAAACGTATACTCTACAAATGGGACACAGAAAAAAAAGGGAAAAAAAACAAAAACTTTCCTGACCACTAGCAGGGGTCAATGCATATTAATAATACTACTAATATATTAGGTTATTTTTTTAAAGTACATCTAAGCTACAGAGCAAAGGAAACAGATATATATTATATATTTTAGTAAAAGTTACATGTTGCACAAGTTCATATCACCACTCAGTAATATCTCTTCTTGGGATTGACTAGATTTAGGGAGTTGCACCTTGTCAAATGTAGTACAATTCTCATTATAACCCTGGGCTGTTACATAACTGCCATCCAGTTGTATCCTACTTCTTACTACCCTACTAACTGCGAGTTAAGAATTGGAGGCGAGATGGAAGAAAATATGACTGCAGAATCAGACTGCACAGTTTCTTTGTAGTCTGCTACCATGGAAACATATAGCTCTGCATAGCATGTGTAGACGCAAAACGATAGAATAATGGTTGCAAAGATGAACCTTCCTTTTTAGGTGAAGAACTTCTGGTTGCTGATGTAGCAGATCTTTGCCATAGCTCTTCGTTCTAACTAATAGGTCATGGTCTCGCTAACAGGGCATACGGACAGGAGCTGTTGGGTTTATTGATGACGAGAGAACACAGATAGAACCAGGTTCTCTAATGTAGAAGGTTTTAGTGGCTTGCCTCATGCTAGTTACATAGTTAGTACGGTTGAAAAAAATAAGATACATGTCCAAGTTCAACCAAGGGATGGGAAAAGGGAAGTAAAAAAATTCTACACATAGGAGCTAATATTTTTTCGTTCTAGGAAATTATCTAAGCCTTTTTTTAAAGCCATCTCCTGTCCCTGCTGTGACGGCTCCTGCGGTGACTATTCCATAGATTCACTGTTCTCACAGTAAAGGAGGTTTGTCGCCTCTGCAGGTTGAACTTTTTTTTCTCCAGACGGAGGGAGTGCCCCCTTGTTTTTTGAGGGGGTTTTACATGGAACAGGATTTTAGTAAACAAAATAACGCTCAGAGATGAGACATACAGTATGGGTCTCAAACACAAAGTTCATCGAGCACGTTCTGAACGTTTCTTTTCGGAATGTGAATTGTGGAATGTATGCATACGTGCGTGTTATGTCTTTGTTGTTTGGTTTATAATACAGTCATATAGTTACAGTATATTCTAAATCAATACAAATAAGCAGACCAAGGAATGAGGGGAAGAGATGTGTATGCTACATGTCCCTGCATTCTTATAAAAGCTCTTATCATATCGGGGCATACAAATGAGAGGTTACCTTCTGTTCCTTATAAATACCCAGCTCCTTTTCTTTTGCGATTTTCTCTTCCTTTTCTGGAAGACGGAGATGAAAGATGTTAACAAAACATGAATGATGTTTTCTGCATCCTGTCACTTTCAGTGACACATCAGGACGTCAAAGCGTGAATGGGAAATCACGGCGCTTACCCTTTTGTTCCCGCAGGTAGTCTGCATTCTCTCTCATCCACAGCTCTTTCTTTATTTCCGCTTCTTTCTCATTTAGAATATACTGAGGAGAAGAAGAGGGAAAACAGCGTGGCGAGTTCAAACTGTGGACTTGCCAATAGAACATGCCAAGTAAATCGGCAATATATATATTTTATATACGGCCTAGGGTGGAAGACTCACAGAGCAGCATTCTGGTCTATTTTCTTGGAATGCTTAGCTAGATAAAGCTAGAGTCATACTGCATTTGCCGTGTACGTTCAGCGTATGCCCTGGGAAAGCTCCCTGCGCATATGCCAGATGTAACCATATGGCCCTACAGACTCGACGAATGCAAAAAAAATAAAAAAAAAGCCTTTTGGTATTCACTGGGCAGGTTTATGTCGGTACATATATATATATATATGTCTATCGATTAGGGAGGCACTGCAAAAAAAGTATACCGCAACCTTTTAAAAAAAATGAAAGGGGTGCCTATGTATGACGTATGCTATTGTACGTTATGAACTTTAGATATGCGTGTGTATATATATATATATATATATATATATATATATACACACACATACATATTTTTTTTCAGGTTGTCAGATATGTCCGCAGAAGGTGCAGTTAGTTACTTGGAGAGCGCCGTTTTAGGCCATTTTCTTATTTACTGCTCACCAACATTGTAATATTCGTTACATAGATCACTAGAAGCGCTCTCAGCAGTGCCGTTGCTAATAAGTCCATTTATTTCTCAACACAACAAACTGAGCAATAATAGACACTAGAAAACAGACTTGATTAAACACATTTATATCGCTTGACATAAAAGGAGAAATCAGGTCTCACCCTGTCTATTTCATTGTCGTCAATTCCATTAAGGTCCAGCTCTCCATCTTCCGCATTGTCACCTGCTGAAATGTAAGCAGTTTTTCAGTGAGATGTTAATTTCTCTTTAGAATAACAAAAGTATCAGCTTTAAGAATTCTTGTATTCTGAGCAAACAATATGAAAGAGAAATTCTACCAAGTTACAATTATAAATGACACCACATACTTATTCTGACACACAGGGATCAAAATGGCGCACAGAGCAGATGTAATTTCCCTTTCCCCCGCCACGCATAAAAACTGTTCTACCAAAAATTTGCAACCAATCAGCTTATTGCAATGTATAGCACGGATACTTATTGGTAGTACATTTTTTATATATGAGAGACAGAGGACTTGAACATTTAGAAGCATCAGTAACCATCAGTCATTTTAGAAATGGAGGAATATGGAATCATATGCAGAGGCATAACTTTAAGGGTATGTGTACACGGGGCAGATTAGCTGCGGATTTTCCACAACAGATTTCATTGTGGAAAATCCGCAGTGTAGATTTCAACAAATCTCATGTACAAGCCGCGGAAAAAATACGCAGGAGAGACGTGTGAAAAATGGCTTGCGGTGTGAATTCTCAATCTGCAGCATGAAAATTTATTTTGCCAAAACATTGCGGAATTTCCACACAGAAAATCCGGCCGGAAATTCCTTGTGTTTATGCTGTGTGGACATACCCTAAGGCCGGATTCACACGAGAGTGTGCGTTTTGCGCGCATAAAAAACACAGCGTATTGCGTGCGCAAAAGGCACTCAACAGCTCCGTGTGTCAGCAGGGTATGATGCGTGGCTGCGTGATTTTCGCGCAGCCGTCGCCATCATTATGACACTCCGTTTGGATGTTTGTAGTTTTACTGCTGTTGCGCGAATCACGCGCCTCCCACGCAAGTGCTTCCGTGTGGTGCGCGTGATTTTCATGCACCCATTGACTTCAATGGGTGCGTGATGCACGAAATACGCACAAACTACGGACATGTTGTGAGTTTTTCGCAGCGGACTCACGCTGCGTAAAAATCACTCAACTGTCTGCATGGCCCCATAGACTAATATAGGCCCGTGCGGAAAATCACGAGCGTTGCACGGACGTATATCCCGGTCGTCTGAATAAGCCCTAAAGGTGGCAGTCACGCCCATGCACTGAAGCATAAGGGGGCCAAAAGTCCTCCCTGCCCTGTATGAGACGACCAATACTATAAAATGCGTTTCATAGTTGGGGGTGTTACAGATTATATATTGAAGTTACCCCTCATCATATAAACCCTGTGCTGCTGGATTTTAAATCTCTATAAGCTTCCCCCTTGTCTACAGCCACAGCTGATTTTAGGTCAGTCTGTATTCAGAAAACCATCAGCTGATAACAGGCTCTCGTAAAATGCAGCTCACAGACTGTTAGGCTGGGCTCATATCAGTGTTGCTTTCCATTGAGGGGTTCCGTCTGAACTTTTTGTCGGGGGAACCCCGCAACGGAAAGGCAAACTGAAACCTTGGCTTCCGTTTGCATCGCCATTGATCATATATACAAAAACTGCTACCAGCAGATAAACCCCATCACCATTGATCTCAACTGAACCCTTTCACAACGGTGACAAATGGAAGCCAATAGCAAAGTTTCCGTCACCATTGAGATCAATAACGATGCAAACGGAAGCTAAGGTTTCCGTTTGCCTTTCCATTGAGGGTTTCCCCCCGATGCAAACCTCAGACGGAAACTATCAACGGAAAGCAACGCTGATGTGAACAGGCCCTTAGAGGTTGGAGCATGAAATATTGAAGAATAGAAGTCAGTGAAAGGGAAGATTCTTGATAATATGAGTGCATTATGGAGTTGCTATATAAGAAATTCTATACAGACTAGCATACAAGTATAGCACCAAAGTGCAGCATTTTGATTTTGGAAACCATACTGGGCACTAGGAGGCTTGACCTATAGGAAGTTACAATCCAGGGTCTTAACAATCTATTCTTCTGTTTTTTACCACAAGCCCTTTTTGTATAATTGGGGGGTGGGGGGGGGGGGTCAATGCAAAGTGAAATACGAATACATTTTGGTTTTATGTAATTTGTAAAGTTTTTAACGTAAATTTCATTATCAAAATTATATATTTCCAAAGTGCACATTTTCTAAACTAGAACTAGTGTATCTACGACTTTGTGCATTCTGATGCTGTACTCTATAGAGAGACTTCTGCAGAACAACTGGATGAAATGTTTCTGACTCCTTCCCAAAACATGGTAATTAAGAGTGTATCATGAAGCATTCATCTGGCCGGCTATTGCTAGAAGTACTTCCGACTAATTAATTTGTTGCTACTTCCAGCTTTCTGGCCAGAGAATAGAGAGCACATGAATTATTTAAAGAGCTCAGACTTTTCCAGCAGTGGCAGAAATACCAGATGTTCTGTATGAGGATGACGATGATGACGACGATGAGAACACAACAGATGAGATGATATCATTTGTGTCTCACCACAGACTATTCTCATGAGGGAAGATTATAAAATTACTACAACTAAAAAAATGTATCAGGCCTATTTATGTCAAAGGAAAAAATAGAGCTTAGAGATCGATGACTGGCCATTAAAAAGGAGTGGTCTCCTCTCGACAACCCCTTTACAAATCCCCTTTTAGAGCATAATAGCCTGCTAAGGACCCCCCTCTATGAGCCAATGTGAAGAGCCCATAACAAGCAGCAGGTGTCACTCTGGCGACCTGGCCCGTCCATGTATTCAATGGCCAGCCATTCATTTGAGTGTCTCTGTATTCATTGCCACTATAGTAGCTGCTCCAGGGAAAATGAGAAGTTGGACGGCGGCTCTCATATCAAAGGTCTGTGATGAGCCAACTTCTTTATAGTGTCAATCCAGTTATACTGTCCCACCCAAATTAACATTGCCCGTTTTTTTTTTCTCCACAAAAACAAAAGTGCTGTTGACTGCGCTATTGTTTCCGAAATCAATGGTAATGCAAACGGAAGCAATAGTTTCTCTTCATTGGTTCCTCTGACGGAAAGGTTGAACGGAACCCGAATGCTGATGTGAACAGGCCCCAACACCTCATGTACATGACCGTTGCACCACTCGGGCCATTTTTTATGGCATCCGAGTGGCACCCGATGGTATTCACTGACCCATTCACTATAGCGGGTGAATCAGGTAAAAAATGATCCGAGGGAAGATCGGCCGGCGCACACACGCGTGTGTGCATGAGGCGTAAGTCTTTGAGTTGTCCTATTCTATTTTTAATAGCTTTATCTGTGTGACATCTGGCTCACAATCAATATGACCACTATAACCGCTTCCACAATTGCCTTTCCAAGATTCTAGAATGACCAATCTATTTAGTTATGTCGTTATATATGCACACACCGCTCCTATACCACTGTATAGCATGGACAAAGGTAATGGTAATGGCCATTTGTCAATTTATTTATACATTTCCAGGATGTATAACAGAGGAACAGCAGAATGCAGAGTTCTAAAAATAAATTAAAGATGTTCTAGAATTGTTATTTTATGGGGAATACAAAGTATTACTAAAACAGACATGTCAGGAGAGCTCAGAGGTTCTCTTTAATTTCCAAATCTACTTTTATTTGCCCTTAAATTACCATGGTGATCAGCAAGTTAAATTTTTTGCTTCTTAATTTCCAGTTTAAAAAAAAGGTGCAGAGATGCTATAAATATGTAATGGCTTCCTGGGAACCTGGCATAAACATAACGTCTATATGTGGAGAGCTTTATAGTACATCACCGAGATATAGGATGCATGTTCAGGACAAGCTATTAGGGCCTGTTCACATCAGCATTGTCTTTCCGTTGAGGGGTTCCGTCTGAGCTTTCCGTCAGGGGAACCCCTTAACCAGTGGCGTAACTACCGCTGTAGCAGCCATAGTGGCTGCTACGGTGCCTGCGGCTTGAGGCAGCACGTGCCGCCCACCGACACGCCCCCCTATATATGCCCGGTGGTGCTACTAGAGGTCGTTATAGCTGCTACAGCGGTAGCGCCGCTACTACGGGGCTTGCACCACCGAGCTTCTAACATTTATGGGCGGGGCAGTGCGGGCCCTCTCATGCCGGGGGCGTCGCTAGCACCGGATGGGGCCCCGTTGCTAGCGACAGCCACACCCTCTTGCAGTAATTGTACCTGCGTCTATAGCACGCAGGTACAAATACAGGCATTAGCGCTGAATGGCCAGGCACGTTCCGTGCCTTCAGACGCTGAGTGACAGGGCAAGTCATTCTGCCCCGCCAATCAGCGCCTTTCAACGATGCAGACCTGCTCAGAAGAGAGCCTATCTGCATTGCCATCGGACGACGTGGGAACAGGCTCAGGGTGAGTATGTAAATGTATTTATTTTTTTCTACTAAAAGTGTGAGTGGCATTATCTACAGTGGGGGCTCTATCTACAGGAGTGGTCTATATGTGGGGCACGATATGTAGGGCACTATATACAAGGGTGGGTTACCTGTGGGGCACTATCTACAGGGGGGGCTATATGTAGGGCACTGTCTACAGGAGTGGGCTATATGTGGGACACTATATACAGGGGGAGCTATATGTGAGGTACTATCTACAGAGGTGGGCTAAATGTGGAGCACTATCTATAGGGAAAGCTATATGTAGGGCAGCACGGTGGCTCAGTGGTTAGCACTAGTGCCTTGCAGCTCTGGAGTCCATATGGGGGCACTATTTACAGAGGGCTGTATGTGGGGCACTATCTTCAGGGGCTTCTATGTAGGGCACTATCTACAGAGGCTCTATGGGGGTCACTATCTACAGGGGGCTATGGGGGCACCGTCTACAGGGGGCACGGTGTGTGGGACGCAGTTTATGGTACTATTATAGTTAGCGCTGCAGTGTATGGCGCTTTATTATATTTAGAGGTGTTGATAATTTTATCTTCGTTTATAGGTGCAGAAATGTTTTAATAGTGAAAAGCTGAAGAGATCCGAGCGGAAAACTGCAGAAATGCATGGTGGCCGGGAGAAATCCATCATAGAGGTCTGGACTGGAGGGAGAAGAAAAGAACTAGAATCTGAGACGTCACTGGTGAGTCACTTAATGTAAATGTTTATTCTGCCTCTAATCAGCACTGTAGTCACTGTATGATCTGCAGCGAGATGATGGGTGGTATGATTTTTTTTTTGTGAAACAGCATCTCCCAGCATATCCTTACCATTGTTCGGGCCATGCTGGGAGCTGTAGTTTTACGCCATACAAACCTATACAGCAGGGGTTGCACTAAATTGAGCTGTATTTGTTCTGGTGTTGTATATATGTACTGAGTTTGGTTGTGGTGCTGTATACAGTGAAGGAAATAAGTATTTGATCCCTTGCTGATTTTGTAAGTTTGCCCACTGTCAAAGACATGAACAGTCTAGAATTTTTAGGCTAGGTTAACTTTACCAGTGAGAGATAGATTATATATATAAAAAAAAAAAAACAGAAGATCACATAGTCAAAATTATATATATTTATTTGCATTGTGCACAGAGAAATAAGTATTTGATCCCCTACCAACCATTAAGAGTTCAGTCTCCTCCAGACCAGTTACACGCTCCAAATCAACTTGGTGCATGCATTAAAGACAGCTGTCTTACATGGTCACCTGTATAAAAGACTCCTGCCCACAGACTCAATTAATCAGTCTGACTCTAACCTCTACAACATGGGCAAGACCAAAGAGCTTTCTAAGGATGTCAGGGACAAGATCATAGACCTGCACAAGGCTGGAATGGGCTACAAAACCATAAGTAAGACGCTGGGTGAGAAGGAGACAACTGTTGGTGCAATAGTAAGAAAATGGAAGACATACAAAATTACTGTCAATCGACATCGATCTGGGGCTCCATGCAAAATCTCACCTCGTGGGGTATCCTTGATCCTGAGGAAGGTGAGAGTTCAGCCGAAAACTACACGGGGGGAACTTGTTAATGATCTCAAGGCAGCTGGGACCACAGTCACCAAGAAAACCATTGGTAACACATTACGCCGTAATGGATTAAAATCCTGCAGTGCCCGCAAGGTCCCGCTGCTCAAGAAGGCACATGTACAGGCCCGTCTGAAGTTTGCAAATGAACATCTGGATGATTCTGAGAGTGATTGGGAGAAGGTGCTGTGGTCAGATGAGACTAAAATTGAGCTCTTTGGCATTAACTCAACTCGCCGTCTTTGGAGGAAGAGAAATGCTGCCTATGACCCAAAGAACACCATCCCCAGTGTCAAGCATGGAGGTGGAAACATTATGTTTTGGGGGTGTTTCTCTGCTAAGGGCACAGGACAACTTCACCGCATCAATGGGAGAATGGATGGAGCCATGTACCGTCAAATCCTGAGTGACAACCTCCTTCCCTCCACCAGGACATTAAAAATGGCTCGTGGCTGGGTCTTCCAGCACGACAATGACCCGAAACATACAGCCAAGGCAACAAAGGAGTGGCTCAAAAAGAAGCACATTAAGGTCATGGAGTGGGCTAACCAGTCTCCAGACCTTAATCCCATCGAAAACTTATGGAGGGAGCTGAAGATCCAAGTTGCCAAGCGACAGCCTCGAAATCTTAATGATTTACATATGATCTGCAAAGAGGAGTGGGCCAAAATTCCATCTAACATGTGTGCAAACCTCATCATCAACTACAAAAAACGTCTGACTGCTGTGCTTGCCAACAAGTGTTTTGCCACCAAGTATTAAGTCTTGTTTGCCAAAGGGATCAAATACTTATTTCTCTGTGCACAATGCAAATAAATATATATAATTTTGACAATGTGATTTTCTGTTTTTTTTTATATAATCTATCTCTCACTGGTAAAATCAACCTAGCCTAAAAATTCTAGACTGTTCATGTCTTTGACAGTGGGCAAACTTACAAAATCAGCAAGGGATCAAATACTTATTTCCTTCACTGTATATGTATTGAGCTTGGCTCTCGTCCCGTATATATGTATGAGCTTGGCGGTGGTACTGTATAAATGTTAGAGCTTGGTTCTAGTGCTGTATTTATGTACAGAGCTTGGTTGTGGTACAGTATATATGTATGGGCTTGGTTCTGGGGCTGTAATTATATAGGATATATTTATAATAAAATTGCAGGGCAGATGGAATTGTTCTTGGCTCTTGGTTCAGGTACTGTATTTACGTACTGAGTTTGGTTGTTCTGGTGCTGTACATATATCAGAGTTTGGTTCTAGTGCTGTATTTATGTACTTAGCTTGGTTGTGGTACAGTATATATGTATGGGCTTGGTCCTGGAGCTGTAATTATATAGGATATATTTATAACAACAAAATTGCAGGGCAGATGGAATTGTTTTTAAATTCATTGTATATTTCATGGGAACCTATCTGGTAGTTTTAACCCCTTGAACCGCCACCATGCGGTAATACATGACCTGACAATATTTCCAAATAAATGTTTTTTTCAGATGCAGCAAAATCTTTAAAATCAACTTTTGAAACGGTGCATACTATATATTAATTACTCATTGAAGGGTCATGGGGTGGTGCCGCTATCCTGAAGAGTCACAAAGTCCTGCCTCCAAACCCACCTTTCCATGTTTGATTGGCATCCCCCTGTCTGATACAACTTTCTCGGATGCGCCATTGCCTTGTATTACTTGGGGGGGGGGCTGTGTGGCACTATACACATGGGGGCTGTGTGGCACTATACACAAGGGGGAGCGGTTTGGCACTATACACAAGGGGGAGCGGTGTGACACTATACACAAGGGGGAGCGGTGTGGCACTATACACAAGGGGGAGCAGTGTGGCACTACTAAGGGGGTTGCGGTGTGGCACTACTAAGGGGGGGCTGTATGGCACAACTAAGGGGGGGCTGTGTGGCACAACTAAGGGGGGGCTGTGTGGCACAACTAAGGGGGGGCTGTGTGGCACAACTAAGGGGGGGCTGTGTGGCACAACTAAGGGGGGGCTGTGTGGCACAACTAAGGGGGGGCTGTGTGGCACAACTAAGGGGGGGCTGTGTGGCACAACTAAGGGGGGGCTGTGTGGCACAACTAAGGGGGGACTGTGTGGCACAACTAAGGGGGGGCTGTGTGGCACAACTAAGGGGGGGCTGTGTGGCACAACTAAGGGGGGGCTGTGTGGCACTATCTACTAGAGGGGCTGTATGGCACTATTTACAAGGGGGAGGGCTGTGGCTATCTACAGGGGGCTGTGTGTGGAACAATCTACAGGGGTCTGCATGTGGCACTATCTACTAAGGGGGAGGCTGTATGGCACTCTACAAAGGGGGGCTGTGTGGCACTATACAAGGGAGGGGGCTGTGTGGCACTATATACAGGGGGGCTTTATGGCGATATCTGCAGGGGGGCTGTATGGCACTATCTACAAAGGGGAGGTGGGGGGTGCTATCTACAAGTGGAGTGTGACACTTTCTACAGGCGGGGCTGTATAGCACTGTCTACAGGGGGGCTGTATAGCACAATCTACAGGGGGCACGATCTGTAAGGGGGGCTGCGTGTGGCACCTGGGAGGGGCCCAGTCAAGAGTTTGCTATGGGGCTCAGTCTTTCCTAGTTACGCCCCTGCCCTTAAACGGAAAGGCAAACGGAAACCATAGCTTCCGTTTTCATCACCATTGATCTCAATGGTTACAGATACTTTGCTAATGGTTTTGTCACCGTCGTGAAAAGCTTTCGTTTTTTTTGGACGGAATCAATAGTGCAGTTAACGGAAAGCTCAGACGGAACCCCTCAACCGAAAGACAACGCTGATGTGAACAGGCCCTTAGCACTGGCTTTCAGGAATGCAGCTTTATGGATGTGTTACTAAGTAATAGAAACAAAGACTATACTTTCTATTTGTGTCAGTCAGGGCTCCGTTCCGACGGAAAGCTCAGACGGAACGGAGACCTGACGCAGATGTGAACGAACCTTAAAGATGCTCTGTCACCACATTATAAGTGGCCTATCTTGTACATGGTGTGATCGGCGCTGTAATGTAGATTACAGCAGTGTTTTTTATTTAGAAAAACTATCATTTTTGACGGAGTTATGACCTATATTAGCTTTATGCTAATGAGTTTCTCAATGGACAACTGGGCGTGTTTTACTATATGACCAAGTGGGCGTTGTGGAGAGAAGTGCATGACGCTGACCAATCAGTGACCAATCAGCGTCATACACTTCTCTCCATTCATTTACACTGCAAATAGCGATATAGCTATATCGCTATGTGCAGTCACATAAACACAGTATAACGTTACTGCAGTGTCCTGACAATGAATATACATTACCTCCAGCCAGGACGGGATGTGTATTAATTATCCTGACCACTTCTGTAGCGTCTCTGTGAGTTACAGCATAGCAGACGTAGTCAAGCGAGATTATACTGTAACCGGTCATTCACAGTGAGATCCCCCTTACAGCACAGTACATTAAGTCCCACACAAACGTTACCGAAGTGTCGGGATTGTGAATAGACATCGCGTCCTGGCTAGAGGTGATGTCTATTAACTCTCAGGACACTTCTGTAAAGTTAATGTGTGAGTGACAGCACATTATGATCTCATAAGATCACGATGTTTGAGTACATGAATGGAGAGGTGTATGACGCTGATCACGCCCACTTGGTCAAAAAGTAAAAACACACCCAGTTGTCTATTAAGAAAGTCATTAGCATAAATCTAAAATAGGTCATAACTTGGTCAAAAATGATAGTTTTTCTAAATAAAAACCGCTGTTATCTACATTACAGCGCCGATCACATTATGTAGGAGACAGGGCACTTATAACGTGGTGACAGAGCCTCTTTAAAACCCATATAACTTGTAAGGCCCAGTTCACACAGAGCTTTTTGGTACCGTTTTGTGACGCAGAAACCGCACAAAAAAAACTGACAAAATTGCCTCCCATTGATTTCAATGTGAGGCGGAGGCTTTTTTAGGAAAAAAACGCAAGCGGGAAAAAGAAGAGACATGCTCTTTCTTCCAGCGTTTCTGTCTCTGACCTCCCATTGAAATTGGGAGGCAGAGAAAGCGTTTGTTGCTGTGTTTTATGCACACAAAAAACCTGTGTAAACATACCCCAACGCTTCATTTCCCCTGTGGTGGCGCTGCAGGGAAATGTGACACTTGCTGCATCATCCTCATCAATATGCACAGGTGTTCATCACCCCTCACCGCAACTATTGAAGCCATGGAGTTAGCGGACATTGATGTGGAAAGTGATTTTAACTTCGTATTCTTATGACACGGCTGAACTACATTTTTCATAAACTTTTGTAAAACACTTAGTTCAGATTTTTGTTCAGACTTTTTCAGGTTGCACTATTTGTCTAGACTTGTCCATGACAGAGAATATTTGTTATTGTCTAGAATATTTTATAAAATGCATTTCAAAGTTATTTTTAAAGACGCATTAAGATATTCCTCTTTGAATAATGCCCCACTATTAAGATCTGTCATAAAATATAATTACCGACAGGTTGAGGCACAACAATGGTGTAACCGTAAAGAGCTGAAACTGCACTTCCGAAGAAAATATTCAGTGATCCGGAGAGAACGCAGGAGAAAAAAAAAAAAAGTCTGTACCTGAATATATACCCTGTACAACGCTGCTACATATATCGATATGCAATACTGCTAAATACTTAAATTATAACGGTACAAATTACTGTGTTCAGTACTCCGTCTTATCCCCCTAAATTACAGTTTATAAAATTCATTTTCATATAGGAACTTCTGGGTAATGAATAACAGGGGGGTCCTCTGTTCAGGATCCTCATCTCTTGGCCAGAGCGTACAATACCTTTTAAGATATTATGGAAAATATGGTTGTTTAAACCAGCTAGTTGGGTATGTGAGTTGTGTGCAGAAGGCTTTATGGTAGCACATGGAGTCCCCATGCACTGCTGTAGTATAGAGCCACAGGGAAACAGTGTCCCACCATAAGCCATATGTCGGAGATATTCTCCTCTAGTTGCAATGCGAGAATAGCTCTGTAATACGGCATTTATGCCAGATTCATGTGCTTCGATAATAAATTGGGGGCATACGAAGGTACCATAAGGGCATATATGGAGAGTGACGTCAAGGGCTTTCCCAAGACAGGAATCCCCAGCCAGAGAGCTTGCGATGCTCTGGCCGGGGACTCCATAGTTAAAAGCCCTGACTTTACTGTCCATATATGAACAGTGACATCAAGGGCTTCCCCTGGCTCAGCGTTTAAAGTAGCGTTGTGCCAGGGGAATCCTCTTGTGAGGGCCAGGATCAGTTTTTAACGGCCGTCACAAGGATTGATTCCAGAAAACCGTCAGATTAACCCCTTAAAGACCAGGCTAATTTGAGTTTTTTCATTGTCGTTTTTCCTCCCCGCCCTCCAAAAGCCTTAACTTTTCTATTTTTCTATCGACATAGCCATATGAGGGCTTGTTTTGTTGCGGGACAAGTTGTAGTTTTCATGGCACCATTTATTGTACCGCATATCGTACTGGGAATCTGAAAAAAAATGTGTGTGTGTTGAAATGGGCAAAAAACAGCGATTACACCATTTTTTTTGGGGGGGGGCTTTGTTTTTACGGCATCCATTAGGCGGTAAAAACTACATATTCACCTTATTCTACAGGTTGATACGATTACAGCGATACCAAATTTATATGTTTTGTTTTATGTTTTACCACTTTTAAAAAATTGGCTAAAAAAATTACATGTTTGGTGTCGTCATATCCTGAGAGCCATAACTTTTCTTTTTCCATCAATTTAGCGGTGTGTGGGCTTAAAGTTTGCGGGGCAAGCTGTAGTTTTCACTGATACCATTTTGGGGTACATGCAACTTTTTGATTACTTTTTTTGGAGGGCTATGGTGACCAAAAAACAGCAATTTGCATGTTTTATATATTATTTTTATTTATGTTGTTCACCGAGCAGGTTAAGCAACGCTATATTATGATAGTTCGTACTTTTATGGACGCGGCGATACCAGTTATGTTATCTTTTATTTTTTTTAACATTGCTTTAGGGAAGAAACGTGAAAAGTTTTTTTTTTTTGAACCTCTAATATATATATATTTTTTGGAACATTATAAAAATCTAGCTGTTTTTTTTTATTTTTTATTAGTGCCCTTAGGGGACTTGAACCAGCGATCGTTGGATCTCTTGCATGATATACTGCAATACTAATGTATTGCAGTATATCGTGATACTGACAGTCTTCTTTGAAGCCCTTCAAAGGAGTACAACGATGGCAGACCTGGGGGCCTTCATTAGGCCACCAGGCTGCCATAACAACCATAGTCACTGGCGCGATGCCGTGTTTGAGGGGTCGCTCCCCCTGATTATAACAATTTAAATGCCGTGATGACCGCGGCATTTAAGGTGTTAAATGGGCGGAATCTAAGTGATCTTTGATTCCGCCCGTTGCAGTGAGGCGTCAGCTATATAACACAGCCGTCACCTGCTGAGAATGGAGCGAACTTAGCCCGTGAGCCCGCTCCATACTTCCCCCTTAACGGCTACCACGTACTAGTACGTGGTATCTCGTTAAGGGGATAAAACTGATCCATTGAGTTCTATGGGACCGTCAGGCCGTGAAAACGCCCAAAATAGGACATGTAAAAAAAACGGCCATGTGATTACAGCCATAGAACTACATTGCTCTGAAAACGGCCGTATGACGGCCGTTAAAAAAAAAAAAGCCTGCCGTCGCACGGCCATTTTTCATGTCGTATGAATGTAGCCTTAAAGTGTTACTAAACCTTTGAAAAACTTTTGACATGTCGAAGTGACATGTCAAAGGTTTCATTTGGTGGGGGGTCTAAAGACCGAGACCCCCACCGATCGCTAAAACAAAGAAGCAGAAGCACTCGGGTGAGCGATGGGTCGCTACGTTTCTGATCGGCTTTCTTTGGAGCGGTGTATGGGCTCATTTGAAAGTCTATGAGTCCGCACACCACTCGCTTGGCTTTCCGAGGAAAGCGGATTGGAAACGAAGGGGCACAGTGCTCACACGATTGCTTCTGCTGCTTTGTTTTAGCAATTGGTGGAGTCTCAGTGCTTGGACTCTCACCAACAAACTTCTGACAAGTCACTATGACATGTCAAAAGTTTTTCCAATTTTAGTCACCCTTTAAGTTAAGAAACTGTAGCTTTAGGGCTCCTTCAAAGGAAAATAACTTGTTACTAAACAATTTATGATCAAATACAATAAATAATCTTTTTTTTCCCCAATAACTGTGTCACCTGAAATATAAAACTAAAACCATAAAGCAGGTATCCTCTATTAGTAACACAGATGTGACACCGCTTCTGATCTGCCATCTAAACGATATTTAGGAAGAAAGCTTCCATCCGTGTGGTTTGATGTGGTTCAGTAGCGATGAGCTGTTTTCTATAACTGCAGGCTACAGGTAACAGATTAAATCCACTTTCAAAAGAGGAATTACTACAGAGCCGGTGTGCAGTCTCTTCTATTATAAGTAAATAAGGACAAGTAACAAGCTTTTATCTTCATCAGCGCTCGGCTAATACAAAACAAATGTCTTCTAATCCCGGTCACCTAAAAGGTGATCGCCAAAGGTGTTATATGACTGTCCTAGTTGTGGCTCCATATACCTCTGTACATAGGAAAACTGACAAGTTCTTAAAAAATCGAAATAAATAAACAAGGACAAGACATGACTGTATTTAGTACAAGGTCCCATGCACATTATGGCTCCATACAATCCTAATACAGCTGTAATGGAGCACCGCGGCACGCTGTTGTACCTCCATATGCCTCCAATTTCATACAGACGGGTTCCTGTTAGATTTTTAAGTCAGACAAAAGTAAATCCAATGGAAAATGCCACAATTTTCTATTTCCTGTCGCTTATATGGCACCAACATATTCTGCAGCAATTGTCATCGCTCACATCAGTCCTTGTCCCCAATGGGGCTCGCAATCCAAATTTATTTTTCTCAGACAATCACAATAGGGACAATTTCATAGGAAGCCAATTAACCTAGCTTTATGTTTTTGGAGTGTGGGAGGACACCAGAAAAACTGGAAGAAACACAGGGAGAACAGACAATCTCCATGCAGATATTGCCTTTGGTCCGATTCGTAGCCAGGACCCCAGTACTGCAAGGTAACAGAGATAACCAGTGATTGGACTCTGCATTACAGAGAGATTCCCCCTAGAAGATTACATCTAGGGGATAATACCTCATAATACGCTGCTGTACAGTCCCTATAGCTCTGTATTATGGAGTTGTAGGGACTCCATCTGTTGCCATACAGGCTCCATTCGCACGGACCTTCATCACTATAATCATTGTGTACGTCCCCAAAACATCAGATACATACAAAGTTGTTTGAAATATTTATTAGACAGGTTTTAAAATGTATATTGTTTGTTCATCATAATTGTGACATGACTTTGGTTATCTGCTAAACGCGACTAATAATTTGTGAATGTCCGGAAAATTATTAAAATCTATTATATAATTATATCTGTAGAAGTTCTTGGTATTCTATTTCTTTTCATTCCCATGAAAACACAGTACAAGAAGGACCAGGATTAGAGCTGGCACATTTTTCTCAATCGTGCCCCGCACTACTAAATAAAGGAAGCATGGAAAGATGTATTCCCTGGCGGCCACTGCTACATGAAGCCTCAGTTTCTAGGTCTAGCTTAAAAACATGAAATAAAAAGCTTTGATCGTAGACCCTATAATTGTAGTATTGCAGAGAGCGCACAGACTATTCTATGGAACCTCGTGTTCCCGGAAACGGATTAGGAGTTCCCTGGAAAACAGCACGACATGTGACTTCTACAGCAGGTATGGGGTAGTGGTGGTACCATGGTAAAAAGGGTGGAAATTACTCTATTTGGCGCACACAGTATTCGCAAGATCTGTTTTTCAGAAACCCTGTACAGTACTTGGAAAATTGCAAGGATAATCCTTAAATTTTCAAACTGGAAACCCAGCTAGCAACCCCAAAAATACCACTGTAGAAAGTATTTAAACTGATTTTCCCACTAAGCACATTTATCACCTATCCACAGGATAGGTGATAAATGTATGATCACTGCACAATCTCGCAGTGAGAAGAAACGGTTTGCATCTGTTTTGCATTCGTTCCGATTCCGTTCCGATTTTGTTCCGGGCCGTGTTGTTGTTTTTAACGGCCGATTTTGACCCATTTTGCATCCGTATTTTTCCCTGTCCGTTTTAAAATCGGATGAATTTAATTTGTACATTTTTGCCACACACTTCCCTCTGTAGATAATGCCACACACTGCACTCTGTAGATACTGCCACAGCCCCCCTGTAGGTAATGCCACACAGCCCCCCTGTAGGTAGTGGCACACAGCCCCCCTGTAGGTAGTGGCACACAGCCCCCCTGTAGGTAGTGGCACACAGCCCCCCTGCAGGTAGTGGCACACAGCCCCCCTGCAGGTAGTGGCACACAGCCCCCCTGCAGGTAGTGGCACACAGCCCCCCTGCAGGTAGTGGCACACAGCCCCCCTGCAGGTAGTGGCACACAGCCCCCCTGCAGGTAGTGGCACACAGCCCCCCTGTAGGTAGTGGCACACAGCCCCCCTGTAGGTAGTGGCACACAGCCCCCCTGTAGGTAGTGGCACACAGCCCCCCTGTAGGTAGTGGCACACAGCCCCCCTGTAGGTAGTGGCACACAGCCCCCCGTAGGTAGTGGCACACAGCCCCCCGTAGGTAGTGGCACACAGCCCCCCGTAGGTAATGCCACACAGCCCCCCGTAGGTAATGCCACACAGCCCCCTGCAGGTAGTTCTACACAGCACCCTCCCCCCCACCTGTCTGTAGATAGCGCCACCGTTCCAGGAGAAGTCCCTGACTTCAATGTCCATATACGAAGACAGTGAAGTCAGGGACTTCTCCTGGAGCGGAGACACCTGACACAGGGTCGGGGATTCTGCTTCAGAAGTGCCTGACGTCACTGTGCCCATATATGGACACAGTGAAGCCAGGGACTTCTCCTGGAGCGGAATCCCCAATCCCCGGCCACAGCGTTTGGGGCATACCCTCCTCCTCCTCACATGCACTTCGCACAGTGAGGAGCAGAAGGAGAGCAAGCGACGGAAGATACGGCCGTCTCTTGGAGCACATTCAAGTGATAGCCTTATATTACCCGGCCCCATAGACTTCTATGGGAGCCGGGCGGCCGGGAGAACGTCCGAAAATAGGGCATGTCCCATTTTTTGACGGCCGGGTTTCCCGGGCCGTCAAAAAATCGGACTTGTGAATAGGAGTCCATTGTTCCTACTGCAGCCGTGTGACGGCCGGTTTTTGAACGGCCGTCACCCGGCCGGGAAACTCTGTCGTGTGAATAAGGCCTTAGACTTGACTACTGGCCTCTAATATTCCAGTACTTATGACTGAATCATCATGCACAGCAGTTAGATGTTGGTTATTGGGGTTAAAGCCCTTCATTAGGAATTTAAGGGGTTAAGCATGTACATCTGGAGCAGATTATATTCTCCGGTGGATTGCTTATTCCTTATGACACTGGCTCAGTATGCAGCTGTACAGCATTGAATCCCGTATACTGGTAATCTGGCTCCTCGCTGTTCAGATATTGTAAATAATTGTCTTGACACAAGATGCTAAATATGGCAATGATTCCTGCAAGCATGTCTGCAGATTACAAGCACAACAGACGGATGTATACTTTCTACATTCAGATTGTTGTTTCCGCTGCAGCAGACTGAACTATTTTTTGCTAGGATTGAAAGATAAATTAGGATTTCCTTAAATGGAGCGCGTAGCAGGACAGTCTCAATAAATTATGGAATGCTAAATTATTCGATTGTTTACCAACGGCAATGAAATGGCAAATGTCTTCTAGTTTATTTCAGCAAAACTGAAATGACATTCTCTGGAAAACATTTACCCTGGGAAAAGTAATTATTGTATTGTGTGGTCTTGATTTCCAGAAAAATGCCACCCAAAACTAAAAGTCTAAGGGTGCGTTCACACGGTTTATTTTCAAGGTTATTTTGGAGCGTAAGACTACATGCGCACGTTGCAAAAAATTTGCAGAAAAAAATTGCATATGAAGGTGTTTTTAATACGATTTTCGGTGTGGTTTTTGCTGCGTAAATCGCGACATTTTAATGCTGTGGGTTTTGCTGCGTATTTCTGTACAGGGATAGAATTCGCAAGCGGAATTGCGGGATAAATGGACATGCCGCTGTTTAAAAAATACAAACTGCGGGTCAATTTACATCCCGAAAAACACTGCAGCGTGGACATGAGATTCCCTGGAATGTAATTGCCTATGCTGGTACTGTATTACACTGCCGTTTTGCCACACGCAAAACCACACGTAATACGCATCGTGTACATTGACCCTAAAAGCCTCGTATTATGCTACAAAATAAACTTAAAATACGCCTGCAGACAGTTTGCCATTGATTTCAATGGGAAATATATTGTGCTGTTCAAATGAGGCGTATTTTTATGCCGAATTAAAAAAACACTTTGTAAAAAAAAAAAGTAGCTTGTCACCTCCTTTGGAGCGGACTTTCCGTTGACACTACAAAAAACACACAAAAATCAGGGGTTGTTTTCCCTTAAGGGCAGCCTCCGGCATATACAAGTATACAACCCCGACTGGTGGGCCAGAAAGCTGCAATTCGTATTCATGAAATTTACTAACACTTTTATTTTTACAAGTTCTAGAGAATCTCTGGGTCTATTGTTTACCCTTGAAAAACAACAATCTTGCGGTTCTCCGGGCCTGCGGCTAGTTCATGGTACCCTCAGTACCTGCACAGGGGAGTCATGGTCTGATCTGTCCTCTGCATACAATTACTCCCTCTGTTTTATCATAGAATTTCTAATAGATGGAGTATTTCTGTATAGACAGGACAGATCAATTGTCTTCCATGCACTGAGGGTTATTAGTTTACTAGAGAAGTTCCCCGCCGTTTCTACATGTGTATCAGTCATCACAGCGTCTACCACACCCAACACAGTCTACACGTTACCTCATTGTTACCACGATACAGTCTATACACAACCACAATTTATCTCAGCATACTGTATAAAATACCTGTGTCTACGATTTCATAGTGTACACCTTAGTCGAGTACTACCCCATCAGTGTAAACATTACTCCAGTGCTACCCCATCAGTGTACACATTACTCCAGTGTTACCCAATGACATTGTACACATTGTCCTAGTGTTACCCCCATAACAATGTACACATTACTCCAGTGTTACCCCATCACAGTGTACACATGACCCCAGTGTTACCCCATCACAATGTACACATTAACCTAGTGTCTCCACTGTCACAGTGTACAAATTACCCCAGTGTCACCCCATCAGTTTTTTTATTCCCCAGTATTATGCCATCACAATGTATACATTACTCTAGTGTCTCCACCATCACAATGTACTTATCACATCAGTGTTACCCTATCAGTGCTCACATTACTCCAGTCCTACCCCTTCACACAGTGTATACAGTACCCCAGTGTTACCCCGTCACAATGTATACATTACGCTAGTGTCTCCACCATCACAGCGTACATGTCACACCAGTGTTACCCTATCACAGTATGCCGGCCCGGGAGTGGACCAGACCAGTCACCTGACCCGTCACCTGACCTCACCGGTCAGGTGACTGGACTGGTCCACTCCCAGGCCGGCATTGACACCAGTGAGAACGCCGCTGCAAGACTCCTGACGGTGAGTGACGTCAAAAGCAGAGCGGAGAGTGGCAGCAGTAGGGCCGGCTACGTCTACCGCTCTGGCGGCAATGTGGCACCTACAGGGGGCGGTGTGTGGCGCTATCTACGGGGGGGGGGCGGTGTGTGGAGCTATCTACGGGGGGGGCTGTGTGTGGAGCTATCTACGGGGGGGCTGTGTGTGGAGCTATCTACGGGGGGGCTGTGTGTGGAGCTATCTACGGGGGGGCTGTGTGTGGAGCTATCTACGGGGGGGCTGTGTGTGGAGCTATCTACGGGGGGGGCTGTGTGTAGAGCTATCTACGGGGGGGGCTGTGTGTGGAGCTATCTACGGGGGGGGCTGTGTGTGGAGCTATCTACGGGGGGGGCTGTGTCTGGAGCTATCTACGGGGGGGGCTGTGTCTGGAGCTATCTACGGGGGGGGCTGTGTCTGGAGCTATCTACGGGGGGGGGGCTGTGTCTGGAGCTATCTACGGGGGGGGGGCTGTGTCTGGAGCTATCTACGGGGGGGGGCTGTGTCTGGAGCTATCTACGGGGGGGGCTGTGTCTGGAGCTATCTACGGGGGGGGCTGTGTCTGGAGCTATCTACGGGGGGGGCTGTGTCTGGAGCTATCTACGGGGGGGGGGCTGTGTCTGGAGCTATCTACGGGGGGGGGGGGCTGTGTCTGGAGCTATCTACGGGGGGGGCTGTGTCTGGAGCTATCTACGGGGGGGGCTGTGTCTGGAGCTATCTACGGGGGGGGCTGTGTCTGGAGCTATCTACGGGGGGGCTGTGTCTGGAGCTATCTACGGGGGGGCTGCGTCTGGAGCTATCTACGGGGGGGCTGCGTCTGGAGCTATCTACGGGGGGGCTGCGTCTGGAGCTATCTACGGGGGGGCTGCGTCTGGAGCTATCTACGGGGGGGCTGTGTCTGGAGCTATCTACGGGGGGGCTGTGTCTGGAGCTATCTACGGGGGGCTGTGTCTGGAGCTATCTACGGGGGGCTGTGTCTGGAGCTATCTACGGGGGGCTGTGTCTGGAGCTATCTACGGGGGGGCTGTGTCTGGAGCTATCTACGGGGGGGCTGTGTCTGGAGCTATCTACGGGGGGGCTGTGTCTGGAGCTATCTACGGGGGGGGGCTCTGGTGGATGATTTTTCCATTGACCAGTAGCAGAGTTACACAACTGGAAAAAAAAAATCCCCATCATGTAACTCTGCTATCTGTCAATTGAAAAGTCATCAACCACAGGGTCTCCCTCTTGACTTTCATTGTTCTCAGCCTTTTGGTTTGTCCTGCAGCTGCCGCCGTGATGAGCAAATGTTATACCCAAGTTAGGAAAAATAACACAAAGACGAAATAACCGGATCCATAATATCTGTGATATCCAGTCTAGAGATCCGCAGTGAGAATGTGCGCGTGTTATTTGCAAGAAGGATCTGGCCGTGATTTGATGTGTTTATGCGGGATATTGGGCGTGGTTAGGGGGCGTGGCTTAAAATTTCCCTCTTTTCCGAATTCAAAAGTTGGGAGGTATGGTGTACACATCACCCCAGTGTCTCCGATATCACAGTGTGCACATTGCCTTAGTGTTACCCTATCAGCCTGTGCATATAACCCTAAGTTACCCACTTCACAATAACTGTTCAAGATCCTCCTCAATCTCCTCACAAATCAATGTCGATCTTTCCTGAGGTTTTCCTCTACACAATGTATATATGACATTATATGTACACTAATCGACCACCATACTCCAGCCAACATAAACTCCAGGTGTCCAAGCGTTGTGTTCACCATTGTGGTCTGCTCATCGTGTTGCAGATACAGAACAGGGTAATATTTGTTGGCTCTGGAAAGTCAGCCTTTGTGTAACATAACAATCCGTATTTCCTGCTATTTATAAACCTGCGATCACGATTCATCCTGCAGATGCGGTATTAAATGGCTAATGCTCTCCTATAGGACGGGCTCTCTGACAACCTCACTGTACTGGAGTATAGAGAAGACTGGAAGTGGAGATGCTTTAAGTGCTAGCTATTCCTTGAGGCGAATACTGCATATTATAAGATAAGTAGTAATATATCCTGATTAATATATCATAAGATTATCCTTCTATAAAACCTCTTCTAATTCTATGGAAGTCAGCTGCCCAAAAAAGATTAGCTTAATTCAAAAAACAAAACTGCTGTTGGGACGATGCCCACAAGCCCATGCCAATGATGGAGGTTATTTAATAGAAGCTTCACATAATCGCAAACATTGGTCCACAGTAGAGAAAATGTATAATGCACCATCTCTAGAAGAGCGGAACAGTCTGTTTTCTTTTTACATTGAGTTCAGAAGTATGTATGCATGTACGTGATTGTGCGGGCACAGAAGCTGTACCCGCCCGATCACCGGGGTAGCCCGGCTGTGAATGACAGCCTGACACCCGTTGCAACGGCTAGGATTGGAGAAACCTTCAATCTCGGCCGTTTAATCTCTTAAATGCGGCGGTCAATCGCGACCGCGGCATTTAAGTGGTTTGACAGAGGGAGGGGGCTCCCTCTGTCACCCATCGGCAGCCCATGAACGCGATCTTCAGCTGCCGAAAGGTTGCCATGGCAGCCTAACAAAGGCCCCCAAGGACTGCCCTGGCTATATCCCTATTCGGCCGTACCAGAGGCATGGCCTAATAGATTGCCTGTCAGTTTTACACGGACAGGCAATAAAACTTTGGTATACTAAAGCATTATAAAGCGTTTTTTCCTCTCTGCCTTCCAAAACCATAACTTTTTTATTATTTAGTCGACATAGCCGTATGAGGGTCTGTTATTTGCGGGACAAGTTGTAGTTATTCATGCCACTATTTAATGTAGAATGTACTTGGATACCGAAAAAAAAATTATTTGTGGGGTGAAATAGGCAAAAAACAGCAATTACGCCATTTTGGGGGGAGGGGGTGTTTCTGTTTTTACAGCATCCATCAGGCGGTAAAAAACTACATGTTCACTTTATTCTAGGGTTGATATGATTACGGTAATACTAAATTTATATGTTTTATCACTTTTATAAAAAATTGTTTTGTGTCGATATATTCTGAGAGCCATTATATTTTTTTTTCCCCCCTGTCGATTGAGCGATGTGACTGTTTCGTTTTTGGGGATCGTTTTTGGTGACCAAAAAACAGCAAATTGGGTGTTTCACTTTTTTTTTTACAGCATTTAATGTTATATTGCAATAGTTTGGACTTTTACGCAGCAATACCAGTTATGTTAACTTTTATTTTTTTTTTAACATTACTTTAGGGAAAAAATAATTTTTTCATTTTTTTGAAGATTAAAAAAACTAGGGGACTTGAACCAGTGATTGCTTGCACTATAAACTATAATATTAATGTATTGCAGTACATCGTGTTTTTTACAGGAGGGAGAGCTTTATAGGAGTACAAATATAGCAGATCTGGGGGCCTTCATTAGGCCCCAAGGCTGCCATCACGACCATAGGCACCCAGCGATCGCGTCGCAGGGGGGTCAATGGCACGTCGGAGTGTTCCTCCCTCCCTCATTCTAACGCTTTAGATGCTGCGGTTGCGATGGTCTGCGGCATCTAAGGGGTTAAACGGGCGGAATCAGTGTGAGCTTTGATTACGCCCCTTGCAATGAGGAGTCAGATGTATTATACAGCCGTCACCTGCTAAGTATGCAGTGAGCTCAGCCAGTCAGCCTGCTCCATACTCCCACTTAATGGCTGCCACGTAAATGTAGAGATTCATATATAGATGAGAAAAAGTCATTCAAATTTACGAGTCCGGAGGGTTACAAAGCCATTGCTAAGGCTCTGGAATGAACATCTAAAGAACTGCAGGCCTCATTTGCCTCAATTATGGTCAATGTACTCGATTCCATAATAAGAAAGACATTAGGCAAAAATGGCATCCATGGGAGAGATGCAAAAAGAGCAATAAAGGTTTGTCTCGCATTTGCATGAAAATCCTCTAGATGACCCCCAAGTCTTTTGGGATAATATTCTGTGGACTGATGAATCAAAGGTGGAACGTTTTGGAAGATTTGGGTCTCGTTACGTATAGCATAAAGCTAACACTGCATTCCTCCATAAAAACATTGTGCCAACAGTAAACGTGGTGGTGGTGGTGGTAATGTGATGGTCTGGGGAAGGTTTGCTTCTGTAGGATTTGGACGATTTGTCATAATTGATACTCCGTTTACTATCAGAAAAACCTGATGGAGTAAGTCCACCCGTCAGCTCAAGTGCAGTTGGGTTATGCAGAAGGACAATGATCCGAAGCACACAAGCAAGTCCACCTAAGAATGGCTCAAAAAGAAACAAAATGAAGGTTATAGAGTGGCCGAGTCAAAGTCCTGACCTGGATCGCATTGAGACGCTGTGGCAAGATCTTAAAACGGGCAGTTCATGCTCGAAAACGCTCCAACATATCTAAATTAAAACAATTTTGCAATGATGAGTGCGCCAAAATTCCTCCACAGTGATGTTAAAAACTCATTGTAAGTTATCGTAAACGTTTGATTGCAGTTATTACTATCAAGGGTGGCACAACCAGTTATTAGGTTTAGGGGCAATTACTTTTACATGGGTGATATAGGTTTTGAATGAATCTTTATCCTCAATAAATGGAATGATCATTAAAAAGCTGCATTTTGTATTTACTCATGTTATTTTTTTTTAATCTTATATAGCAAAAAAGAGAAGAAATCAGGTGAGGGGGAAAATACTTTTTACAGCACTGTATCAGAACATTCAGTAATGTTTCTTCTTTAAGGGTAAATTGTGGTCAAGCACAATTCAAATACTGCGCTAAACAGAAATCAAAATCTTGTGAAAGCTTTGGAAAGTATGAAATTATTGTTTTCCCAGATAAACACGCACAACAATCTGAAAGCCACAGAAATGCAAACAAGCTCTTATCTCTTGTCCCATATGTACATGAGAACCCGGCCTGGGCACACCTGGAAATACACTATTTCTGGAGCCATCATGATATGCTATAATATCATATATGGAAACTATTTATTAGCAGCAACACAATGAGCAAAAAAGAAATTGTGCAATTAAAAACTGTGCCGTTGCCCCAAGCAACCAATAAGCCCATCTCCCAAAGGCTGGTTCACACCGTATCTAGTCACTGCCACACATGGAACATTGACGCAATTGCACAACTGTTTCGTCTTAGACATTTTAGGACATGTACCATGAGCAATGCCTATGGAAACCTGAGAGAAGAAAAGGGGAGTGGAGTCGCTGGTCCAAGCAAGGTACATTACATTGGCTGTGACCCAGTGTATAAGGCAGAAGTACAGCGGGTTATTTATTAAAAAAAAAAAACATAAACAACAACTTACGGTCTTATTTTGAATGGCCCTGTCGAATTGCGTTTACCCTACGTTTAGCATGTATATCAGGGAGAGCTCCCAACGTACACTAAGCGTGTCCATAAGGCTCCATTAGCCCAACGGAGTCCAAAAGAGTGTCAGGCTAGTATAGTTTTTTTGGAGGATGGAATAACGTAGTAGACTACGCTACTCCATCCTGAGAGATCCCACAAAAAAAAAAAAATGCATAACGCGCAGTATATTTTTTAACATGGGCGCCTACGCGTGATGGATGCCACCGTATGACATCAGTCAGAGTTATACGTTAAACGTATAACTAGGGGAGCTTGCCCAGGGCTGGTCCCCGGGAAGAGCATCAGGTAGCTCTCGTCCAGGGGATTCCGGCCCTGGGTAAATCCCTGACGTCACTGTCCATATATGGATAGTGATGTCAGGTAGTTTTAACAATGGAGTCCCTGGCCAGAGCATTGGTAGCGCTCTGGCTGGAGACCTTGAAATTGGAGAAGCCCCTGACATCACGGTCCATATCTGGACAGTAACGTCAGGGGCTCCCTCCAGGAGCGGGGCCAGAGTGTTGCCGGACTTTACGGGTTCTTAAAGCTCCTAATGTCACTGTCTTATATGTTTTTTTAAGCTGGCCATTGATATGAGACAATTGGCAGCTAAATAATCTGCCATCTTTTCCGATTTCTCCATTAACATGCAGGCTCAGCTTTTTAGTGGTAGGGAATTATGAGGCTGCCAAACGCTTCCAGTACCGCTTTACTCAGAACAGTAGGATCGGATGCACAGATATCCAACCTTGTCTCAGAAAGGGTCCTACAGGCGCTCATTTGCTCCCTTCACAAGTAGCTAGTGTGGGGACGAGCGCCCATTACTACGATCGCTCGTCCCCATACATTTCTATCATTTCAGCAGCGCATTTCCCTGTTTTGCTGCATAAACTATATGATAAGCCGATGAACGAGGGCAATTATCAAAAACGAGCAATCTGTGAACGATCGTTTGCCCGATAATTGCCCCGTGTAAAAGGACCATAAGGCTGACCCCATAGATGCGAGACTGTCTGCAGATCCAGTTGAAAAGTAGAGGGGTCCGCTGACAAAAATCGAATGGCTATGGCCAGCTTTACACAGGCAAAGCAGGTAGAGAATTGTGTACTAATCGGGATATGGTTATTGCAATGGATGCCATCAGTGGCTTTAACCTAGACTAGAAAAAGCAGCAC
This sequence comes from Rhinoderma darwinii, assembly GCF_050947455.1. Taxonomy (NCBI): domain Eukaryota; kingdom Metazoa; phylum Chordata; class Amphibia; order Anura; family Rhinodermatidae; genus Rhinoderma; species Rhinoderma darwinii. Next base: position 68,473,022 of record NC_134698.1, on the reverse strand, counting down.
ATTCACAATATTCGTTTAAAGAGTATAAGTGGGTGCACAGCAGCCAATAGGTCCACGAACCTCCAAAGACATAAAAGAGAAAAAATGTAGAATGCTGTGGGGTGAATAAGACTCACAATCCAACTTTATTTTGGAGTGCTGCTGTTTTTCTCTTATTTTACCTAGCGTCTGTTACCTTGTAGGAGACCAAGGTAACTGAAGATTATAGCTTTACAGGTGTTTAATTTTCTATTCTAGGGGCAAAATGCTTTTCAAGTATGACCATAATCACCTTCTTGTTTGAGTGCCTCCTATATGAGCAATGAACACAACAGTCATTCGATCACTAATTAGAAGTGCCTAAAAATACATCAACGTATAAGCGACTTTGTAACATAAGCCATCATGCAGTATATATAGAGAGAAATGTAATTACCGTAACTCGCTAGCACCATTTCCTCCTTTGCTGCAGGCGAAGTTCCTAACATTCATGAAATCTAAATAAGTAGTAATTCACGGATATTTATGTATAACAATAACAAGCCTGACCCAGAATCTTCAGCTTCCTGTATACTCAGGGTGGGTAAAGAGAACCTGCTCTTATTGAAACATCAACTGCAATTACTCTATTTCCACAGAGTACCTGTGAATATAAATGAATACAAAATGCCAAGGGCTGAGACAGTAGCAAATCTCGGAAATGTCACAGACACAATTAAAGCTGTGTCTCCACTGACTTTCCCTTAGCAGCACAAGAAGATCTTACTTTAAACGTCTGATTTTGCTAGAAGAGTGTTTTATACCAGGGCTATCTGGAAATTAATGAGGGGACAGAAGGCATGAGAGACTGGCAGAGAAAAGCTTATGAGTGTTCAAACTGGAATGGAAAAAAATGAAAACCCCTTTGAGCCGACCACCTAAAACTGCACAGAAAAAGGATCTGTAATGGGGGTAGTCCTCTCAAAGAAAAAAAGTTTACAGAATTCTGGTTAAAGCGTGTAATGCAGTCAGCAAACATGTACAACACACAAATAAAGAGCACTTTAATTCTTAATCCACATCATTGCTCCCCCTCTTATTCGGTCCAAGCATGGCTCCCCCTCTCATTCATAGTCCCCAGCATGGCTGCCCCTCTCATTCGTAGTCCCCAGCATGGCTCCCCCTCTCATTCGTAGTCCCCAGTACGGCTCCCCCTCTCTCATTCGTAGTCCCCAGCAAGGCCACCCTCTCTCATTCGTAGTCCCCAGCATGGCTCCCTCTCATTCGTAGTCCCCAGCATGGCTCCCTCTCATTCTTAGTCCCCAGCATAGTTCCCTATCATTCTTAGTCCCCAGCATGGCTCCCTTTTGTTCTTAGTCCCCAGCATGGCTCACCCTCTCGTTCTTGGTCCCCCAGCATGACTCCCAGGTCATTCCTAGTCCCCAGCATGGCTCTCCCTCATTCCTAGCCCCTAGCATGATTTCCCTCTTGGTACCCAGGATGGCTCCCCTCTCATTCTTGATCCCAATTAGGGTTCCCCCTCTCATTCCTAGTACCCAGCATCGCTCCCCCTCTTATTCTTATACAGAACAGTGCACCAGTTTGGCTCCCCTCATTATTAAACCCCAGCCAGGCTCCACTATCCATATCTCCCCCTCACTGTTAACCTTGACACCCCACTAGTAGTCTGCAGGCCCTCTTCAGCAATGGCGCGGGCTCTACAGTGCAGCATGACACGTATTGCACCGTTCCCTTCTCTGACAGCCTCCCTCTTCCACCTCCCTCTGTTCCTATGACACTTTGTGGTACTGGAAATTCTCCTCCTGCGGTCTCTGCCCCAATAATACGACACTATGCTGGCAGCTTCTCTTTCCTGATGTGCTCCTCCTCCTGTTCTCTCCGGTCCGGTGATTCTGAAGGCGCGCACCCACAACCAGATGATTTACAGCACACGTAAGTGTAATTTATGTTTTTTGTTTTTTTTCAAAGGAGTTCTCACTGAAACATTTACTCAAAATAGTGGTCTTTGGTTGGATTAGGGGGTGGGTCTGCTTATAGAGGGGCAGCTTCCATAGGCAATGATGTTAGGAAAAATCGGTCGCAGGAAAATTTGGCCTGAATGGGGTGGGGGGGTTCTCTAAGGAATGTTCTTCTGGGGAGGTGTTACTGTATTACATATTCTCTATCTGAATAGCGGCATCTAAATGATTGCACGTTGGTTCTACGAGCAGAAAATCTCTAACTAACTATTCCAGGAGGTCTCAAAGTTTGCAGCCATAGATAAAATATTGCATACTGCTGAGAATCATGTTGTAAAATTATTATTCATCCTACCATTTACAGTTACAATTCCAATAATCTGACATGCGTGGGACAACCATGTTTTGGAATTTTCTGAATTGAAGTTTGAAGATAAATATGAGATAGTTGAATAGATATTAGATTGAGAGAGATATTCCTGCAGATGAAGAGATGTTACATGAAGGATCAGTAGGGTTCTTCATGGACCTTCAGGGCCAGTGTAATCAGAATATGCCAAACCTGGGCAGATATCTGGGCTCGGGGTGAGCATGGTGATCTGGGTAAACATTTTCGAGACTTGTCAAACCAAAGGTGAGAAAGACAGGGAGATCAAGCGCCTACAAAGCCCTGGAATATGCCCCGATTCTGATTTCATCTGCGCTTCTACAATTCCATCTACTTGAAATTGTAGCACAGTGGTGAAAATATTTAAGCAGAACCTAAAAAACACTGTCCACCCTAATGGTCACAGTTCATAAATTGGATGTCAGATATACAGTGAACACTAACATAGGTGGGGCACTAGAAGAGGAGGGGGAAGGTATACAGCAGAACAATGCAGATTTGCATAGTTGGCACAGGGCAGCTGGTGTTGCTCTTCTTACATGCAATAAAGTCTGGTGAGCAGTGAGCCAGCTACAGGAGCTTGATGTTCAAGAAAAAGTTGGCACATTACACTCTTCAAATCCATTGTGTGTGCCCGCTCACCATCCAAAATATAAATGTTCCCTTTACACAGCTTAATAAACACAACATTTACCCATTATAAGCACCTATACCGATCGAGTGTAGTGTTGGGTTTCTGAAATTCCCACTTAACCAGTTAGGTCCAGGTTATTTTGAAAACCTTTGAATGGCATTTTTTTTTTTATAAAAAGGTCAGTGTGATTGATGCAACTTCATAAATCGTTTTTATTAAAAATTATTTTTACTTTTTGAGATACATCAGCTGTATTGTTTGCTACGACCTGAATCCGTCAGACCTGTGGACCAGACGGGTCCAGTGTCAGTGGGTCCTGCGTGTCTCTGACGCACAGGATCCACCTGTAATCTATCACATCTAAGTTACGAACTTAGATGTGATAGATTACAAGTGGACCTGCTTTCGCTGAACCCGGCAGTCCCGCGGACCTAACAGGAACAGGATTTAGCAAATGATACAGCTGCTCTGTATAGAGAATACAAAGCAGCTGTATCCCCCAAAAAAATAATTATTTTTAATAAAAACTATTTCTAAAGTTGACATTTTATTAAATAATTAAAAAAAATAAAATAATGCCATTTAAAGGTTTGCATTGCCTTTAAAGACCAGGCAGTCTAGCCATTTTTAGCACACATTAGTTTAACCTCTATAACTTTTTTATTTGTTGGGCTACCAACATGATTTTGGCTACTTTTTTCCCCCAATCATTTTTATACACCTAATATTAGCTTTTTTAGAATTTTCAAAGTACAGTTTGAAAAACAATTTTTGTTAACTTTTTAGAGATATTTTATTTTGGTAATAATATAGTGTTACCCTAAAATAGACATATTCGTTTTTGGCATTGTTAATTTTGATGTATTACATGTCCAATCTGGGGTAATAGGGACTCGATGAGCGTCACGACTGTGATCGACACGGGGAGTATTTTTGGGGGGTTTGATTTCATGTGTATTGATTTTATTTACTTTTATTTTTATGGTTTGACCCTCAAAAGGTCAGAAAATACATTTTATTTGTACACTATACTTTTCCACTGCACAGCAGCCCTCGTTACAGGTGAAATCAGCCCTGTTAGTTATAGTGACTATTATCACGGTTAGGGCTGTGCTGGGTGTTAGACCTAGAAGTAGCCTCCTACCACCAGCATCGTGGTGATCATGTGACCAGTCACATGACCACCAGGATCAATAGAACATAAAGATCTGTGTACATAACAGTGCTTTTGCCTTCTCTCCAGGGTTAAAGGCTCGCTATAAATGTACTATAGCGCAGGCTTTAATTACCTGCACCGCCAGCCATATATATATATATATATATATATATATATATGGCAGGCGGTCATCAAGCAGGACCACCAGCTCTCCGTACATGTCTGTACTTCTATTCTCCATTAAATAATAATTTTGGAGCATTTTTTATTAAAACAGTGTTTTACAGTTCCTCGGTTACTCCTTCTGGAAATGTATAAATAAATGGACGACTGACTGTTCGCATTCCTCTTGTCAACAGAGAATGTCACTACGCAGACTGACAAAGTACAATCAGTACTGCCATTATCAGACACAACCCTTTCACAAGAGGAACGGTAACATCCAGTTATCAATTTGTGCATACATTTCCAGGAGGAATAGCAGAGGAACGGCAAAACACAAAGTTCTCAGGAAAGATGCTTCTGCATTGTTATATCATGGGGAACACAATTATTTATTAAAAACCAGACATTCCAGGAGACGTCTCCTCTAAAATTGCATTGCTTTAAATGAAGTTTAGACGTTTGTCTGCTTCTACCGTCCGCTCTCACAGACGTCGGCTCCATAGGATTTATTGACATGATAATTCTCACCAATATCGCTTCATCCACCATATTAAATGTGGCAGACACCTGACACTCCAAGCAACAGGTGCACATAAAAGACTGAAATTGATGTCTACTTTTCCCCTACCCCATAACACGCTGCAGGCTGTCACTCTGTGCACACAATTTTGGTACACCTGAAGAATAATTATTTGTTTAGCTGGAACTTTCTGCTATTACTCAGCGTGGGACAAAAACAAGACAATATGAGACTATATACCGTAAAAGAAGACGTCCAGCAGAAACAACTTTCCATCACTGTACCCCCCACCTGATGGTCTATCACACCCTGCACTTGGCTTATGTATATTGTACTCACTTCCCTGCCGTCCTGCCTCCTGCTTCTGATTAGACATCATCTTTATTCCGTGTCCGCCATTTAAATGGAGAAGTGGTCACAAGTGCACACTGCCGCTCCACTCATCCTCTATGGTACTGACGGAAATAACTGACATTTAGATTTTATATAAAAAAGTTTTTTAAAAATTTATTCACGAGGAAAAATAAATGGGTTTTATGGTACTAAAGCTTAATCACTCTATAAATAAAAAGTTCTACAACTTAATATACTGTGCGTTTTGATTTCTCACCATTTTCTAGAAATGTGTTTGCTGTCAGTGAATGAGAACACTTGTTTAAATTCAGAGACCGCAAACCAGTACATACCTAGTCCTGCTCTCCCCAATTGTATCCAGTCCCGCTACAATTGTATCAAGTCTAAACAAAGCTTTGTGAATTAAAGGGGTTTTCCAGCCGAAAAAATTGATGGCCAGTCCTCAGGATAGGCTATCAAAAGCTGATGGGTCAGGGTCCGACTCCCGGTAACCATGCCGATCAGCTATTTTGAAGTGAATGGGAGAAAAGGCTGCAATACCTGTGAATCGCCACTAAATGTGTGTCGAACATTCGCAGTGAGCAAGAAAAAATGAAGGGGATGCAGAGCTTGTACGAGCGCTGCGGCCCCTTCAAAACAGCAGATTGGCGGGGTCGGGAGTCAGACCTTGACCCATCATCTATTGATGGCCTATCCTGAGGATAGGTCATCAATTTTTACCGGCTGGAAAACACCTTTAACTTGCTCCCGCATCACAGCGTACTGTTGTGTCGTGGTGGGGGAGGTGATGTTTGGAGCGGGCTCACCCACTGAGCCCGCTCCGTGCGGAACTGGTGTCAGCTGTGTTTTACAGCTGACACCCGGGACTAACGGCCAGGAACAGCGATCGCGTTGTTCCTGGCTGTTTAACCGTTCAGATGCAGCGATCAAGCGCAATCACAGCATCTAAGACATTAAAACCAGGGGGCGCCCCCCTCCGATAGCTCATTGCCCCCCCCACAATGCGTTCAGGGGGTGCCAATGGTTGTCATGGCAGTCCAGGGGCCTAATGAAGGCCCCCAGGGCTGCCTTCCTTTATCTCCTGTTAAGCCGTGTCTCTGGCAGGGCTTAACAGGAACCTGTAAAAAGGACAATATACTGCAATACATTAGTATTGCAGTGTACTGTATCAGCGATCGCTGGTTCAAGTTCCCTAGAGGGACTAATAAAACGTGTAAAAAAAAAAAGTTGGATAATGTTTTTAGTTGTTTAAAAACTACTGTATCGCCGTAATCGTATTGACCGGTACGATAAAATTAACACTCCATTTTTACCGTACGGTGAAAGCCGTAAAAAGGAAACCCCTCAAACGACTGAGGAATTGCAGTTTTTTTTCCTATTCCACCCCACCAAGAATTTTTTTCCCAGGTTCCCAATACATTATATGATACAATATATGGTGCAGTGAAAAACGACAATTCGTCCCGCAAAAAACAATCCCTCATATGGCGTTATTGACGGAAAAATAAAAAGTTATGGCTTTTGGAATGCGGGGAGGAATGAAAATGAAAATCCAGAAAAGGTCTATGACAGGAAGGGGTTAAATACATCAGGAGCAGCTGCACAAATCTTTCAGGTTGTTTGATACAATATATCAGCCGCTTCGTTTCTGTTGGGCTTTTTCCGGAAAGCCGATGTATCGGCGTACGAGCTCAAAGACTTTCTATTGAGCTCATACTCCGCTACATCGATTTCCGGAAAAAGTCGAACATAAACTAAGCGGCTGCGCGCTCACACGAGCACTTCTGCCGCTTCGTTTTAGCGATTGGTGAGGGTCTCAGTGCTCGGACCCCCACTAATCAAAACTTCTGAAATGTCACTATAACATGTCAGAAGTTTGTTGAACGTTCTGTTGCCCTTTAAAGAGGCTCTGTCACCACATTATAAGTGGCCTGTCTCCTACATAAGGAGATCGGCGCTGTAATGTAGGTGACAGTAATGCTTTTTATTTAGAAAAACAATCTATTTTTACCACTTTATTAGCGATTTTAGCTTTATGCTAATTAATTTCTTAATGCCCAAGTGGGCATGTTTTTACTTTAGACCAAGTGGGCGTTGTACAGAGGAGTGTATGACGCTGACCAATCAGCGTCATGCACTTCTCTCCATTAATTTAGACAGCGCATTGTGACACTGCGTTGTTCCCTATGTGCGGTCTTATACGGACATATTAACGTTACTGAAGTGTTTAGACCAGGACTAGACATTCCTTCCAGCCAGGACGGGATGTCTATTCACAATCCCTGCACTTCGTTAACGTTTGTTTGGTACTTACAGCAGAGCAAGCGTAATCTCGCGAGCTCTCGCTGTAAATGACAGGTTACAGCGAGATTACGCTTGCTCTGCTGTAAGTACCAAACAAACGTTAACGAAGTGCAGGGATTGTGAATAGACATCCCGTCCTGGCTGGAAGGAATGTCTGTCTATTCACTGTCTAAACACTTCAGTAACGTAAATATGTCAGTATAAGACCGAACAAAGTGAACAACGCAGTGTCACTATGCGCTGAGTAAATGAATGGAGAGAAGTGCTTGATGCTGATTGGTCAGCGTCATACACTCCTCTGTACAACGCCCACTTGGTCTAAAGTAAAAGCACGCCCACTTGAGCATTAAGAAGCTAATTAGCATAAAGCTAAAATCGCTCCTAATGTGGTGAAAATAGATAGTTTTTCTAAATAAAAAGCACTGCTGTCATCTACATTACAGCGCCGATTTCCTTATGTAGGAGATAGGACACTTATAATGTGGTGACAGAGCCTCTTTAAGGCTTCATTCATGTCTGCATCAGGACTCCGTTCATGGGTTCCGTCTGAGCTTTCTTGTCAGGGGAACCCATACTGAAAAACGGAAACCATGGGTTTCCGTTTGCATCACCATTGATTTCAATGATATTTAATGGTATTTATTCCGTCAAAACGAAGGAATCCTTACACAACAGTGACAAACGGAAACCATTTGCACTGGATCCATCCCCATTAAAATCAATGGTGATGCAAACTGAAACCGATGGTTTCCGTTTGTTTCAGTTTGGATTCCGTTCATGGGTTCCCCTGACAGAAAGGTCCTATGGAACCCACCTACAGAGTCCTGATGCAGATGTGATTGAAGCCTAAGAGCTATTTGCTGGATGCAGCTTCTGAATACAAACAAGAATGTTGTCAAATGCACAATAAAAGACCCTTCTCCAAACAGATGTGTCTCCCAGCGCTGGGACCCTCACCTATCAGACATTTACTGGGTATGCTAGGGATACTCCATAAATGTGTATTGTCAGAATACCCTTTACAATCTTTCCACCGAAAAAAAATACATACAAATTATTTATTTAAGAAAACAAAATCCCATCAAAAGTTATTTTAAATGTATTACATTAACCAAAATAGGGAGAATTGTTTAACCCTCCAATGCACCCCACACGCATTTCTTACAATGACCAGATATAAACAGCACTGAGTAGTGAAGTCTCTAGACGGCCGTGATCCTGTCATTTTTCACAACAAGAGCAAAATGTTTCAACATGTTGGAAATTAACTGCAGAGAGAAGTAATAAATCATATGTTTCATCAGTCAGACACCGGCGGGCTTGTTCCCTGTCACTGAGGGGCTGATACGTTTACAGGCAACTATAAAGAAAGATGAGATTGGGAGATTAAATGTTAATTGACCAACTAAAAAAATCACCTGCTGAAGGATTTATTTATTTTTTATTTTTTTTAAAGGCTATGCAGACTTTTGTAGCCTTTTTAAAAAAAAATTAAAATGAGATGTATGTATTGTGTGCTAAAATACATTTTTCAAATTAGAATTTAAAAGCCATAACTTTATTTTTTCGTTGAGATATAGGATATAGCCATATGAGGGCTTATTTTTTGCAGTACGAGTACGAGCACCATCTATTGTACCATATAATGTACTTGGAAACTGAAAAAAAAAAAAACATTCTTTGTGAGGTGGAAAAGGAAAAAAAATTCTTCCATTGTTTTTTTTTTCAGCTCTTACAGTGCAGTGCGAGGGCTTGTTTTTTGCGGGACGAGTTGTAGTTTTTATTGGTATCAACTTTTTTACCCCCTTTATATTCCATTTTTTGTGGGAGGGGAGGTGACCAAAAAACAGCAATTATTACGGCTTTTATTTTACGGCATTCACGGTGCAGGTTAAATAATATTATATTGTAATAGTTCTCATTTTTACCGTTGCGGCGATAAAAATTATGTTTATTTTTTTTATTATACATCACTTTAGGGGAAACATGGGAAAAGGGAAGTTTTTGGAACTTTTTGGCTGGGTTCACACGGAGCTTTTTGCAGGCAGAAAATCTGCCTCAAAATTCCATTTGGAATGATGCAAAATAACGCTGTCTCTGCCTCCCATTTATGTCAATTGGAGGTCAGAGGCGTAAACGCCCGTAGATAGGGCATGTCCCTTATTGTTCCCGCGAGCCTCTACCTTCAATTGGTATGGGAGGAATTTTCAGACGGTTTTTGACACTTTTCCGACGCGGTTTCAGCGTAAAAAAAAAAACTGTGTTAACTCCCCCTTATTTTTTTTGTCTATAATAAACATAAATAAAAAAACTTTAAAGGGTAACTAAATGTTCGACAAACTTCTGACATATCATAGTGACATGTCAGAAGTTTTGATTGGTGGGGGTCCGAGCACGGAGACCCCCACCAATCTCTAAAACAAAGCAGCAGAAGCGTTCGTGTGATTGCTCAGCCGCTTAGTTTCGGCTCTGCTTTTTCTGGAAATTAATGTATCGTGTTTATAGAAAGCCGATACATCGGCTTTCCGGAAAAAGCCGAACAGAAACTAAGCGGCTGAGAGCTCACACGAGCGCTTCTGCCGTTTAGTTTTAGCGATTGGTGGGGGTCTCAGTGCTCGGACCCCCACCAATCAAAACTTCTGACATGTCACTATGACATGTCAGAAGTTTGTCGAACATTTAGTTACCCTTTAATTGTTTTTTACTTTATTAGTCCCCCTAGGTGACTTGAACAAGCGATCATTGGATCACTTGCACATTATACTGTCTGCAATACTTATGTATTACAGTATATTGTTATTTTTTTTTAACTGGCTCCTATTCAGCCCTGCCTTTGGATAGCGCCGCTGTAAGCCAAATTTGTCAGTCAGTTGGACGAATACTGATGGCAGGTTAGGATATACCAGTGCAAGTGTTTAAGCGGTTTCTGACAGCTATACGAGATGTAGTATTACATACCATGACCAGCCATATAATACATGGATGGCTTGAGTCTGCCAGAGCCACTATTTGTCAGGGACACTGCTCTGGCTCATAGGGTGGGGGTTCCAAGCAGGGGACCCCTTCATGATGTCCATGTTTTGCCCTAATAGCCTTTGTAACACTCCTTTAAAGACATCTGCTTGATGAAAACTCCCCCTCCTGGTTTTTACCCTGAGACACACATTTAGCAGGTAACATCTGATCAATATTAGAGACTATAATTTGCTCGAACATTTAAGATTTGACCACTTTTTTTATTCTACTTTTGACCCTTGCTGTAATATTATTTTTGCGGTTGTCCAATGAATTACATTAAATTGTTGGCGACGTCGTCGTGCGTCTGGTTGTACTTCGTAATTACTACAATGCTTGAGTAATCTGGTGGTGTTGATGATCACTTTATTTTTTATACTAGTGAAAATAAAAGTCTTAAGTGACTCATATATAACTGTGATATATTAGGGACCCCCTTTTGACCTGAGTAGTGGGTACCACCATTGGTTTACAATTGTGCTCTCTCATGTAAAGTCATTTTAGGTCACATTATTTCAGCGGCCATTTGTCATCTGTTAGGGGCCTCCGTCGCAGATTTGGCCAAAATTACCCAAAACAATAACGCACAGAACCTATTAAAGTCAATGGGTTCTATCGGCCGCCTGTGATGCAACGGAACCAGAGTGTCCGGTATTTTCGTTGCTCTTCTCCTATGACAAATACCGAACGCAGATGTGAACGTAGCCTAAGCAGTTATAGTATACTTACACGTGTCAGCTGAGCCTTCAAAGCAGATGTGAACGAGACCTTAAGTGGGAGAAGTTTGATACATTTGCCAGAGAAGTTGTGTGTCATGGGGTTAACAGCCACTAACTACTACAACGTAGAAACCATATTGTAACAATTAATACAGGGAGCAGAAACTTTTACAATGCGCCGGTGAAGAACAAATGCAAAACACAATGCAGAGCTTTCCTATAAAATGTCTATTAGCATGGGCAGGACTAGGAGAGCTCATCCCACCTCACTGATCTGTGTGGGGGGAAGGGAAGCGACAACTGTTCTAACTATTTTTAATGCGTAGATTTATTTTTATCTCTATGGCAGGGTCTGAACTGTTGTATTTTACATGTAGGGAAAATGATACTTTCATAAACGTCTACATCATACTGCAGGCAAAAACAAAGTCAATTGTGGATCTGTAATGTGAGCAAAAAATAAAATTCTAAATTGTTAGTAATTGAGAAAGAGAGAGATAGAGGCGGAGTTTATGTATAAAACATAACTTTTATCATATTTTTAAAAAAATATTAGTGTAGAAAAATACTGACATACATGAGTTATATTAACATCGTGGTTTCATGACGTGAATTCATACATTATTTGTCAGCAAGTCACATTGCATCTCGTATGACGCGTTCAAACATTGTTTTCCGAGACTTTTCAGCAAGTCAGACAGCAAAATATTCACCCAAAAGGGTTATTTACATATACTAATGCCTTTTTAAAGAAAGATTCACAAATATCCCATTTTATGTATTTTTGTATAGATGACTAGTGTAAAAATGCTATATATGGGGCAATGCCCCCCTACCCGTTCAGAACCAGCTTTACCTAGAGTCCATAGGTGCTGAAAAAGGTGATAATGGCTGTCTGTACAAAGAAAGCCTTTCAAGAAAGCAGTGGCAAGGGATCCATCAGCGGTAGTGTTTAGGCTCAAGTAGTGGCGCCTGTTTCTTATTTATTTATTTCTTATTTATTTATTTCAGTTACTTATATAGCGCCAACATATTACGCAGCGCTGTATAGAGGTCCTCTTTTTTACTGTCCCCATTGGGGCTCACAATCTAAATTCCCTATTGGTATGTTTTTGGGGTGTGGGAGGAAACCGGAGTACCCGGAGGAAACCCACGCAAACACGGGGAGAACATACAAAGTCCATGCAGATGTTGTCCTTGATTGGATTTGAACCCAGGACCCCAGAGCTGCAAGGCAATAGTGCTAACCACTGAGCCACCGTGCTGGCCTTATCTTATCTGTGTCACGGCCGTGGTCGAGGACCGCCGCCGTTCCTTACCTTGTGACGGCCGCAACCACAGACACCGCATATCATCCTACCAGCATCTCCCTCCTAGGAGACGCCAGTACTCGCGGCTGTCCGGTCCTGCTCCTAATGTTAGGGTGTGCACGGTCGGTCCCGGCCTTAAAGGGCCAGCGCACGCACCTGTTAAAAATTCCCTAATCTATCCCTTATCATCCTGGAGTATAAAAAGGGCTCCACCCTTCCACTCCCTGTCTGAGTATTGTCGTAGTTTTCCCATGTTCATATTGCAAATGGTCCCTTAGTGTTATCCTGCTCTCAGTGTTTCCGTGTTATGTTTTGTTCCTGAGCTTGTCTAGTGTTGGAGTCATGTTTTGCCGCCTGTTATACACCACGTCTGGCGTCATCTGCCATCCCTGGTACCATCCGTCACGTCTGGTGCAACCTGCCACTCCTGCTGGTATACACGTCTGGTATCATCCGCCACGTCTGGCGGAACCTGCCACATCTAGCCCCATCCGAGCCATAGACTCTGCCACCGTCTGGACTATCTCAGATACCCTTGTGCTACAAACTTCTTGTAGAGACTTTGCATAGACTGTGACTTGGCCAGCTGCCTCTCCGCTATGGTGTAGTGGCCTAATGGGTCCACATACCCCTAGATCGTGACAGTCTGACTATGGACTCTAGGTAAAGCTGGTTCTGGCCCATCTCCCCTGGGGAATCATTTGGCTGAGAGGAAATGTGTCAGGAGATTTTTTAATAATATAAAGAGAGGTTCCCCGATCCCCTTGCACTCACAAAAGTGGATGATATCCAGCATCGGAACGGATAGCGGGGCGTTGGCGCTTATATTCCATTTTTACACTAGTCATCTATACAAAAATACATAAAATGGGATATTTGTGAATCTCTCTTTAAAAAGGCATTAGTATATGTAAATAACCCTTTTGGGTGAATATTTTGCTGTCTGACTTGCTGAAAAGTCTCGGAAAACAATGTTTGAACACGTCATACGAGATGCAATGTGACTTGCTGACAAATAATGTATGAATCCACGATGTGAATATAATTCATGTATGTAAGTATTTTTCTACACAAATATTTTAAAAAAAATAAAGTAAAAGTTATATTTTATATATAAACTCCGGATCGATCTCTTTTTTTCTCAATTAATATACTACGGAGGACAGTGAAAGATGAAGTCTGGGTGGTGGACTTCAAACTACACCATCAATAGTTACAATAAACTGTTGTTACTGCCAGTATCAGTGCAAGTTTGCTCATCAGACGCCAGGCTTCCCAACCCATATTATCAGGGTGTGCGAGAACCACCCATAACCTTGAGAATAACCGGTTTGTACACTTTGTGAATTATTAGCGTGCTCCACTTTTGTGCAGTGTTTACCATCCTGTCCTCTGCCAAGGTCTATTTATCTTCATACCCAAGAATGAATTCAGCATGTGTGCGCCTATATATGCCCTGGATTGTAAAACGCATGAACTAGTATCTGCTTAAGCCAAGCGTGCAGAGAGCGAGCAAAAAAACACTGCAGGTAAAAATAAACTGGAGGAGCCTGTGGTTAGTGAACAGAGACAAAGGAGAGCACAATATGGCAGAGAAATTATCTCTACACTTCACACTGTAAAATAAAATATATACACACACACACACACACACACACACACACACACACACACACACACACACACACACAAACAGATGTAGCAAAATTGAGTTTGTCATTTGGTTAAACTAATAATCTAAATACTCCACTAATATCAAGATATGTAATCTGTTTTTGCAGAGGACTTCAAAGGGGTTGTCCAGTCCCTAAAAACTGAAGGCCAATCCTCAGGATTGGTCGTGGTCCGACTCCCGGGGCCCCCGCTGATCAGCTGTTTTGAAGGGGCTGCAGCGCTTGAAGTGAATGGAGGAAAGCTGTAATGCTGTGAACCGCCTCTACAAGTGTGTCACCGGTTTACAACACAAGCAGATAAGGAATGAAGGGGAAGCACAGTCATGAGCGATGCGTTCCCTTCAAAACAGCCGATCGGCAGTGCCCCAGGAGTCGGACCACGACTAACCAGATATCCTGAGGATAGGCCATCAATTTTTAGGGACTAGACAACCCCTTTAAGGAACCGATATTATTGTATGGGTAAGTACACATAGCAACTTTGTTGTGATTCTATTGTGGTTTTGCCCCAATTGTTGAAACCAAAATAGTTTTTCAACATTGTTGACTTAACTCTGCAATTTAATGAGAATCGCAGTGAAACGGTACAACAAAGTCGCAATGTGGGGCCTCACCCTAAGACAGAGCCTTATAAAGTTCCATAAGATAAATGCACACATTCGTTTATACGGATTTCCTTGGAACATAACATAACTGTAGGTGAACTTTAAATCTAAAAATATAGTATATACTAGTAATGACAAAAAAGACCTAGTAGTAGAAATAGAAAATTACTGGTTATTTCAGCTTATACACCGGAGAGCTGTAAGGTCCAGGGGGAACTGCATCCTCTTTGCTTGCCAAGAAATGCTGGTATTAAGTCATAAACGTTCAATAAGTCTATAAGAATAAATCCCCTATTACACCGGCCAATTTTGGCTGGTGCAGCGAGCGCCGATCAATGAGACAACTCACTGATCGGCGCTCGTTTGCTCCTGTCACAAGGAGCCATGTATGGGGACGACCGCTCGTTACTCCGATCACTCGTCCCCATACATTATCCTGTCAGCAGCGCGGCTTCCTGTTTACACACCAAGACGTGCTGCCGACAACAATAATATTTAACTTTTTTTAAATGATACGACCAGCAGATGATTCAGTGTTTGCTCGTTCATTTGATGATCACTGCCCTGTTTACACAGGACAATTATCGGCAACAAGCGTTATATGAACGACCGCTCGCCCGATAACTGCCCAGTGTAAAACCCCCTTCAGACTGTGCAGCAGGTGAGCAGTAATAGTAGTGCAATATGTTCTCTACTTACATTTTCCTTGTTCCTTTGTTTCAATACATTCCTTGATGGAGTCTGTGATACCCAAGCTCGCAGCAGTGGGGAGAGGCCCCAGCAGAGTCTCTATAGGAATAGGCTTGATAGTAGGCTCAAAGCTATGCAATTTCGTCTTCTCAGACAGTTCATTGTAAAAGTCCTTGTTTAGATGATTTGCCGCGGCTTCTAGCTCCTCGTCCTCACGGTCATCTTCTCCTAACATACTGGAGGAGTCATCTGCATCTAGGGAGAAGGAATCAGCGTCACAACATGAAGGAACAGCGTCACAACATGAAGGAACAGCGTCACAACATGAAGGAACAGCGTCACAACATGAAGGAACAGCGCCACAAGTGTTCTACCCGTCACCAACTCACAAACGAGGCGGACAATTTTTTGGATTATCTTTCTTTTACGGCAGTATGATTGATGTTCACTGGCTGACGTTAACGATATCGTGCACCATACAAGTAAATACAAAATCGATACACTTAAGGCGCTGTTCACATCTGCGTTGTGCCGTTCCGTTGTTCTGCTCTGTCAGTGGAGCAGAACAAGGGAATAACGGAACCAATGGTTGCGTTGCACAGCGGACACTGCTGGAACCCATTGACTTTAATGGGTACCGTCGGCTTTCCATTGGGGTATCCATGATTTTACCGGACACAATAGTGCAGCAGGCTGCGCTATTTTCTCCAGTAAACCCTGCCGAATCTGCGACGGAGGCCCATAACAGAGCCTCTGAAGAAGATGTGAACGGAGCCTAACAATAGTTGTGCAAAATTTAAAAAAAAATATATATTTTTTTTTTCCGACGCAGCAACAAACCTGTCAATTGTCTCACCATTGGCAAATGAGAAGCGGACGCCATCTTGTATAAAGCAGAGTGCGACTTGAATTTTGTAACCATTAGGGGATGTAACTGGAGAGCTTCAATAAATTGAGTAACCATAAATGAATAAATCTTACCGTCTTTGCTGTAAGAAGCGTACATTCCTTTTGCCTTTGACCTACTACTTTCCAGCTCATTCTCTATTTCGTCCTGGTAAGAGGTGATTTCTCCTGTTACAGAAACAAGTTGGATATAAACTACATTTGCTTTCGATAATTGCAATCTTTGTGTATGAGCTGCAATTCTTTAATATTGGCCATCTATCTTCTGCTGTGGGAGCCATACGATATGGGTAAATTTACATGCAACAGATTTGTTGCAGAAATATCTGCAACTCTCGGATATCTATAAGCCCGATTCAGATTAATCGATGTGCCTGCTGGAGAAACAACGCCATTGAAATGTAAGGAACTGATTTTCTGCAAGAAATATCTGCAACAAACCTATGGCGTGTGAACAGACCGTTTAGAACTCCTGCTAGTTTTTCAATGAATTCATGAGCAGATTGATATATAATTTTGTGCAAAAAAAAAAATCAAGTATAATTTGTGTTCTATTGAGGTCAGCTCATTCTGGGCTTAGGAGTCCAGTGGGCGGTCCTACTCCCTATGTACAGTAATAGGGAGACTTCTGACAACCAGAAGTGGGAGGAGCTAGCGGCAGCTCATGAATACGCCGGACTCATCTATGGCGCCACTGCATGGGCTGTGAATGTAAGTTCTCAGAAAAGGGGTAATTTGCATATAAGTGACAGACGGCTGAAATCGTGTCTGTCACTACATTATACTGCCATCAGTGAAGGCAGCATAATGTGGATGACAGGTTCCTTTAAAATAAAAGTTATACTGAATCTTTACCAACAAAACTATATAGTAATCTGCTCAGCTCCTCTTGCTCTATAAGATGCTGCCAACACACAGGACATCATGTTCCATGTGGCAGGTTCTCTTTAAGAACAAGCAGATAAACAAGGCTGTTTCATGAAACAATGATAATAATGAACATTACCTTCCACATCGTCCAGTTTTTTTGCCAATTCTTGTTCGAGCTGAAATGATAAATATTAGACAGTCGTTAGTTTGTACTGCTGTTCTATAGAGTGGAATCAACATAGTGAAATTAGTTGTACTTCAAGTGTCCCTCCAATTCTGATCTCCCGCCCCATCTGATACTGGGCATGGAAATCTGCAAGTGCATGCGGGGCAGTACAGCTGTCAGGGCAACTTCTAATTAATAGGACCCATGTAAGATACTCTTCGGGCGTCGTATGGTTGCCCAGCGCCCATCTCCATGCCCACTGTCAGATCGAGAGGGAGATCAGAATTGGAGGGACACTTTAAAAGATGTCATATTTGAGTTTAAAATAAATAATTAGTGTCTTGCAAAAGGGTAAAGTATTACAAATACATAAAGGGATTCTTCCCCGATGTAAAGAGGAGTCTGATTCAGTACAACTAAATGTGAGCTGGCTCATCCTTGCAGGCACTTTTACATCTCGCTACAAATGGGGGATATTTATCAAAACTAGTGCCAGAGAAAAGTGGAGGTTTGCTCATTGGTTGCCATGGGTCACTGCTCAATCTTTCCTTTGCACCATTTTTGATAGATCTTCCCACAATGAACTTCTTGTACTCCACAGTTTGCACATCTAGCAGTGATGGATGTCAAGGACCACAGGGGAATTTGAGCTTAGCATGAGCGAAAAATCTTGTAATGATAGAATCACATGCCTATTGGCATTCTGGGTAAACGATCATAGTGGCTATATGTTACTCAGAGCACATCATGCCATTTTCTAGACATGTATATACTAAATTAGAACGTATTACATTTATGTTTTTTTTAGATGCAGTGGTTTTTACAGCTCCCTACTGCACAACTACATGTATGTGTGAACCTGGTCTGAAGACTCAACTCTTCATTAAACTGAACTCTGAATTTTGCTCTTAATTTTTTGCAGACGTTGAACTTGTATATGGAGTTAGTAAAGTTTAATTATTCAGCAGAAGGTTCCACTTGTCTGCATATAAAAGTGCCAATACACCTAGAGGGCATTGCGGCAGTAGTGTGCACGTAGGTATACCGTGAATTGCCAGTTTCACAATGCAAAGGTTTCAATTTGCGCGGTTTCGCTGCACGGTTCTTGGCCCTATTGCACACTACTGCTAAACATCTGATGTGTACAGGCACCCTAAAAGGTGGGTTGGCAATAGAAGCGTCAATACATGATACAGATAAAATTATTTACCTGCTGTATCCGGACCTTCCTCTGACCTGCAACGTAGGAAGGAGGATCACATTCCTTTTCCAAATCTATTTTCATAAATTCATCTATTGTCAATTGACTCGTTGGTGTGTCTTCAAATTCTGTTAACCTACAAAATGTTCAGCATTATAAGAAAATAATAACACACAAGCAAAACATAACTATAGGCCGATATACGAGGAAATCTTGGAACCATTGGCTCTAACCCTATCCAATTAGAAATTAACTTGGCCGATCTCGTCTGCACATTATTCGGAAACCCTTTTCAGTTGGACGCTGGCCCGGCCAAGTAGCTCTGAGGGGTGTCAAAAAATGGCGAAAGGAAACAGCACTTCTGCCCCGTCGTTCTAGCAATCGGTGACTATCTCTGCACCGGCACCACCACCAACATATACTTCTGATATGTCTCTATGACATGTCAAAAAAGTGAATATAAACAAGGTACCCTATAAAGAAAGCCTGGCACATATCTGTTTTGCCCAACACGCAAAAACGGTTTAAAAAAAATCAAGCATAAAATGCGGGTTTTTGCCATCAGCCCATCTCCGCTCAATAAACATTCTCAGGCGTTATAATTTTCTGTACTTTGTGACGACTGACCAGTGTTAATGTACTAAAAATAGCAGCACCCATTCGATATTTGAAACCGGCACGGAAAATACTTTTGTGGAGAGGTTAAAATAATTAGATGGTCACATTAAATTTATAAGGCTTTGGTCAAACTGCCGCCTGATTTGACAAAAAATATATTTTTCATGTCAAAATTCCGGACACCGCGACTATGGTGTAAATCAATGGGGTCTGTCAGGCGCCATTTGTATCCGTTGTAGGACAGATCTGGCGCTGCGTAATAAGTTCTATTGATCAACTGGCTGGTATACATTGATTTGATCATAATTCAGGAGATCACAGGAGCTGCCAGAGATCGGATCATCAGATAGCCTGACTAACAGATTTCACAGTGAACGTCATTCTGCTGCCTACTATGTATTGGAAAACATGCAGGCTGTAGAACGAAAATGGTTCTGAAATATTATTTTTAACCTATAACATACATGCAATAAAAGGGAAAGAAAAAAAAGCCCCAAAGGGGGTCCATGGCCTATAGCCTAAGACTTTAATGCCGTGATACATATAACTTGTTATATTGTGATTCATTCCATCATTGTGCAGCAGATTTTTTTAAAAGGGGCTCTCTGGGACATGAACACTGATGGCCCATCAATGTTTGGTTGGTGGGGGGTCAGACCTCCAATAAAGAGACCGGAGAACGCAGGAGAGGCACATTTATTCAAGTGAATGGGACGATCCATAATACCGGGCACAGTTACTTGCTCGGAAATGCCACTGTGCAAACAATAAAGGGTTCTCGCTGCTCGCAGGAGTGCCACTGCTCCTTTACTGTGCTCAATGGCAAGTTTCCGGTAGGCCGGACCCCCACTAATGAAACGTTGATGGCCTATTCTGTCCTAGGGATCCATTTTAATGGTTTGAAACTTTGCAATATGAAAATCTAAAACCTTAAATGAGAAAAATAAAATGTAAAAAAAAAAAAAACATAAAAAATATTTAAAAAAATCATAAAATATAAAAAATGTGGTCTTAGCTGATAAATTGACCGCTACATTTTATGTATTCAACAGGGGCATCCACAGCGCAAGAAGGGGCATGCTTTCCTTATTAAACAGAACAGAGATATTCTGCGTTCTCAGAAAATTGCAAACGAACCATCCACGTCACAAGATAAAAAATCTCAAGCAGATCTATATTTTTATTATATTCTTTGACCTGACAAACTCAATTCAACACGAGTCATTGAAGAAAACAGTAACTCCTCATCTTCCTCCTCCTTCTCCCTTTAATAACTGTAAACCTCGAGGATGGAAGCGATGCGGGATCATTTTAAAACTGACAATCACGCTTTGTGGAGCGGCACAGTAAATACAGTAATATCTTCATCGTCGTCTTCCGCTTTCCTGGCATAAAAGATTCAGTTCACTCGTTTACCTTCCGTCACAGGGAATCAAGCTGTCGCTTCAGAAGATGAGAACGTGACTGACTGGTATAAACATTTAAACCGCAATGTAGGAATAAACATTCCCCATTCCTTCACTATAGGCGCAGATCTTTGGTACAATTTCATAATCAAACAGGTTGAATACAACGAGTAAATGGCCTTGTTTTTATAATCGACACTGCTGCAATTTCTTCTCCAATTCCTTTTGTATTAAGAACGGTCGGCTGCCTTAATCACGGCATATAGAATCAACAGGACATAAAGCAGAGCTGGATGGCGGAGCACTTACACAACCCCCAGAGATCAGGTGACACCACAAGTGCATTTAGGCACCGGTCCACATCTGCCGTCATTTCAAAACGAACCTCTGCAGGGAGCCGGCTGATGGAAGACTTCCAAGTTGTTACATTTCATTTTTAATCTTTCATTTTAGAAAGATTCAAAGGCTTTAAAATGTGCCCTTTTTGCCGCACAGCATGGGAACGCACATGAAAAAAAATAACAGCGTGATCCTGCAGAGGACACCCCACTGAAGAACGCATCAAGGGAAGCTCATCTGCTACGTCCCAGCCTTCTGTCAGTGACATGAAACACTTTGGCTGTTTGTCGGATGATTAGGATGATCTTACGGTTCTGCTACAATCACCAGTATTATTAACATCTGCATTATTCATTATTATTAAAAGGGGTAACACGGTGCCAGAAAAGAAAAGATCTTTTTCCAAAACACTTTTGTATCAATTAGTCTTGGTTTTCAAGATCTCTGATTGCTGTCATTAAAAAGGAACCTTCATTATGGACTTCTGGGGATAAAAATCTGTCCTGGTCATGCGATGATCACACAGGCCCACAATTGGTTAGATGCAGATTCAATGCTGGCGAGTGATATCATTCACTTATACTGCGCTAAATTCTTCTTACAGGCGTGTAGGGATCATCGATCGCACAGTGTAGGGAGCATCTCAGGCTACCGCTTCTTATACAATAATACACTAAGCATCCATCATGTCATTACTGTGTAGTTGACTACCATGGACCAGTGGAGGATGACGATTGGGGGATGGAGCACAGTTGTGCAGAGTATAAATGACAAGAAGCTGGTTTGAGAAATTCGATATAGAATCTTATTCACATATATTTTATATTGGACGCTGCTGAAAACGCAAAGTCTGACGTATCCGTGTAACTGCAGCAATTCTTCAATAATTTCGAGCTCAAGTGTAAGGAAATATCACATCCTCTGAAAAACTGCTAGATTTATAAAGAATTGGAGATCGTTCTAATTACACGTCTGACATTTCTACTGGAAGATTCCTTCATATTCAATTGCAATTTAAAAATTAATTTAGTCTCCCGCATTACATTTTTTTTACTCTACTAGCACTACATCCTTTCTATAGTAAGTGACAGAATCCTGCCGCTAGCAAGGAGACCTAGTTCAGGCAAACCTTGATCTTTAAAATACCGTAGCACTGGAATTAATCCCCCATCCAAAACAGCAGCATAACTTACATTATTAGTGCGGCTGCCTCTTTAATTAAAAGATATTGTCCGATTTAGGTTTATTTTATTTAATTTAAAGAATAGGAAATCATGCAGTTTTCTAATTTACATGTATTTAAAACTCTGCTCCCATATCTTTCTCATGCCTGTGTAATAGCCTCTGTCTATTGTTACGTAATTGTATGTCACAGCCCCCAGGGGGATTATAGAGTGGCCTCTCCATACTCCGCAAATGTCAGCCAACACCTCGCTGCAACAGCCGGGACCGGAGATTACGCCGATCCCGGCCATTTAAAAACTTCAGCGACCGCAGCATCAAAGCCGTTCTAAGGGTATGTTCACACTGAGTTTTTTGCATGCAGAAAATTCTGCCTCAAAATTCTGTCTGGAATTTTGAGGCAGATTTTGATCTTCCTGCACGCTGTTTGCTGCGTTTTTCGCTCGCGGCCATTGAGCGCCACGGGCAAAAAATGCAGCGAAATACACTTTCACTGCCTCCCATTGATGTCAATGGGAGGTCAGAGATGTAAACGCCCGAAGATAGGGCAAGTCCCTTTCATTTTCCCGCGATACGGTTTTTCTGCTCGCGGGAAAAAACCGCCTTCGCCTCCCATTGAAATCAATGGGAGGCATTTTCGTACGTTTTGTGGTGCTTTTTCCGAAGCGGTTTCCACATAAAAAAATGGTGTGAACTGGCCCTAAAGTGTAGTGGCCCCCTCTGTCAGCCCATAGCCGCTACGCGATCACTGTGTGCCGATGGTTGTCATGACCATTGCAAATATGTTTTTCATCAATAAATGTACAGTAATTTAAAAAAAATGCCCCCTGAGGTTTACATAGCCTTTAGTGAGATACAAATATCTCCCTCTCTCCATGCAGTATCTATATACATATCTTGCATATTACTCTTATGCAACTTTCTAGTATACTCTGTGAATTAGTTTCTCACAGTTTTTAAGATCTCTGCTTGCAGTCATTAGTCCATGTAGTTTTTACATCCAGAGACCAAAAACTGGTCCTGATCATGTCCAAAGTGTCAGATCATTCTATCATTGTATTTTTCATTTCTTCTTTGGCAATTAACAATGGTTAAACCGGTAATCTCCTGACGGCATATGATCATAGATAGGGGTCCCCTGCTCAGGACCCCTCTCTATGAGGCAGAACAGAGAGCAGACTCCTGTTCGGATGGACTCGAGCCATACAATACTACATTTTCACTGCAGGTGAAATAGCAAAGTGATTCTTTTGCGAGGGGTGCCGGCAGTAGGACCTCTTTCTTTTGAGACTACCCCTTTAAAAACCCACAGACCCTTCCAACATGTCTATATCATGTGTTAGATGATTTTTAAGAAACACCAGCAGGTTAATGATTCATGCGTTACACGCTCACCTCTTTCTCAGTGTGGTTTCACAAACTTTTACAACTCTGATGACCTCTTTAATAGTTCGTCGAAAGTCATGCATTCTGGATGCGACCAAGAGAGCTGCAGGGAGAAGAAAGCCAAAGTCAGCAAAACAGGTGAATAAACAAGACAAGGTGGTCTGCGCCAGGCACAGGAATGTCGCTGCATTGCCAGCAGGCACTCACAACAGCTGATTGGTATTCTAGGCAGCAAGATGCACATACACTCGTCTCAACCCAGGTTTACAAACTCCGCTATTAGTTGGTGAGCTCTGGTAATTGCTGTAAACCTTTCATTTGCTCCAATGGAGTGAAGCTTACAGGGGTGAAAAACGTTCAGGAAATCTAGAGCGGCCTATATCATTTTGTGCGCCGATACGGCATGGTTTTACAGGAGTGATTTAAAGATAATATATAAAAAGTGGATCATAAATACAGCCCTGCCTTATATTAAGCTCTGCAATACAACACTGACAATCACAACCCCACAAATCACACAAACCGTGAAAACATACATATACACCATTAACTATACAACAGATTTATTCTTCACAAGGTCAAAGGAAAGGACATCTCTCTCACATCACACAATAAGAGATCAACGTCCTCCACCGAGGAAAAAAAAACAATGGACAAGGAGTTCTAGAAAATTGATGTGCGTCAGCCATGCTTATGTACTGCCCCAACTAAGGTGGTGCTGTCAGTACTGCATTAATCTGGAGCAGGTCTTACACGGCGACCCAGCCAAAACGACAGATTTACTACGTGAAATGCGCCAGAATTCTGGCTCAATTTGCATCTAAAAAAAACTTGTGTATGTGCCAGATTTAATGTGTTTTAGACAATTTTTGTGCCTCACTGTTTTGAAAGGTGTATAGAAAAAGGGGTGTGGCTTAAAACACACGAAAGTCACTAAAATTGCACCAAAATTTTGGGCCAAAACATCGGTCTAAAGTAAGCCAACCAAGAAGCAGCCTAAGGAAGAGAAAGTTGTCTAACAATATTTGCCAAATTGATCATACAGCCTGCAACACAGATGACTTTGGCGCACCTACTGCCTGCTTGGTCTAGTTTTAAGCTGTGTAAGTTTAAGATGGTAACGATAATAAATCTGCCCAATGTCCTCATCAACCAGTTGCAGTTACAGGTGTTTAGGGAACTCTCTGGAATAATAACAACTGGACTCTAAAGCAACTGCATAGGCCAATTATAGAGGTGTTACATGGTTAGCCCACTCTTGAGATCCCACACAAAACCTTTTCCACTTAAAAGGGGAAAACTATTGTATAATAAAAAAATATTAATAAACCTAAAAAAATCACATTTCATTTGTCACTGTTGAGACACATGTTCATTCATTTCAATTTCTTTAAAGGCTATGGACATTTTTTTTTTTCATTGTTCTGTTGCATCTAGAACGAAAACTTTGTAAACAATATTAATTTAAAAGCTATTGTTTTGTGTTTACAGCTCCTATGCAGATCTATGTCTCCATGGTAACTGACTACAAACAAACCCAGTGTAGTCGGATTCTCCATTTATACTCCCTTTCATCTGTCCTCTACATGTAACTGACATACACTCGACAGGTTACGTAGAAGGGAATTTAAGTTTAACTTAAAGTGGTTGTACCAGGTGTTCTTATTTTTCCAGAAACTGAACCATTCTGGTTTATGGGCGGTGTCTGGTATTGCAGCTCAGCCCTATTGACGAGAATGTGACTGTGCTGCCATATCAGACACAGCCCATGGACAAATACGACACTTTTTGGAGGGGAGGGGGCGCAGACCTTGTTTTTCTAAACCAGCTCAGTCCCTTTAAATAAATGAAATGTAATGCGTTTCATGATAGTAATGTCTATATGACATATATTCTGTTTTCTTTTATCCTTATTATAATCACGCTCCATACAGCAGCACTGCAGAGCCTGTACTTTTATGAACATTATCCTGCGAGCGGCACATTTTTGTGACTAAGAGCGAGTGTTCACACAAAGGCCTGTTATATGGTTTAACATTTTAAAGATTAGGACCCATTAGGATTCTTTCAAGCTCTCACACAAAAAAAAAAAAAAATTGCCTCTATAGAACAAATACGCAGCAATGAGGAGTGAAGGACTCTGGGAGAATTACAAAGTCATCATAGTTTATAATGTGAGCAGATGGAGTGCACACATCATAAATAATGTGCAATTCATAATCATCTGAACTCCTAACGTTTTTGGTCTTTGCGATTAGACGACGGAGGAAAAACACATTTACAGAAAACACACAGTATCCAATGATGCATTTCATATTAGCGCGGCAATTAAAGTGCTGAAAAAAAAGGACCATTCTTCTGCAAGCGGCGTTTATGAGAATGATATTTCCTAGTGAAATGTTCCTGTTGAATGGCCTTGGCATGGCTATTATCTGCAATGAATAGGTCATATTGGAAAGGTCATTCCCCCCCCCCCCTTGTAGGACTTAAACTTTAATAAGCTTTCCTTAGAAGAAAGTGCTGTAATGTGAAGATAAAATGACAAGTGTAATGATGTGGACGGGAATGCACTGCGCAGCCCAGTCTCACTGAATTTCAAAGGCAACCTACCACAGCATGCAGTCAGGATTGTGGATTCTGGCGATTATTGATCTTCATTTTTATAGCCCAAAAAAAACAAAACACAAAAAAAAACAGGGACCCTAAGGCTATGTTCACACGGAGTATTTTGACGAGTTTTTTGACGCGGAAACCGCGCCAAAAACGGCCCGAAAATGCCTCCCGTCGATTTCAATGGGAGGCAGGGACGGTTTTCTCCCACGAGCAGTAAAACCGGCTCGCGGGAGAAAGAAGCGACATGCCCTACCTTCGGGCGTTTCCGCCTCTGATCTCCCATTGACTTCAATGGGAGGTAGAGAAAGCGTATTTCGCTGCGTTTTATGCCTGCAGCGCCCAATGGCCGCAGGCGAAAAACGTGCAGGGAGAGGAAAATCTGCCTCAAACTTCCAAACGGAATTTTGAGGCAGAAATTCTGCCTGCAAAATACTCCGTGTGAACATAGCCTAATAAGATTTACTTAAAAAAAAACAAAAAAACATGCAGAACCTAGACCAACATGTTCAACTATGCCTTATGGCCCAATAAATTAACAAATACATGTCACAATTCTTACCGGATCAAATAATGATCAATAATAAAAATAAAAGATGTAAAACATGTCTAAACATTAGTGGAACAGTCCAAAAATGTGATGTTATCCAATCAGGACAGTAACATAGAAGATATGAATCTCGCTGTGAGGTGTCATTATTAGGGCTCATGTACATGGCAGACCCAAGTGTACAGAGATGTACAGCCTATATGCACTAACGGTAGAGCCTCCATGCACTGACGGTACAGCTTCTGTCTAACTCCTTATGTATAGAGGTATTCTTCTTCGAGGGAAGTCCAATACAGCATGCCACCATTTTTTTTCTAATTTGTACAGAATGAGACGGAAAAAAACAACTTTATGCCTGTATGAAATTGGAGGCATGTGGAGGTACAGTATAGGGCCCATGCAGCTCTATTATGGCTCCATACAAACCGAAGCTGTAATACCGTGTGCGCATGAGGCCTTAGCCATATTATTACTGTAGAAAACATCTGTATCCAACTTTACTACCATTGGAAAATAAAATAAAAATAGAAAAATGTGAAGAAAATTTTTTTAATGAATTCACTCTCACCGGCACCACAAAGCCCAGATGGCCGCCGTCCTGTGTGCATCCAGTCCCTCTTCATCCTCTGGACCAGTCTCAAAGCTGTCATGGACACTTCATGATTCTTATCTCCAAACTCCAACATATGTGCAAATCGAGGAATGTATAAACAGGGGTCTGGAAGAGAAGAGTTATATTAGAGAGTGACGTCTGAACCACAGTCCGGATTTACATCTCAGGAGTCTGTAGGTACCGATTGTCTGGCGCCATGGACTCCGCCCATTAAGTAGGCCACACCTTACGTTTGTTCTCTCTTACAAAATAAAGCAGAACATTGCAGTGGGCACCTGATAACTCTTCCCATTGTCCCACCTGGGTGACACTGCGAATCCCTAATTATCACACATACATAGTTATCACTTCGTGTATTCATATGTAAATTTCTATTATCAGATGCCCTTCACCTAGGGCCACCTTTGGGCACAGGCCTACTGTGAATATAGGTAAATCTGATCCAGTTGAACCACCATCAGAAAGTTGCAAATGTACAAAAATGACCTACAAAAATTGTAAGCAGACTTGATGTCAATCAATGAGGAACTTCAATATCCATTACTGTTGTTGCTGTATATAGTTATAGGCAGTAGTAACATATTAAATATATATATATATATATATATATATATATAAATAAAACACGTTGCCCAATATTTCAATGTATGGCCATAAAGTGCTCAAGCTAATGTTGGTAACAATGAATGAACAGTGTAAAGTGCGATCACTATGTAAAGAAATGGAGCATATACTGTGCATTGCAATAAAAAAAAAAAGACTATTTGTGCTGGATTGCTGTACGATTCATGCTTCCATTATTTGCAATCTCACTTCTGGTACCACACAAGAGAAAATCGTGCAGTGCCCCAACTATTCACAATACAGAGGTAAGTCAATAATCAACCTACATAAAGCTATATACAATATTTTGTCCATATAAAATAGTAGAGATTCACAGCGTGGCTCGATAAAACCACTTATTCCACCTGAGAATGAGGCGGTAGAGCCTCAAAATGCCCAATTTATCCGCTACGCTTCTATGAGTCGCAATGTTATGTAACCAGCCACACACAGACATTACTAATTTCTTATGAAAGGAATCCGAAAATGTTGACAGAATCGGTTGACGACATAATGCCTATGGAAGCAGACCGGTGAACCATTAAGGGAAACACAGCTTGATTATAAACCTTCAGATTCCGTGTTTCCCCACAGAGATTAGTGTCCAAATGTGCATGGCAGCCGCTTATCACATCCGCTAATGAAATAACATGCATGTTCCTCGGATCCAAACAGGCACGTTTATGGCGGTAGCAAAGTGTTTGGCCGGCAATGATCACATGTCTATGGCCAGCTTGCTTCCAGAAATAGCGCCACTCTTGTCAATGGGCTGTGTTTGGTATTGCATCGCAGCCCCATTCACTAGAGTTGGAAGGGTGTCAATGTTTCCGGAAGAAGCAGAATTGTTTTTCTAATCTCATACAATGACTTCAAGTCTTATGGGCCCAGATTACGTTACACTAAAACCTGCTGGAGTAAGATGCACAAAACATATTTAGAGGTGCACGCCTATATATGTATTCCATACTGATGTAGTAAAATTTTATGATGGCGGGAACAATTGGCTTATAGTGTATGATGGAGCACCAATAAAATGAGCTACAAAAGTTGGATTCATTAGCACACTAGGGCGTAATGCACACGACCCTGTTTTTTGTCCGTGTGCCATTCGCAATTTTGCAGATTTCACATGGACCCATTCATTTATATGGCCCCATGCACACGACCATGATGTTCACGGATCCGTGTGGAGGCCGCAAAAACTCGGGACAAGTCATTTTACTTTCTGTATTTGCAGATTATGTGACCTACTAAGGGGGTTGGGAAACTGGCAACATCAATTCCAGCATCTTTTTTGCGGATCTGTGAATACGGATGACACACTGATGCACTGCGGAAGGTTTTTTTGCGGACAAGTGGTCCGCAAATACAGGAAGCAGATCCGTGGTTTTGCGGACTGCAAAATCACTACGGTCGTGTGCATTAGGCCTAACCGTTATTAGGATTTAACAAACATTGAACATTTTCCAATCATGTGTCAGTAAATAAGTGTGTAATTGGCGCAGTCGGGGGTCCCCTCAACCTCAAGGCCGTCACTAGACGAAATGAGATGAGATGAAAGGTAATCAGCAGAAGTGGTTACCACACACTCATAAACCAGAACCAAAGTCCAATTCATGAACCAAAGGGAGAAGAATTCCTCAGTACAAGGTTCCCGCTGTGCAGGATTGCAGTAACATTATTTTTATATCAGTGTTACAATCATATAATTATCATCGTTTTATAACATTTCACAAAGAAACAAAACTATGTGAAGGATAGACATTTAAGGAGTTTACAGATTTCCTCCCTTCTGTGACCTCTGGGAAAGGCAATGGAACAGGAAAGACTATGCAAACAATGGCGTTTACAGCTCCATATTCACCCCGCAATAGGGACAAAGTGAAACCATGTGTAAGTAACTAAAGGCCCATTTACACGGGCCAATAATCGGCCGTACAATCCAGATTATTGGCCCATGTAACGCTGGGGCTAGAGAAGACTTTTTTCCTAGTGAGCGATTTAGGATAGGATTGCATTAGGCTAGGACTTTATACCTCACTACAAAAAAAAATAATAATCGCTGTGATAAAATCGCTGTCCACAGTGCATTGAGTAGCTTGAAAATAGTTTCAAAATTGCTCCAGACAAGTTATTCGCTAGCGATTTTTTTTTTTTTATTGCTAAATGTTGGGATTTCAGAGCTACACACTTGTCAGGAGCGATTGTGTAGAGGTTCTCAAGTTGCTCAATACATTCCTATGGAAAGCGATTAAATCACTCACTACATTAGGCTGAATTCACACGCACGTAGACCACCTCGGATATGAAAAGCTGCCGTTTTAAACATCCCAGGTGCACCCCGTGCGAGACGCGTTGCCACGGATCCCCCACAGACTACAGTCTATGGAGGGATACGTGACAAACAGGAAAATAGGACGTTCTATTTTTTCACGGAGCCTTCACACGCTCCGTTGAAACAACAGTCGTGTGAATGGCCCCATTGAAATACATAGGTCCGTGTGGTGGCCGTTGTTTTAACAGCCGTCACACGGACAAGATTCACGTTAGTGTGAATGAGCCCTAACAAAAGTCTATGTCAACCCCAGCATAAACAGTGCAGCGATCAGCCAACAAACAAGCAAATGCTCTTACGGTGGTTAATCACAGTTAATGAAACATATAAAATCATTGTTGTCAGCAGCAGATCTTCCTGCGTAAACAGGGGCTGCTGACAATATATAAACTGATAAGCACCGAACGATCGTATTAACGATCGATCGTCCCCATAGTGAAACATCAGCCCGTGCAACAGGGCCCGTTAACGAGCGCCGGCTATTTAGAGCGTCGATTGCCACTCGTTATCGGCAGACATCTGCTAGTGTAAGCCAGCCTTAAAGGGTAACTACACTTTTAAAAAACGTTTGACTTGCCATAGTGACATGTCAGAAGTTTTGATCGGAGGGGCTCCGAGCGCTGAGACCTCCACCGATTACTAAAACAAAGTGGCAGAAGCATTCGGGTGAGCGCTGTCCCGCTTAGTTTTTCATCGGCTTTCCTCGGAAAGCCGAGCAAATGGCGTACAGACTTTCTATTGAGCCCGTACACCACTCCAGTGACAGCCACAGACTTCTGGAGAGCCACATGTTGGAGATGACTGCGATAAAGAGTAATTCTATCCTATGATGAATTCCTACTGCCCCGATCGGCACCAAAGGACCTTAGGTTCGGAAGCGGTTATGCAAAAACACAAAAAAAATAAAATAAATCAGTGTCCTGAAGGTCCGATAGGCCCTGTCCTCAAAGGGTTAAGTAACGTATCAATCATCATGTGGGGTGTATACTGTGTAAATACAAGGTACCATTATCAGGAACGTGCTTATGTTACACCATATCACGCAATTTAAAGGGTCCTCGGGGGGAGGAGGGGGGGTTGAAAGTGACATTTAGAAGGTCATGTCTTCTGGGCGTAAAGAAGCCAAACATAGAACACGTAAAGCAATGAGTTTGGGGAAGTTCCATGAAAAAGAAAGCCTGTAGTCCTGTTTTGTTAGACACCACAGGATGGAGGAGGAAATAAGATTCAGGCTGCACTGTGAACTGCATTGTCCTTACAGGATGCCAGGCTAGGTCCATGGTGGTGACACATCCCAGACCAAAGCCAAGTATATTTTACAGTTGCCAACAGGTTGCGGTATGGTGGATCACATAGAAGAACATGGCCTGAGGTAAAATAAGGCTATGTTCACACGTTGAGGATTTGATGATGATTTAGGCGCAGATTCTCATCCAGTTTTTGTGTGGACTACACCTGCATGTGCGCCCATATGGCAAACGCACTTATAGATCTCTTTTCACCCAAGCGTGAAATGACAGCAGATTATCACTGGCCATAGGTATGAAGACAATGGTCATAGGCAATGAAATATTTTTATTTATTTATTTATTTTTTGGGAGGGGCAAACATTTTTAAAAAACATTTTAAACACAACAGTATTGATAATCTACCGAGGAAATCCTTGATCTTTTTGTTCTGTCTGATTATTTGTAGTTCTAGACAAGTTCAGAAGTGCCGTCTTGTCCAGCATTGATAGCGGCAGTGAAAGGAACGCTGTGTAACTACCATCCCCCATTACTGTACACCATATGTAATATTCAGTGTCTATTCTTGACAAGCATGGATAATTTGAAATAAGGATGGGGTCATGACGGGGGGAGTTAATGGGACACCAGCTGAGATTTTACACCGGGGCTCATGTGTCTCTTATTTAAGGCAATTAGTGTAAAATAAAAAAAATACATTAAAAAAAACTCCTCAAATTACCCCAACTGTGAATCCTTCCATCCATCAAGCAATTTACTTACACAGAATTATCATAAATACTAATATATATACACACACACACACACACACACACACACACACACACATATATATATATATACACACACACACACACACACACACACACACATATATATATACACACACACACACACACACACACACACACACACACACATATATATATACACACACACACACACATATATATATATATATATATATATATATATACACACACACACAGGTTTCGATGCGGTTTTGTCATCATTTTCAGCGTGCTTTTTGTACTGCATTTCCTGTATTTTTTACCCAAAAATGCAAGGAAAAAAAAAAAGTGTCAAAATTGCATCGAATGCATTGAGGTTTCCACACACAATAGATATAGGTCGGCTGATCCCACCAATAATCTAATGTGTTTGGAGGCAATCCTACTGTACCCCAACAGAAATGTTGGATTTTAACATATTCTAATAAAAAATAAGCAATGCCAAAGGCGTCTTGCAGCGGCTTCCACTCTTCTCCACATTAAAATCAAATCATCCAAACATGCATCTCTAGGAGATCTCCGCACAGGCCGGAAAATTCCGCCAGAAACCTACCTGCGCCTTTCGCTGCAAATCAGCTGTGTTTCCGCAGCAAAAAACACGTTCGACATGTGGATTTGCTGATTTTTGTTTTGTAGCTTTTTTTTTTGTAGTTTTCACATTAACCCCTCATTAAAAGCAGTGAAAACGGCGGTAAAAATACAAAACATAAAAGGACATGCTGCAGATTTTAAAATCCGCACCATGAGGAAATTTTCTGCAACGTGTGGATGAGATTTGTTAAAATCTCATGCACCTTATTGTAACTCTTATAAACTTCGTATTTTATGCTCGCATATCTGGATGGAAAATAGATTTCCACAGACACAGAATGAAAAATTGACATTGTTGTATAAAACTAGACAATAGTGCCTCAGTAACTGCAATATGTGGAGGCCTCCTGAAAGGGGTTTTCCACTTTCTGAAAACTGATGGCCTATCCACCAGACCCCGCACCAATCCGGCACTTTGTGCTGCCTCTGGGCGATGGACGATGTTGCTGGAAGCAGATGTCTCCGGTCAAAGAATAGCGGCCGAGCAGCAGTTCCACTGAACGGCCACTATGCAGTGGTCGGAGCCATCTGCTTAAAGCTCCAAATACTGCGTCCCGTTCCAAACATTCGGTGCACGAAGGCAGCCGTAGTTGCGAATCAGTGCGGGGTCCGAATGTCGGACACGCACTGATTATGTACTGATGGATAGATAGGTCATCAGTTTTCAGAAAGTGGACAAACCCTTTAAGAACTCATGCACACGACCGTGTCTTCCTTCAGTGTGGTATCCGCATTTTGTTATGGATAGCACACGGACCCATTCATTCCTATGGGGCCATGCACACATCAGTGTTTTTTGCTGATCCGCTGTTCCGATAATTTATAGTTCATGTCCTATCCTTGTTCATTTGTGTGACCCATGCTGCCCATTCAAGTCTGTGGGTCTACAAAAATAACAGACTGCACACGGAAGCTATTCGCGTGCTGTCCGTATTTTGCTCATATGTTGCTAGAAAAAAAAAACCTGGAAAATCCCCTCACAGAGCGATCACGTGATTTACCTTTGGGTGTTTCCAGGGGGGGGGGCACAGGATAGTGCCAATTTTCCTCTTTCCGTTTATTTTCCCGCAGACCGCGAAATACGTATAGCACATGGAAACAACATGGCAATAATATACGGACAAACGGAACGGCTGCAGAAGCCACTTGGAAGCATTATGGACCCAAACATGAATCCTTAGTTTGCAGCCTCATCAACGGCAACGGTCGTGCATGAGGTCTAAGAATGATTATTTCTTATATCTGAAATTCAATCCAAAATATTCCATCAGCCGGGATCAGTCAGGTGCTGTTGACACCAGATTAGAGTTTTTTTTTTTTTTTTTTACTATATTAGGGTGTATATAACAACTGCAAACACAATAGTAAATCCCCAATGTTACATGATCAATCTCCCCACTCTTTCCTGTTCTATCGATCCCTCGGTTTCTGACGTTTCCGCCATGACAGTGACACGCGGAGGATGATCTATGCCATATCTCTCTCATCTTGCGTCTTATCAGGTCTTGCCATATTTATTTTTTTGTCTTTTAATTGACCTATTTATGCATAGATGAGTATTGAAGCCATTGCACACCATGATAGGATTATCAAAGCTACTGAACTGCAACAGCACTGTGGGGATCTGGGGGGTGGAAGACTTCTATCGGATGAAATATTTATGCTACACTGCCTCTTGTCAGTAGTGGGGGCAGCTTACAATTCATTGCAGTCCCTTTAGCACTGGGGGTATTATCTGGACCTGCCACTGCCTGCCGTCCTCCACAATATGATGCCAGTGCAAATGTAAAAGGAGCATAACCCCCCCAGAGCTGGAGATTGCACGGGATTACAAACACATTATGGATTGTAAAGCCCTTCATTTTTCTTTGTATAATCATTTAAATATTAATAGTTGAATATTTATGCCAAAGGCAAAACTATCAGAATGTAAAACGAAATTGCAATTCCTTAAGATAGCGGTCATGGGGGTTGTATAATCGAATAGTGAGACCACCAACCATACTGGGAATGATTCGGCCGCTAGGTTTAGTATTGCACAGTGGCATGAAAGCCAGAGATGAACATACAGGTCAATCAATATGGCCGTCATTACAGTTCCCATCATTCCTAGAGCCCTGAAGGGCAAATCTGTCTGGCTATGTAGTAGTACACCCCCACCTGGTCCCATACAGCACATTATCTAATCAGATTTGCCCTTCAGGGAAGCAAGAAAAGCTGGATGACACTTGTAGTCACCGGACTTTCTATAAACAAGTAAAAAACAAAATCCCAAATAAATGGAATTTTTAGCAATTTGCAAAACATTTCTTTTCAAGGATTGACAAACGCATGAAAATATCATAAATTGCATGAACTCCTATGGACTCCAGCTGTCACGCTACAAGTGGACCCACCAATAAAAATCTGATGTATATGGGCAGCTTACTGTACTGTTACTAGGCAACAATGACGCTCCCTGCGGAGCAGCGAGGATGGTAATGATGTCATCAGATCTTCGGCAGCAAATTTTCAAACCATTGATCATTTGGTTTGAAAATAAATTGCCGTTTGTGGGGACATATATTATGTCTATATTCCTCTAAGTGTTTATTTTTCTATACCAAATATATATACCAAATGATTCCATAATCCGAACCTCCCACTCCCGTCTCCCAACTTTGCTTGTGCTGCAACGGTCCTCTAGAACGCACTACCCAATCAGATTAATTCCCAACATCAACAGTTTTGTGTGTGCCCTGAAACCACATCCTTTTGGACTGCCCCTAATCTGACTCCTTTCCTTGGCCCCATATTACATTAGTCATCAGAACCTGACCCCCTCATTCAGCAGTATCCCCCACACTCCCTTCACTCTAATGCACTTCATGTCCGTCATACACTGACACCGGCTGGTGACCGGCTCATGCAGCTTTATGTTACTACCCCATGTGTATAAAAGATGGCCGGACCATTGTACTGAACAAGCACTTTTTACATTCTTTCCTCATAGATTGCAAGCTCTTGCGAGCAGGCTCCCGACTCCTCTTGTTTGAATTGTAAATTAGTTTTGTCACTATGTAATGTCCGATATTGTCTGTACATGTTCCCTCTGAATTGTAAAGTGCTGTGGAATATGTTGGCGCTATATAAATAAAGATTATTATTATGACTAGATGCCACCGGTGAGAAAACCTTTCCTCCTACCGGGGTACATACTCTACTAAGGGGTGACATTAAGAACCCTAGGAAAGCTGGGTGCCAGCCACATATTTGGTAACACTGATATTTGTAATTTTTTTTACAGCACTAAGGTTGCAGAATGATTGCAAAGAAAAATGCAAAAAAAATATCATCATCATGTGCCTGGTCCAGCTATGAACATCTAGGAGACAGTAAAGCTTGCAGTTCCCTCACACTAAACTTTTTGTGCAAATAAAAGATTATACAAAACAGTGATGTTGACGGTCTGGTCGTGCGAGCGCCCTCTAGTGGCCATCAGAGGAATTGTCCATCCCAGATGTGTGTAGGGAGAGGGCAGAGCTGCTGCCTGGAGCCCGCCCCTCTCTCTTCCTCTCCCTGATCATGGCTCCGCACTCCATGGACGATCCTGCTCTGCAAACTTTCCTGTCTGTGTGTGTGGACGGAGAGAAGAGTTCCTAGCTCCATAGAGGTACACTGGGAGATGTGGGCATGGTGTATGCAGTGCTGCAGGCTGGCATCCCCTACATAGTCCTGGGATTTGCAGACAATTCTCAATCGATTCCTGCTCCCAGCACTGCCAGATGTGTATTTCTAGGGGAGGGAGTGATATTGCTTGATGTATCTAAGCTTTGCAAATTGAATTGCTTGAAGTATCTCAGCAAACTTTAATCCCTGCATTTGCATTAGCAACATGTGCAGCGATCTGCGCTAGATCTTTCCCTGCCCATTCTGCACCCCCAGACTGTGTGCATGATAGAGTGCAACCCTGTTCCCCAGCACTTGTTTGTCACATCCATTCTGATCAGTGTGCATGGGGTTAACTTTTACTAGATCTTTCCCTGGTCCTCATCGTGCAGTAGTGCATGCTTTCCTGCAACCCCCCGACATTGTGCATGTCATAAACTGCACCCCCTTCCTTCTGAGGTTCACTTGTGCACTTTGCAGCATGCATTGTGGTCACTTATCATTGGATTCACTCTTGATCTTGATCTTTCCCTGGCTCAGTATATGCAGCTTATCTGCTCTGACCTGCACTTTGTCTATGTAATAAAGTGCACCCCCTTTCTCAGGTTTATCCTGGGCACTTGGATTGATGATCGGGGGCTTTAGGTGGGAGTACAGAAGAATGACATATTGTCTGATGAAGGAAGGAGGGGGGTTAGAGGGTCCTCCCACCTCTCTCCCAGGCTAAGCTGCACACACAGGGGCTTGTTGGTGCAAAGGCTGCTGCTGCTGTGAATGGCATAGACTCTGCCCTGCGATTGGCTGCTAGGGTCATGACGTAGGCAGCCCCTGCTTGCTATTTGAGCTCAAGCCTTGCCCAGTTCTCTCCACTTCTACACGTAGAGCCTCAAGCCAGCAGCACATTGGAGGGGGGAGGAGGCGCCTCTCTATTCTGGTCTGCTATTCCCTGTGTTATGCATATGCCAGCATACACAAAAGCAGCGCCACTGGCAGCTGGTGCACCCACACTGGCCACCTAACCATCCCTATAATGAGTGCCAGGCAAGGTGACCACAGCAAAAGAATAGAGTGCGGGCAAGAAACTTCTTCAGGAGCCCTGGATCTATAACAAACCGCTGGAGCAGCTGGTAACCGGGCATTTTATTTACTTTCCCCTATGGGTGCCGCAGCTTGTGATTGTACCCGTGGATTGTATTGGCGGACACGTCACAGAGGTTGATTATATAACTGCATGGTGGCTTTTTTTCTTTGCTTATGGACGAATTAATCCTGGTGACTTTGGAAGTAAATGACAGTGTTCGTGACTGATGCTTTACAAAAGGGGAGCTCTTGCTAGTTTTTTCTCTTGCCCATGCCACTAGACCCAGGTTGCCTGAATGGCAGGATCATGAAGTGTTTGACTTTCTTTCTTCTGCTTCCAGAGACCTTAAAGAAGTCTAAAAAGAGCGCCCGGGCTAACGGCAAGGTGCAAGCATGTTATGAGATAGTGCCCCTGGCTCTCAAGAGGAAGATGGCTGCAGAGCTTTACCCTGCTAGTGCAAACACGAATATCGCCAACAGTAACAACGCTGCTGCGGTGACCGCCAAGAAGAACGCCCTCCAGATCCAGCAGACTGCACCGCCACCGCCGCAACTACAAAACCTGAACAACAACAACATCGAGAGTACCAACTGGCAGTCCTTCCACCCAACCCTGAGGGAGAGGTGAGCACACAGTGCCCCCTGCAGCGGGCCTGGAAGCCCTAGATAAATCATAGCAATGAACGTGCCAGCCACTGCATGTACATGGGGACCCTAACGTTTCGGGGCAATCATAGGATAGACAATCATAATTTTAAATCATGGGGGGAACCGGCTGCAACTGCAGGAGTACCCAACACTGGTCAAAAGTAGCAGAGCCCGGCACTGCACGCACAGAGGTTACCGAGCCTGATGTGGCAGTCACGGGTACACGAACCTGACCTGCAATCACGGGGGTATCACATACTAACACCTCCTGGCGGGAGTTACAGGGCGACCACATACGGAAACAGCAGCCACAGCTTATCCTGAAGATACAAAGATTGTAAGCTTAACACCCGAATGCTTGAGTCTCAAATTGTGATATTGGGGTACATAGTCCTGGCACTGCAGTTACAGGGGTACACAATGCTAATACTGCAGTCATAGGAGTATCACACACTGACACCGAATACATAAAACCGACTGCAGCCACATAACTTATCCTTAACCGTCTCAGTGGGGAACAATAAACAAATCACCTGGATCCAATATCGCAGGTGTAATATAGATTGTGGATTGTATTCCTGGGGATATCAGACATCCTTGCACGTGTATATAGTCACTAAATGTTAAGCCTTTATACTCTACCTAATATCGAGATCAGAGCACCAAATATATATGTATAGGACTGATCAGGCTAGAAAGAAGCTTGCTTACAGAAACCTTATTCTTCATCTGACCCTACAAATCCAAACCCAATGACCAGTCAATGCAAAGACCCCAACACAGGCTCAAAGCGTTTGTCTATAATCACCATATGCAGGTCCTGCACGCATTAGGCTGACAGGCATCCCCCACCAACGCCGCACTGAGTTAGCAGGCAGCTCATGCACTCAGCCATTGCTAATCTGCCAGGAGCATCAGCAGGAACAGGACATGGTCTAAGCATTGTGATATAGATAGGGGATTCCTCACTGCAGGGCTGTCAGGACCAACCAGAACAGCACTGGGTCAAATCACGCAAGTAGAGATCTTTCTGCAATACTAGGACACATCGCTCTGCTATACAGTAAATTCATTTTCCTTGTTGATATCTTGACAAGCGTAAAAGGCCGACCGGTCCTGACAATGGACTGTTGTTGTACAGCCATTCATTTTAAGTACTATTTTATTTTATTTTTTTCAATAAGATCATCCCTATACATGCATATGAATATGGCAGGGGGTCTTTTAGTATATTCTTTCTGTATATAGAATGAAGTCATTGGTTTATCATTCAGGGAGCCGTATACACGATGGGTCATCATTGATTTCCTTTTTATGTATTGCATCAGATTTTTATGAGAAAATTGTTGCATTTTCTGGATCATCAATGAACATATTCTTCTAATGCATGCCATGGTACATAGACGTCACCAGTCATTGCCGGGCAGGCTTTGCTCACAGGCTGATTGGTAATAATTATTTTTTTTTTTAAGCAATATATTGTTTGCAAGCAAACTAAATAATAGCCTCACTTCTCCAGTGCGATCTTCTCACATCTCTCGCTGGATGAGGATTGATTTTTTTTTTTTTTTAAATGCTTTCCAGGCAAGTCTATGTTCTTTAGATTTGATTTTCTAGTAATCTGAAGTAAAGCCAGTGAGAATTTCTATGAATCCTCTGGAAAATCCCTCAGATTACCATGATTAACCATATAACACTGGTACGAGGCAGCCGACAATGGCAGGAGACAAACCAGGCTGCAGCTAAATTCGACAAGAGGTGAAATGTACACGGTTAGAAAAGCCTGATTAAAATTAGCAGACCTTTCTTGTACGCCTATGAAAAGGATGTGTCATCTCTTTCATCCCGTCATTTCCATTTAAAGGGAAGGCCACTTCAATTACACACACGCACGTCAGCCTTTGTAGTTGGATTTAGACGGCGTATTCTTGGCTTTCAAGCTAAATATTTTTGTGTATTCTCTTTTTAGGAATGCACTGATGTTCAACAACGAACTCATGGCTGATGTTCACTTCATTGTGGGTCCAGCTGGGGCCTCCAAGAAAGTCCCTGCTCACAAGGTATGTTGACCCCTCCAAAAAAAAGGGAAAAATAAAAATGTTTGTCCTTTTCCGATATGTGACGTTAACATTTTATTTTTTCCCCCAGTATATTTTGGCTGTCGGGAGCTCTGTGTTTTACGCCATGTTTTATGGAGATCTAGCGGAGGTCAAATCTGAAATCCATATCCCAGACGTGGAACCGGCTGCTTTTTTAATCCTTTTAAAGTAAGTGGGGTCATTAAAGAATTGGACAAGAAATACTGCAGTGAACATAAAAGCTTATAAAATATGCATATTCGAGCTGGCATTAATGGCTCGCTCTTAGAATGGTTGGTAAAATAGCTGTTCTCAAAAACCACAAAAGCTTTGGCTTCTTATTATGTGCGGAATACACCGGTTTCTAGAAGTCGTTTCCAGGAACTAATAGGAAAAAAAAAAATGATGAAACTTTAAATTAGAGTTGGAAACTTTTTGAGAGAATGTTTCGGTCTTCCCGTGGATTTGTATATGAATTAGATGAACGGTTTAGGCTCAATTTTGCTCTCTTTCCGCAGGTACCTATATAGTGACGAGATCGACCTGGAAGCCGACACTGTCCTTGCAACGCTCTATGCTGCCAAGAAGTATATTGTCCCCGCGCTGGCCAAGGCCTGTGTTAACTTTCTTGAGACTAGCTTAGAGGCCAAAAACGCGTGTGTCTTACTTTCTCAAAGCTGTCTCTTCGAGGAGCCGGAGCTGACTTTGCGCTGCTGGGAAGTGATTGACGCCCAGGCTGAACTGGCACTGAAATCAGAAGGCTTCTGTGAGATCGATCTGCCAACCCTAGAGATTATTGTGACCCGGGAAACACTAAACACTAAAGAAGATGTTGTTTTTGAAGCGGTTTTGAATTGGGCAGAGGCCGAGTGCAAACGAGAAGGCCTGCCAGTGACGCCTGCAAATAAAAGGAATGTACTGGGAAAGGCATTGTACTTGGTACGGATTCCAACCATGACTTTAGAGGAATTTGCCAATGGGGCTGCCCAGTCAGACATTTTAACCTTGGAGGAGACACGCAGTATATTCTTGTGGTACACGGCTGCTAACAAACCCCAGCTAGAGTTCCCTCTGGTTAAAAGGAAGGGTCTGGCGCCTCAGAGATGCCACAGATTCCAGTCTTCAGCCTACCGCAGTAACCAGTGGAGATACAGGGGACGTTGTGACAGCATCCAGTTTGCAGTAGACAAAAGGATATTTATAGGAGGACTTGGTCTTTATGGATCGAGCTGTGGCAAAGCAGAATATAGTGTCAAAATTGAACTCAAAAGGCAAGGGGTGGTCCTTGCTCAAAACCTGACTAAATTTATCTCTGATGGTTGTAGTAACACTTTTACGGTATGGTTTGAGCACCCTGTGCAAGTGGAACAGGACACGTTTTACACAGTCAGTGCCATCCTGGATGGCAATGAGCTCAGTTACTTTGGACAAGAGGGCATGACGGAAGTCCAATGTGGAAAAGTAACTTTCCAGTTTCAGTGCTCATCGGACAGTACCAACGGGACTGGGGTACAAGGGGGACAAATCCCAGAGCTGATCTTTTATGCATGAAGCGTTTCATCTCCAGACTACTGCTAAAGCACACGGACGCCCCCTCTTTTTGTAGAGCGGCCTGCAACACCATAGCTCACCCCTTTCTACTCTACCCGGGTTTTCCTGCCACGCACTGAAAAGGGATGAAGGGAAATCTGTTATTATAAACTGTATGGAATGTAAAAAAAACGGGCTGTCGAAACTCCAACTGAAGGAATGCTTTTAGAGTTTAATCTAATTTTATTTATTTATAAGCTATTTGAATTATGAAAACTGCGACATGCAGGGAAATGGTAAATAAATCTGCACATAATGTGCATTTATTTTGTATATAGATAACTTGTTAAAATTTAGCTTGCCCAACAAAGGAGCAGCAATTAAATATGTTACATAAAAGATTTTTACTTATACCCGAACCTGGCCTGGTCTGTCATTTATACTTCATTTCACTGGTGTCACACATATGGGGACACACGGGCTGTAACTACTCATAAAACCAAAGTCCCCGTTATATGCGCATGGCAGTATCATACATATGGCAGGATCATACATATGGCAGGATCATACATATGGCAGGATCATACATGTGGCAGGATCATACATGTGGCAGGATCATACATGTGGCAGGATCATACATGTGGCAGGATCATACATGTGGCAGGATCATACATGTGGCAGGATCATACATGTGGCAGGATCATACATGTGGCAGGATCATACATGTGGCAGGATCATACATGTGGCAGGATCATACATGTGGCAGGATCATACATATGGCAGGATCATACATATGGCAGGATCATACATACAGCATTATTAGTGATCACAATACCTTCATAATCAGCACGGAGACATGGATATGGATTGACGCTATGCAGAGTTCTGCTCACAGAGGTGTAGACATTTTACGTGAGGAAATGGACATATAGTTTTGTCACTACATTCAGTAACTTTTGTTAGGTTATGTTTAGGAAACAGCGGAACCCCCTCTATTACCCAAGGCTAGGACTAGAGTGCATTGTGACTATGAAACTCCATTTCATTTTATAGTCCCCTGTGTGAAAGTGGCCACAGAACCTAAAGCCCAGAGTTATATCCAGCTCAGCACCGGAGGACTCAGAGGGCAGATTTACAAAGGCTGGCGTTTCATGCTAGGAGTCCCTGCCTCGCTGCAGGACAACTGTCCCATACTGTAATCATGTTTTCAATACGGGACAGTAGTTCCACGGAGAGGCAGGGACTCCTAGCGTCGTACATAACTATGATGCTAGGAGCCCGGCTCCCTGCAGTGTGTTTGGTCTGGGACTTACGGCCGAAATACGTTCCGTCCTTTATGGACGTAACATGCTCGTGCCTTAGGCTGTGTTCACAAAGATTTTTTTTGCCTTTGTGCGCCGCGGTAAAAAAACGCCACGAAATACGCTTTCTCTGCCTCCCATTGAAGTCAATGGCAGGTCAGAGGCGTAAACGCCTGAGGATAGGGCATGTCCCTTCTTTTTCCCACGAACACTTTTTTCCCCTCGTGGGAAAAAAACGCCTTCGCCTCCCATTGAAATCAATGGGAGGCTTTTTTTTTTGGCGCGTTTTCCAACGCGGTGTCAGAAAACGGTGTGAACTGACCCTTAGTGTAAAGCCTGCATGAGCCTCTTAGTAAATTTGTAGAATCTTGTGCTATCCGTGTACCGCAAAGGGAAATCTATGCCAGCTACAAGCTAAGGTAGATTTCCGCTACCATTTATACCAGCCCCTGGCGTAAACGACTGTCGGGTTGCGGTGGCCCCACCTCACACGCGGAGAACAACCTTCTGTTTTTAAAAGCGCTGCAAAAACGTACAAATGAGTATGTAGTATACGCGCATGCCATTATTTACAACTTTTTAATGCCAGACAGCTGGCATAAAGCCTTTATAAATTTCCCCCCCATAATGTAGGCAATGCATGGCAGAGATATAAGCATTATGGTGTAAACAGCTGATTGGGGGGGGGAGGGGGACTCCGAGAAGTAAGACCCTACCGTGAATAGCTTATAGGAGGGAGACCTGCAAACTGGTAATCAAACTGGGCAACCTCATTTAAGTGGCAAAATACTTTACATTTTACCTACTCCGGACATATAATTGGTGGTACTATTCTTTGTACAAGAATTTGCTCTAAGAGAGAGAGTGGCCTCGTTATCCAAAACAACAAGCGTTTACTACGGTTAACCCAATATTTTCATCAGTGTAATCCGAAATATGAACTGGATGGATGGACGAATGAATGATCGTTAAATAGTCACTGCAGTTATTATAAGACAGTAGGTTTTATGAATCCTAGTTAACTGGTCTAAGTAATTACTTAGAATAATTTGGTAATTGGTCCAAAATATCACATTTACCTTTAAAAAGTAGAAAAAAATATGTCTCAAATAAGACACTGGGGATATTCCACGCAACA
The DNA here is from genome assembly GCF_050947455.1 of Rhinoderma darwinii. Classification (NCBI taxonomy): domain Eukaryota; kingdom Metazoa; phylum Chordata; class Amphibia; order Anura; family Rhinodermatidae; genus Rhinoderma; species Rhinoderma darwinii. The sequence goes on along the minus strand of NC_134698.1, from coordinate 68,428,715 downwards.
TCATCTTTTCAAAGTATTGCATTATTCAAATTACTCTTAGTACATGATCAAAATTAGTGTATGGCCAACTTAGAGGGGCATCTAAAGCACACATCCCCTATTTGCCAGAGCAGAGAGCTACTGCAAAGAGCAGCACTTCCCCTGAAGCAATGTTTCTCAAATCAAGTACCACCAACGGGTCATAATAGGAGTATATCCCATAGAGTGAACACCTGTGGCAATGCCTGATGCACTGACAATCATATCACTTGTACAATACGAAGGAAATCCTGAAAACCTGACCCATTGGGGGAACTTGAGGGCTGAAGTTGAGAACTACAGCTCTGGCAGACCCGGTTAGCCCATTGATTTTAAAAAGGCACCATTTAATAATTTATCCTGCACCATCTCTGCAAAGGAAAAATACTAGCTGTCCAGTTCCCCAAGTGATCAGCTTATCATTTGGGGACCTACTATATGGAAATGGGCTGTCTAAACGGGACAATCCCTTAAAGATCTAAGGACGACAAGGGGGTATACCTCAGCCAATATTATGAATATTGGTCACCCATAGAACATGGCTGCCTGCATGAAGTGTGGAAGATGGGCACATGTTTAGTATAGTCATGAGACCGTGGCATTCTAAATAAGAATAGACAGACAGACAGACAGACAGATAGATAGACATGAGATAGATAGAGACAGACAGACAGACAGACATGAGAAAGATAGACATGAGATAGATAGACATGAGATAGATAGACATGAGATAGATAGAGACAGACAGACAGACATGAGAAAGATAGACATGAGATAGATAGACATGAGATAGATAGACATGAGATAGACAGACAGACAGACAGATAGATAGATAGATAGATAGATAGACATGAGATAGATAGACATGAGATAGATAGACATGAGATAGATAGACATGAGATAGATAGACATGAGATAGATAGACATGAGATAGATAGACATGAGATAGATAGACATGAGATAGATAGACATGAGATAGATAGACATGAGATAGATAGACATGAGATAGATAGACAGATAGACAGACAGACATAGATAGACAGATAGACAGACAGACATAGATAGACAGATAGACAGACAGACAGATAGACAGATAGAGAGATAGATAGACATGAGATAGATAGATAGATAGACAGATATGAGATAGATATGAGATAGACAGACAGACAGGACTGCACCTCAAAACTTTGGTTCACGTGGCCATTTTACATTTTTATGGACATCTTAGATGCCCTTATGTAAAGAATCACTGTCAACAGCCTCAAACCAATGCTGTAAACAGAAGTGTAATACGAATAACAAAAGACTATCCCAGTAAATGGTCATTTTCCTATAGTAGCCGATACTAACGCGGTTTCTGCCATGTCTCGATGATTGATTCCTCATTACTATATTTGGCAGCACAACTGTTGGATTACATATTTATTCTTTTTATAAACGTGATCTGGTATAATTGTGATCCCTGCACTTAAGATGAGGGACCTGATAGGCTGTGATATTCGAGAGGAGTGCAAATGATTTTCTGAAGTGAGCAAATAGAGGCATGTGTGATAAAACAGGAGGTAATGGAGTGGGACATAATTAGGCTAAATAAACAGTGGCTTTGAATTTTTTATGCTATGTTATGCTTGAGCACCACCCATATAGAAAACATATCACACCGCTGCTATTTCGCACTGGGATGTAGAAGGTAAAGTATAACCATTCACATCCATGTCCACACATAGACCACTCTATTCAAGCCTGATGCGTGGATTACTAGATGTGAATATTGCTATAGATGGAGATTGTGGATCTACAACAATGAACCCAACAGAAATCAGAAAGGTTCTGTCAATCTCTCAATAGTGCAGCTCAGGCTTAGGGCCTGCAAATGTAAGAGATTGTGCCTCGGCATAGAAGATAGAACTGTTCTAATTTTTAAACTGTATATGACAATGCGCTGCAAATGTATGGTGCATGGTCTTGGGCTTTACATCGAGCAGGATCAGACCTGGGTGCCCAGAGGGGCAGTGAATGCCTTTATTAGACCTGTATCGGACATGTGATCACCGGCTGCCATGCACTGCAAATCCCAGCACTGTGACCACAGGGGGCTATTTTCACTTGTAACAGGAGCTCCTATCAACTCCCCAGTTACAGTAGAAATATGCACAGTATATATATATATATATATATATATATATATTATTTTTTTTTTTTTTATTTTTTTTTTATATTATTATTTCTTACTTTTCAAACCATTTACATCCAAATAAAACGGTACCGTACTGCAAAATATGTTCACGCTATATAAAACAGGAAAGAAGTGTTTTTTTTGTAAAGAAAAATTAAAATAGCTGTCACAATATAACAAAAGTTTTTTGGGAGCCCAACAAATGAAAGGGTTAAACCACCAGATGGGCAAAATCGCAAACAAGTGTCTGGTTATTTACAACCAAAATACACTTCTGATAGTTTTCCCCTAATCACTGCATATACAGTATAGTGACTGAGAAGGTAGAAGTGGTTAAAAATCAAGAGAGTTTTGGAAATGAATGGCTTTGGTTACCCCTCCCCACCAAAAAAACATTCACAAAATTGTGAATGTGTGACCAATTACCCAGTGCCCACATGAAAACTCACTGGCCGTGTATTTGTGCTTGGTCAATATTATTATCTGGTTCCACAAACAAATGGAAAGCTGTAGGATCTCGGAGTACAGCGCTATCATTCACAGCAAATACTGCGAGGCGACCAAAACGGCACGAAAAGCAGCACGTTTAAAGCTGGACAATGAGCAAGTGAAAGATTAACTTTTATACTGACATTAATGAAAGCACAAAAGGCTCCATTCCCATATACTGTACTGTATTCAGTTCTCAGGACTGAGCAAACAACTATGCCTGATGGATATACATATTCCAGAACTTTTATTGAGTTTATGGAGTTGTCTATTTTGCACGACCTCTTTCTAAAGCATAACGCCAAGATGGTACCTTCTGATCTACTGAGGATTTGCGGTTTCTGTTGGCTTTACGTGCAGTGCCCCTGCAGGAGAAGAACAGCATAACATGTCCCCCAAGGTTAATCAAACAAACATGAAATGTAGAGCTTCTATCGTTCACATGGATGGATATTTTAAGTTAGACATATTTGTTGACAGATCCCACTAATTTCAGTCTATAGGGCTGTTAAACCAGACATGTCCAAAAGGAACTCATCTTACCCAACTTCATTAGAATCAACAAGCAGTCAGCTAATGAGGAATCTCCCTTAAGGGGTCATTCACACGAACGTGAATCTCGTCTGTGTAACGGCTGTTAAAACAACGGCCGTCACACAAACCCATGTATTTCAATGGGGCAGTTCACACGACCAGTGTTTCAATGGAGCGTGTGAACGGTCTGTTGAAAAATATGTCCTATTTTACTGCGTCACGCATCCCCCCATAGACTCTAGTCTGTGGGGGATCCGTGACAACGCGCCCTGCACGGGTCCCCCTTGGACGTGGAAAACTGCAGTATTTCACGTCCAAGGTGGGCTACGTTCGTGTGAATGTAGCTTAAAGAGTAGCCAGAAATATGTAAAATAAGGTCTAGGTCTAATGTTTTGTCCAAGTTGGACCATGATTAAAGGACTTGTCCTCTTTGGACTACCCCTTTTTGTTAAAAGGGTTTCCAGAAAATAAGATGATTGCAGGGTATCCTATGGCTTGGGCCAGCTGTGATCTGCAGGGGGACCTGGCAACACGTCTTTTAATTCCCCTGCAGCATTACTATAGGAGAAATTAAGCATTACATGGTGCCCACTGACACCATGTCACCACAGACGTGTGCTTGGTCATCCAGAGTGAGACGTTCCGGGACGCTGTAGGGGGTCACGTGATCTGTATTCTGACCACCAAAATTCGACAGCGTCTACTGTAGAAACTAGAGGACAGTCCCTCAATGCAAGTCTGTGAACCTCACATCAAGGCTCTGATAGACCTGCATTGAGAACCTGACCCTCGGTCCCTACAGCAGACGCTGTAGAATACAGGAGATCAAACTGAAGATCACGTTGACATTGCACTACATTTGCAAACAGGGGTGGCGGAAAAAAAAGCCGGATTGCTTCTTTAAGGTATTTGATTTATTTTATTATTGTCATTGATGTGGCCGAAATGCAATGTCTGTTCTGCTTCACTATTTTTGATGTGTTCTTTTGTCCTTCGTTGGGCCAGTATACGTCTGTCGGACAACATAGTAGACTACACTATTTCATGCAAAGGTATACGGTAAAAAAGCATTTACCGTGTTGTATATGTTTTGTTTGGGTTTTTTATTTACACTGGAGGTCTATTAGCCTTGTAATCTACTGTATGCCTGTAAAGTTTGATACAGCCTTCAGTTGGGGGTATTTGTTGCGAGATGCTCCTGATGTGTACCTCCGATGTAGGCTCTTAAAATAATGTGAGCAGTGCCCTAAGTGCTCTTCCATGCGACTGTCTGTGATCCGTGAAGAGATAGGACATGTTCTATCTTTCCACAGATCGGAGAGTTGGGTCCGTTTTTACAGACCCGATTCACCCACTGAAGGGAATGGGTCTGTGAAAACTATCAGGTGACAATCGGAGGCCATGAAAAACGGCCCGAGTGCCACTCTGACGTGTGCAAGAGCCCTTAGAAGATGGAAAGAGAAATGAGTCATCAAAAATGGCCTACTGTATAATTCAAGTTTTTATGTTAAACCTATTTCTTAAGAATTTTGGGTGTTTTTTTTTTTTCATTTTCTATGTCATTATCTATTGTACATTTCTAAAATCTTACAGTTTTCATTCTGGCCACTGAGCCTCACAATAGACTGACCCATCCTGTTCTTTAGGGATCACTTCTCAGCAGTCATCTCATAATCATCACAGGCAGTATTACACTGACAGGTTAACACCTATATACAGATAACACAGGATCCACCATTGCCAATAGGTGATGGACTTAGGTCCCCTCCTCCCCCTCCCGGCACAATGACCTTGGCACAGGTCACAGAACATGCCCTCTACACTCTCCCATTGAAGTGAATTGGAGGAAAGGCTGAAATACCTGTGAATCGCCGCTAAATGCATGTCGAAGATTCACAGTGAGCAAGAAGAAATGAAGGGGAAGCAGCGCTCGTAAGAAAGCGGTGGCCCCTTCAAAACAGCTGATCGACGGGAGTCAGACTCCAAACGATCAGCTATTGGGTAGCCTATCCTGAGGATAGGCTGTAAATTTTTATTGGCTGGAAAACCCTTTTAAATTATGAAAAAAAATATAGATGATACTTTCCTTTAAGTGTCCGAGGATCATCCTTTTGAGTCAAGTTACTGAAAATGTATCTATAGTGCCTGTTATATCTGTAGACTGATGGAACCGAAATCCATTGGCCAGAAAATGGATAAAAACAAATTTTCCTTGCAGCGGATCATTATATGCACATAGCAGGGCACACAGTTAATGTAAGTGATAATATTGGAGTGATTTTTCTTTAGGAACAAAAGTCTTTGATTAAAATAAAAAAATGCATTGCCCCAATGATCAATTTGATATGTAGAAAAATATATGGGATTATCATCAGAACAGGGAAGAGTCTTAAAGAGATATTACAGTTTTAGCAAATAAAGGTTATTATCTATAAAAGAAGAAGTTCTATCATTTTTCCAATATACTGGAATTGATTTTGTATCAATTCAGTGTTCAAGATCTCTGCTTGAAGAAATTGAATGGGGACCTTTATTGTTTACTCACAGTGAATAAAAATCTGTCTTGGTCACGTGATGGACATCCAGGTGTACGGTTTGTTACAAGGCACCACTTTGACAGCCGTACTGTAACAAGTCGAGCACCTGTGTGTCCATCACATGATCGGGACAGTTCTTTATTCACTGGAAGTACAATGAATACAGTGGTCCTTCAAGTCACAATATTTTCAACATACAATGGTATTTCCTGGGCCGTTGTAACTCGAAACCACATTCAACATACAATGCCTAGAAAGGTCTGGATCTCGGGCGCGAGTGATTGGCTGGAAGATCCACCCAATCATCATTTTACTGGTAAAAACACCTGTTGTATTGCAGTGCATGCCCTGATTGGCTGTCTAGCAGCGCCTCTCTGCAGTACTGCATGTCCTGTATTGCTCTTTACCTGCGCCAGGTTGAGTTGCTCCTTTGGACACCAGGTGAGGGCGGCTCCATGTTATATTTCTGGTACACTGTGTACTGTACAGACTCCTGAAGAAGCTCCTGTCATCATAGAAAGTGATTTACAGCTTCCAGCAGCTACAGGATTTCTGACTTTTATATGTGAGAACTTGCTTTATCTGTACGAGCGATCTGCAAAATCATCAGTTTTTTCTTATCTGTGGTTGACATTTTGGGGGCTTTGGAATCAATTCCTAGTTTTCCATGGAGTTATGGTCTCAAGTTAAAATATTTTCATCTTATAATCGTTGCCCCGGAACCAATTAATATTGTAACTTGAGGGAATACTGTATTCCCATTCAATGACTGCAAGCAAAGATTTGAGAAAACTGGGATAAATTGATACAGTATAGAAAATTGTATAAGCTTTCATTCTACATGAAAAAAATAAGTTTTGCGCTAAAACCGTAATATCTCTTTAATGTCCGATTTTTTTATTTTTTTTATTATTAAATGTGTAATTAATTAAAAATGTCAACCCCATTAATAAAAGGATTTACTTTAAACACCTGAGCAGGTCTATAACTGTTCTTCCTCGTGCTACAAACAAACCCCTGCACTAATAAGGTCGTCCTGTGCCTTTAATAAATTGCAGCTGACCAAAATAATCTCTCCCTTCATCTTGGCGTCCTGGGTGTACAAGGAACTTTCTGAAAGTGTTTAAGATTTTCTAAACGATAACTTGTTTTATGGCCCAGGGAAACTGCAGAACAAAACCGGTCTGTGTATGCGGGTCAGTTGTTGATACATGCGCACAGTTTGTCATCCGGTTGGCAGAGCGCTGAACTTCTGTGCTTTTTATGTTTGTAGTTAAGCATCAGATTTATAAATTACATTATTTTCAAAAGGTATTTAAAGAGAATTTTCCCCCTTAAAGAGGCTCTGTCACCAGATTTTGCAACCCCTATCTCCTATTGCAGCAGATAGGCGCTGCAATGTAGAGAACAGTAACGTTTTTATTTTTAAAAAACGAGCATTTTTGGCCAAGTTATGACCATTTTTGTAGCTAAGTCGATGTAGCTACTTACCTGCAAACGCTGATGCTGCTGCAGAATCAACTGTAGCCTCTGGTGCAGATGTGTCCTCTCTCGTCTGACACGATGCAGGACCTGTGAGTGACGTCACAGCGTGATCTGGCAGAAGCTGGGCGTTCTGAAGAGAAGTGGATGATACTTCTCGTCAGAACACCCAGCTAGTAAAAGTAGTAAAAACACCCCGATGTACGCACATAATACACGCCCAGTTGGACTTTTACTTTTAAACACACCCACTTGGACTTTTGCAAGCCTCATTTACATAAATACAAAAATGGTCATAAAAACGTTACTGTAATCTACATTGCAGCGCCTATCTGCTGCAATAGCAGATAGGGGCTGCAAAATCTGGTGACAGAGCCTCTTTAACGATGAGTGAATGCTGTGTGAGAATCCGGACCAAAAAACCAAGAGTACATAGACATCCCTGAGTCGTGTAGCCGTTTCTGTTGCAACGGTTATAGGGTGAGGCCACACGTATCGGCTGATGGGCGGTGTCACTGTGAATCACCACAATGTTGCCTAGTTGATTGCGCCTTTGAGCACAAGGTATACTGACATAGCGGCCAAACATGGCAAAAGGACCCTGTTGGCGTATATACATCAGACCAATGGAAAGCTATGGCCACGTTAGCTGAAGATTAAACATAGAATACAGCTCACCATACACAAGATATAGGTTTATGCCGACAGCTATTTCACCCTGCTCCACCTTGGCTGAACAAGCGTGTTTTTTCAATGGGTTGCGCAGAATAAGCCACTGCCAGACACCTCTGCTAGTGATTTGTCTCCAACGGGAACGAAAGATCGACACGTTGAAATCCAACATGCCCGACACTTTTCCCCTGACATCTGCCATGGGCAGCAAACTGGGTGGCCCGTATACACATTAGTCAAACAATTCCACAAAAATCTGAGGGTTGGGCCGAGGGGTCGACAGTCTACAATAGACCCGGCAAGTTTTTTCACAACCTGCCTACCAAATCAACGCATTGGCTGGAAACGGCCTGTGTACTGAAGTCGTAAACAAGGCATGCTGGGAATTATAGCCCAACATTCTCCACATAGCCACAGATTGTTCAGGAATAGAAATGTTTCCAGCGAGTGATTGCCTCATTTACAATAGAACTGCACAGTGAAAGATATAAAGCGAGTCATAAAGTTACCTATAGCGGGAGCATTAATGCAGAGCTCTCTGGCCAGCAGAAGAAAGGTTTTCCCCAGGACATACACGTTCACCTGTCAGAACAACACAAACTTGATTATACCTTCAGGAATAATAGGGAAAAAAGAGCTGCAGGACCTACAATAAAATAGACGTCCGGCGTTTAATGCACATTAACTCTCTCAAGCGCTACATTTATGGGTTTCCATTTGCGAATTTCAAACATATTACAATCTGAGGCATGAGTTTGCTGACATTGTGTAGTAGAACTAAAATTATATATTTTTTTAAAAATCCCCAAGAGCCATTGTGAACCTAGAAGGGTAGCCACTTCCCCCACACAGAAGGAGTGAAATCTATGGATCACTTAAAGGGTTTTTTTTCTGAGATCCCAAGAAAATTGACTGAATGGAGGAATTGGCATAAAATAACAAAAGAACCTATACTCACCTGATAGATGCTCAGGCGCCGCTGCTCTCTTCCGCAGCTATGATGTGCCGTATACCCACGTGCATGCTACAGGCAATCAATGCCCTCAGCAGTCTCGTGCTGCACAATTCTGAGGGCAGTGATTGGCTGCAGTGGTCATGTGGGTATACGGGCAGCAGCAAGGTAAACAAAGAGCAGCGGGGAGCAGCGGCAGCTTTTTTTTTAGGTCTGTATAGGTTATTTTGGTATTTTATGCCTCCATTGAATCAATTTTCTTGGGATCTCGGAAAAACCCCTTTAAGGGGGCTTGACCTAAAGTGGGTAGCTCAAAGAAGAAGCTGCAGCATGGGGGTCTTATATACATATTGGCTTCCTATGAAACTGCCCCTATTGTGTTTGTGTGTTCAAGATCGGGAAATTAGACTATGCTCACCCATGGGGGCCGTGACTGATATGAACGGTGACCATCTCTGTACAGCGCTGCGGAATATGTCAGCAGGAAAGAAAAAAAAAAAATCATACAAGTAAAGGTTTCTGGAGGTTCTCAGAATTGGAGATGTGAGAGATCATGGGAGGAAGGGATATTTCAGGACCCCATCTGAGTAATCCTATGGAAGAGCATTACAGTTAGCTACTCCCCATGCCTGCAATAGCTGATAACAGGGAACAATAAACAGCAGTCATCTGCACAGCATATAGAGATAAGAACGGTCATAACCTACATATTTTTCATTACAGCAGTGGTGGAGAATAGTGTGTGAACATACCCTTAGTGCCAGTGGATTTTTTTTAATTTTTTTTTTCATTTAAAGGGCCCATTCACACAAATGTATTTCTAGTCTGTAACATCTTTCTGGGAACCAATGAAAATAAAAGACGGTGGTAAGGACAAGCCTTTATACATGGATGTTGATCACGTGCCTGAAAATATATTTTTCTGTTCAAAAATCTCTTTAAATTGTTATTGTCTTTTAGATACAGAACATGCAGCTACATGCGTCATACCTCATTAATAGGTTAGTAACCTGACAGCATTAACGCTAGGTATTGAACTTAACAGCCTGCGCAATTACACTCTAAGGCCCAGTACACAACGTGTAGAGGAGATTACTTGAAATCTCATTTACTTTGCTGGTAGTTCTGTATTACACCGCGGATTTGTAGTCGAAGGAAAATCCGCACATAATACGCATCGGGTGCATGTGGCCTAAGGCTTTGTAAAAGGAATTGTTTTATAGAGAGCCATAATAGGGCACCTATAGAGGTGCATGGGACATAACTGTGCCTCCATATGCCTGATTTCATACAGAGGCATACAGAGTTGTTTCTTGTTTAAAGGTCCTCTTACGCGGCCCAATGTGGGCTGTGTAAACGACCGCCGATCAATGAGACAGCTCGTTGATCGCCGCTCGTTTGCTTCTTTCACAAGGAGCTAGTATGGGGACGAGCGATCGGAGTAACAAGTGCTCGTCCCCATACTAGCTCCTTGTGAAAGAAGCAAACGAGCGGCGATCGCTCGTCCCCATATATTTCTATCATGTTGGCAGCGCGTCTCCCTGTTTGCACAGAGACGTACTGCCGATAATCAGATTTCTTGTTGCATAAACAATACAATCAGCAGATGATTGAGCGTATGCTCGTTCATCGGCTGATCGTTACCCTGTTTACACAGAGCAATGATTGGCCCATATAAAAGGGCCTTAAATCTAACTAGAAGTAAATTGTGGCCTGTTTAGTATGTGCAGAGCTTTTTTCTTCTACTCCATTACATGGCCTCCCCACTCCGTTATATGAATGAAATGATGAGCAAACCTTCCAAATGTTGAATAAAATACATGAACATACAGTACTACCAATCCTGTGCGGTGTAAAGCCTCATACACACAGCCGTGCCCGAAATCACTGCCCGCGATTGAGGGCACAGCCGGCTGCGGACTGCATTTTCGTGCCGTGCTCTTAGAAGTTAGGCCCCATGCACACAACCATAAAAAATCTCTGTAATTGCAGACCGCAATTACGGACCCACCCGGTTCTATTGGCCGCGGACACCTTTCCATATCGCCATGGATAGGTGTCCGTGCCGGGAATTATGGAACATGTCCTACTTTTCATTTTTTACGGGCCATGTTCCCATACTTTGTATGGGAGCACGGCACGAAAATGTGGCGGGCCGTGCCCACAATCGCAGGCCGTGATTACAGGCATGGCCGTGTGCATGAGGCCTTAGGCCCCATGCACACGACCGTGCCCGCAATCACGGCCCGCGATTGTGGGCACGGCCGGCCGCTGAGTGACAGACGCATTTTCGGGCCGTGCTCCCATACAAAGTATGGGAGCACGGCCCGCAAAATGCGAAAGAACGGACATGTTCCATAATTCCCAGAACATTTCCACGGCACGGACATCCTTCCGTAGTGCTACGGAAAGGTGTCAGTGTTCAATGAAAGTGAATGGCTCCGTTTTTGCGGAGGCGTGTAACCTGTACGGTGGCATGTGGAGCCGCTACGAAGCTTTAGGCAGTTTATGTGCCTCTGCATAGTGTCTTTATACGGCACTTTATTATGGAGCTTCTTGGAGAGAGAATCTCCGCATTCGAATGAACATGCCACAAGGTTTTTTTCTGACGCATTTCGTATGCAGAGATTCCCTATAATGTTGTGATTTGGACAAACAAAAAATAAACACATTTTTCATGGGCTGTTTATGGCAATGTAAGGCCCTGGTCAGACAGAGTTTTATTACACTTTTTTTTTTTGCCGCGGAATCCGTGGCAAAAAACATCTGAAATTGCCTCCCATTGTTTTCAAATGGAAGGTGGAGGCGTTTTTTTCCCCGCGAGCGCACGTGGGAAAAAGAAGCGACATGCCCTATCTTGAGGCGTTTTCCGCCTCAAAAACCCCATTGAAATCTATGGGAGACAGAAAAAACGCTAACGCATTTTTACGCGTTTTAGGTCAATAAATGCTTGCAGTTTTTCCCTTTGTCGGTTAAAGAAATAAATGTAAAAAAAAAAATGCGACAAAAATCACATAAAAAAAAAAGAACCGGAGCTGATTTTTCCAGGCAGAATTTTCTGCCTATAAAAAAAAACTCTATGTGAACATACCCTAATAGCTGAAGGGCAACAATATTTCAGGACTGGGGGGGATGTTTAAATAAGCAAACTATTCCCTTTTATGCCGCACAGAAATAAATATTATATCACAACTTTTCATGGGGATCCCTCATTTGGCCTGGTTCAGTGCTTCACGCTCCTCTTCATTAGAAACCACACCAATGACATGTCATTGGGTTATTTATTACACTTTATATTAGCTTGGGCTTTTACCCACTAAATCTGTACAGAAAGTTCTAATTCTAACTTCTATTACTTTTCTAAATGGGCAAGAAATATCAGAAATGGGACCAGCATCTCCCCTTACATTATCAAAAGTGTTGTCCCAGAATTGACAACTAGAATTATAAAGTGTCTGACTGCTGGGGGCACCACTGATTGAGAATGGGGGTCCCAAACCCCCGTTTATCCTCCTGCATCTCCACAATGTGGAGGTGGAGCAGTGGTCGAGAATGCGCCTGCCACACCATTTAATATCTGCGGGACTGATGGAAACAGCTGCGTGCTGTACTTCGCGATTTCCATCAGTCCCATAGAAATTGAATGAAGCGACAGGTACATACTCAACCACCGCTCTATTCAAAGTCCTCCTCACTGTGGTCCAGCATTGGGGAGAAACGGTGGGCTTCGGGATCCCTGTTGTCACAAACGGGAGGGGGGGTTTAGTTGCATTAGTTATTCTGTTGGTCATCTCTGTAAACCCGTCAACAAGCTTGTTGACAGACACACCTCTAACAGATTAGCTGAGCTCCTAAAATGCAAAGGAAGAGTGTTTGGTGTAAAGAGAACACATCCTATAGTCTAAACGACTAGAGCAAGTTCTGTGCAGACATTGAGCCACCAAGGAATGCTGAGATTTCAGCTCTAAAGCCTGCAGAATTGTGAATGCAGCTCTGAACTAGAAGTCTAACAAGCAGGATCAGTAATGCAGTGGGTATTTACAAACGGACTTCATTTTTATATTAATTCTATATGTAGACTGTTACCACCTGTATAGATTCCTGGGCAGATTATGACACCGCTGCTTTAGACCTGAACTTGAAACGGTTATGAGGGAGCCGGCTGTATGAGGACCCGCACGGATCTCTGGAACAGCCTGGACTACATAAGTATAACCATGGGGTAGATGCCTTCCCTCCAAGTGGTTTACTTTTACTCGCATACCATCTATATTTATCATACTATAAATATGTTACAGCAGTTGTTCCTGCTCAAATATAAACCAGTTTTAATTGATCCTCTTCTCTGCATGAAAACCTTATCTGAATGTAAACGGCGTTTAGTGTAGCAGAAAGGAAATGTGCGGCAATGGGGTAGCAGATGGGCCAATGGGGTGCAGTCACACATGGAGTATTTGCCTCATATTTCTGGAGGGTAAAAACACACTGTGGACAAGTTTACAATGTAAGCCTATGGGAAAAATATTTAGCAATGCGAGAAATTGAGAAAATACAAGGTACAAACGGCACGTGTGACTGCACCCCAAATAAAAAAATGGCTTGTGGAGTTCTATAGAATGTTAATTATTTTTGAGGTAAAAATTCATTAAACGTTTGGCATTCCTGCAGTTCCTTTTCACTTGTCAGAAAAAAAGCCATGCAGCAATAAATAGCACTCGGAGGGACACCATTTACCAGGACAGCTGGGAAGACTGAAATAAAACGCACCAGCTGCTCTGTAATATGCATGCAATGGGCTATCTAGGTAGGGCCGTAGGGGCATTCTACAGCAATTATTTTTACTCACAGATGAAAATGGCATCAAAAATACAGGACAATGCTTTGCCAGTCCTCTTACCCTTTTTCGGAGGGAGCTGGAATTATTTGGCTCGATAAAGCATTCCATTAGTAATCAGAAATATCAGAACTCAAAGAAAAAATATATAATCTGTCAAGTTCTTAGAGGACCTGCCACCTCCCTCGACATGTCTGTTTTATTGGTACTTGTATTGCCCATGGAATATCAATTCTGGAACATATTTTATTATAACTCTGCCTTGTGCCGTTCCTCTGTTATTCCTCCAAGAAACATATAAATAAATTGACAACTGGGTGTTACCATTCCCCCCGTGTCCCTACACACACCAATTCTGTCGGCACTGATTGGACAGTGTCAAGTCCATGTGACACCCATTTGCTAATCTATTCATACATTTCTAGGAGTAGTAACAGAGGGATGGAAATGATGTTCCAGAATTTTTATTTCATGGGGAATACAAGTATTTAATTAAACAAACATGTCAGGAGAGGAGTCAGGTCCTCTTTGAATAATCTATCCTGCGGTCTGAGTAATGTAGGTTTCTGGGAAAGCTTGGTGACAACTAATATGGCCACTGTCACAGGCGTGACTGATGTAGTCAACATGCTTTTCTCCTTCGGCAAGCGCTGCGTCCGCTTCATTCCGTAAACTGCTCCATACTGTACAACGCAGACAGCGGCACAGCGCAGTATTACAGCTTCCTCCGTTCAAATCGGCTTCATTTTGAGCGGAAATTAGATATTAATATAATGTATTACAAGTGCTGGATCAGCCTACATTGGATTAGGAGTTTTCTGGGAAAAATATTCATGGCCTATCTTTATGATCGGTTATCCACTTAAAAATCGGTGGAACCCTACAGATGAGCAGTACATAGTTAATGGGACTGGGCTGTAATATTAGACAGAGCCCCACATACGGATGAGCCTCTGCCTCTGGATTAACAATAAAAGGGCCATTTATTCTGCCAAGTTCTATGGGCCCCTGGGGGGTTGGCCCCCTGCTGACCACATATTGATGGCCTATCCTTTAATGCAGTATGTTTTTTACACCATTGACAACCTATCAACAAAATATGTAGCTGTTAAAGGGATTATGTGGGGACCGAAAAGTATTAGCAGTGTAGTCCCTGTAGTATGTGAGTACACTCGCTAATATACATTCCGGTCCCTCGTTGTGCCGATTATGAGATTTTAATAGAATTTTATAGCGCTGGCGGGGGACCGGAAGTCTAGTTGCAAAGTCTTCCTTCATGACAATAAGACTCTTCGTCATATGACCAGCCCTGCTGTACTTTATTTACAAGAAGTAGCAGTAGTACATAGATTACAGCGGGGCCAGTCACATAACGTTGTGTCGCCATGAAGGAAAACTGTGCAACTAGACTACCGGTCCTCTGCCATCGCTATAAAAATAATAATTTAAATCACATAATCAGCACGACGGGGGAACGGAATGTACATTAGCGAGTGTAGCCACATACTGCAGGGAGTACACGGCTAATAATTTTCGGTCCCCACATAACCCCTTTAATGTGTATGAAGATAAACGTGTTGAAGATTTGCATCTTCCTTTGTATTTCCCTTTGTTAAAATCGGCTGACTAGCTTTGTATCTTGTATTATAAACCGTACTTAGTAAAATTCATGACTTTTGTGCGACTGTCCAGGAAACCAGACCACAAAAGGGCAAGGTTTAAGCTAATTTGCAGTAAAAGGTTGTTCCTGTGCCATTTTGTAAACATTCCTGGGCAAAACCGGGGTGGGACTTATAGGGGTTCTCCTTAAGTTAAGGGCCTTTTACACCGGCCGACAATAGGCCGCTGCAGCGAGCACCTATCAACGAGACATCGTTGATCGACGCTTGTTTGCTCCTGTCACACGGAGCCATGGATGGGGATGAGCGGTCGTTACTCCGGTTGCTCGACCCCTCTGGGATCTCCGCTTATCAGCACAATGAAGGGGCCGATGTCATTGATAGCGTTCTAAGTTCACCAATGTTTAAGTCCCAGAGAACCTCTTTAAAATGCCCTGTGACTTAAGATTGAAATGTTATTACGATCCATGTGTCTAAATATATATATACCCTGTAAACGGTGTGTTTATTTATTTATTTTCATTACCCTCTCATCCATATACCACATCCTATCTAATAACACACACAATGCAACAAATCCAGAGCCCTAATAATTTCATTTAGGGAGTTTTCTTTTCTTTTGAGTTTCCGGTGATATTACTGGAAATGTCTATGCATGTATACAACAATAGGCTGACAATGTGCGTTTTTTTGCAGGTAACAATGACTGTGCGGTGTGTATTAGTAAAGCCGGAGAATCAAACATACACAGAGTCTCCCCGCCAGACTGGTTTACACACACCCGGCCGCCGAGCACGTCTCTGTATAATGAAATAGCAGCCGCTGCTCAGACTCTTTATCAGGAGACTCATTTATTTATGTGAACTACCATCCACCTCTACAATACTAATGTGAACACACACAAAGACTCCACAACATTCTTAAAGGGACACTAAACCTGAAGTCTGACCTACCTCAATTTGCTGTGCTGCTGAATACAATCTATTTTCCCTATTATCAGTCATTACAGTCTGGGACGAGGCTAACTGTAATGTTTATAATGCATATACTGCCATGTGTCCCAAAATTGTTAGGCCTCATGCACACGACCGTAGTGTTTTTCTGGTCCGCAAATTCCAGGACCGTGTTCCGTGAAATGTCCTCCGCAGTTCATCCGTATGTAATCCGCAAAATGCGGATGAAAAAAAAAAAAGCCTAGGTAAAACAGGATGACGACAGAACTCATTCCCGGTCGTCGCCTAGCAACACTTCCGCAAACTGCGGTTGACACACGGAGGTGTACCCGCATTTTCCACGGGCCCATTGACTTCTATGGGCATGTCCGCATCGAATTTGCGGGCCGTAATAAGACATGTCCTGAGTTTCTGCGGCACGGATTTGCGGACATGCGGAGACCCGTGAAAAAACGGATAGTGTGTATGGGCCCATAGAAATGAATGGGTCCGAAATTCTCCCGTGGATTTGAGGGGGAATTGCGGACGCAAAAACACGTTCGTGTGCATGGGGCCTTAGTGTGTGTACATTGATGTGGATGGGTATTTGGATCCACAAAAGCGCTGCACTCGGCTGTCTCCGTCAGCCCCGTAGACATTGAATGGAGCGGTAGGAGACATGCTCGGCCGCCGCTCCATTTGGTCGTACAGTATGGAAGAATAGGGGCTTGGAACACCATTCTGAGAAACCGGTGGGGCCCCCAACGATCATACATTTAATCCTATGGATAGGTGGTACCGTTTTTTTTAGTGGGGAAAGCCATTTTAACCCTGAACTTTACAGAAATCAGAAACAAATGTGTTGTCATGAGATCGCCAGAGTCTGTAAATTAAGTAAGCAAAGATACTCACATATAGTAGAAGATATTAACCCTTTCTTGTACCACACTGCACATGTACAGCACTGTAATGGCAAGGGCTCAGGAGTTGAGCACGGCACCATCAGCAAAGGGTGTCACATGTAGCATACAGCCGACACCCTGCTGCAAAGGCTGGGATGGGGCTATTGACCAATTAGATGCCACGGTCAATAGCAAATACACTAGAGATTTCAGATGGCCGTTTTCTGAACAACTTGTTCATGGCTGATCTGTCAAGGTTGTTGTTTTGGACAACAACGCTATAAGGTAAAAAAAATATAACGAAAAAAATAAAAAAATAAAAATAAAAAAGTCGACAATCAATTTCAGCCTCGATCTGTGACCGGTCCTTCAATTCATGTGGCGCCCATCTGTCGTTTAGCACGAACTACTGGGAGGTTTCACACCCGATAATGACTGAAAAAAATCTAAAAACATGTCTGATTAGCTTTTCTGCCATCTAAAACCTATGGTGTATGGCAAAGCTTTCGCGATATCAATGAGTTTTGACGAAGGAGCAATTCCAGCTTCATCAATTTCAATTGGAACGTTAGCAGCTTTACTTGGGTAAACAAAAACTTCCGAAGGAACTTTTGCGTCCACCAGATCACCAGAATCCTTTAAGGGTGGGGGACAGCGCTCAGTATATGGACTGCCAATGACAGCCCCTTCTCATATGGTTCAATGGCATGCCAGATGATTTTTAAAGATGTGCCTACCATTTATATACCAGTGTAATGATCGTTTATACATCTGTGAAGAGTTAAAAACTTCAAAAGAAAAAGAGCAAGAAACTCCCAGCACGTCAGTGCAGCTGGATCCCTCACATCATCAACTTGAACTGGCTGCCATCCCAAAGAGCTCTTGCCACAGGCCTTGGCATCTGCAAGGTGTTCATCTGAGTGCATGCAAGTACAGGGAGTCAAAACACTGCAGGTGCGGTGTCCTTGATATTGCCAAGCGTGCACACAATACAAAGCATTATTCACCACAACACCCAGCTGGCAGTGATAAGCTAGTAACACAAAGCAGACTGCTGGAAGATTATACCGTACCTGAAGAAGGTCGCTGAGATCAAGTAACATATCTGGGAGTAAAGTCAAGGAAATACATTGTAGACACAAAGGGTTCTTGTAGCCTGCTGAACTAAAGGGGGAAGAAAAGTGAACAGTTTTATTATTTTCCACTACAAATTTCCCAAAAGACAGTAAAAATAAACAGAAAACTGGACTCTAGCAGATTTATGGTCTTTATTAAGAAGAAAAGAGAATATTTTTGTCGGAATCTGAGCTGGGAAACAGACTCGGCTCCTACTCTCAACATTAGCGGCTCTACATGTGTTCCAGCTCACTGCAGATTCACAACACTTTTTCCATCTGTCCGAAATACAGTTTCAAACAGAAACAGACCAAAGAGGAAAAACAGACTAGAACACAAAAAAAAAATATATAAAATAACTAAAAGTAGCATATTTGGATGCTCATATCTATGGGTGTATTTACCGTTACACCCTTTTGTTTTTGTGGTCTTTGCGAAAAAAACCTGCAACGTTTTTGTAATAACTGACAAAAAAACAAAAAGACATCTAAATACACCCTAAAGACTTTTGATTCACAAAATGAATACCTTCTGGGACACGAATATAAAAGCTTTTTTTTTCTTCTTACCCTTTGAATTGCGATATGGGACAGAACTGGATCAAAGAGAATATCATAGTAAGGGTCCCATGCTGTATGTGAAGCCTGTACGGCGGTACTTGGCAGTCGATATGGTTCTGCACCATGGATCCATAGGCATTCCGTGTGCTTTCATATGGCATTGTATTCCGAGATATTCTCCCCTAGAAGCAATGCTTCTTGGAGGGAATATGCCCGTAATATGACATCCGATTGAACATGGCATATTTTCAATTCTAGCCACGCTTCTATGGGTGCTGCATTATGGCTCATTACAACTCGGAGCTTGTACCGAGTAATACTTGTGCATGATGCCATATTCTTTCTTTATACTTGTAGTTTTTGCCGTGGTTTAAAGGCCATCTGTGTGCGATTGGTGGGTTTCTAACCTCATGTATCCCACCAACCATCTCATCCAAACGGCTACTATCGGATAGTATCCAGTCAAACGAACCCCAAACTGGCGCGGACTCCCAGCCTTTCCTATTTTTAAGTGTAATTGACACTCTAAGGCTGGAAAACTGCGCCAAAGCGGGGTTCGTTTGGAGTCGTTACTCACTTCTATTGATAAACTGACTGTACAAAGAAAGTAAAAATCGCTGGCTGCCATCATGGCTCAACCTGAAGGGGTTAAAACATCCATACCGCCATTCTGCAGTGATCCTCTTGTCGGTGGACGTGATGAATTGCTGTTGTGTATCCGGTGTTCTCCACTAAATAATGATTCGGAAACGGGCACGCTGCCTACCAATTGTCTTCTCTATATGCATATTGTGATTTTATTTATTTTACAACACAAGCGCACATTAAAATTCACATATTGAAAGCAGAATTTGCATACCCGGAGCCCGGGAAAACGCCATGGTACTTATTTACTGTGAAACCCCTCACGGTTTTGTGGCACAAACAACGTGTAGAGAATCTGAGACTTGCTCTCGTAGGGCCTAGCTCTATTCTTCATAAACGAGTACAGGGATTTTACCTCATAGGGCGTAATGTATTTTCATTTCAGAAACCTATTTTCTCAAAAGGCAATAACAGCAAGAAGGAGTCACTGTCGTGAAATGACAGGTAATTCTACTATAAGAAATAACAACACGAATGTAAAATCACTCAAAAGTATAAAAATACTCCTCACACTTTTTTGTAGCTTTATTTTTTTACACGGCTTTTAAGACTGCTGTAAAAAAAAAAAGGGAAATGTGTTAAGAAAAACTCGCACAATTACGAAAATCCCAGAAAAAAAAGGGGAATGTCTGTGGTTTGGACAACACTGGTTCCAATCTAGATGCTGGGAGCTCCCAAGATCAGCTAATTCTAGCAGGGTTGGCTCAACACCAGAGGTAAGTAACGTGTAGCCACTTTTTCAGAGAGAGGTGGAAAGAAAGAAAGGTGGAAAGAAAGAAAGGTGGAAAGAAAGAAAGAAAGGTGGAAAGAAAGAAAGAAAGAAAGAAAGAAAGGTGGAAAGAAAGAAAGAAAGAAAGAAAGGTGGAAAGAAAGAAAGAAAGAAAGAAAGAAAGAAAGGTGGAAAGAAAGAAAGAAAGAAAGAAAGAAAGAAAGGTGGAAAGAAAGAAAGAAAGAAAGGTGGAAAGAAAGAAAGAAAGAAAGAAAGAAAGAAAGAAAGAAAGAAAGAAAGGTGGAAAGAAAGAAAGAAAGGTGGAAAGAAAGAAAGAAAGGTGGAAAGAAAGGTGGAAAGAAAGAAAGAAAGAAAGGTGGAAAGAAAGAAAGAAAGAAAGGTGGAAAGAAAGAAAGAAAGGTGGAAAGAAAGAAAGAAAGAAAGGTGGAAAGAAAGAAAGAAAGAAAGAAAGGTGGAAAGAAAGAAAGAAAGAAAGAAAGGTGGAAAGAAAGAAAGAAAGAAAGGTGGAAAGAAAGAAAGAAAGAAAGAAAGGTGAAAAGAAAGAAAGAAAGAAAGAAAGAAAGAAAGGTGGAAAGAAAGAAAGAAAGAAAGAAAGAAAGAAAGAAAGGTGGAAAGAAAGAAAGAAAGAAAGGTGGAAAGAAAGAAAGATGGAAGGAAAGAAAGAAAGAAAGGTGGAAAGAAAGAAAGAAAGAAAGGTGGAAAGAAAGAAAGAAAGGTGGAAAGAAAGAAAGAAAGGTGGAAAGAAAGAAAGAAAGAAAGGTGGAAAGAAAGAAAGAAAGAAAGGTGGAAAGAAAGAAAGAAAGAAAGGTGGAAAGAAAGGTGGAAAGAAAGGTGGAAAGAAAGGTGGAAAGAAAGAAAGAAAGGTGGAAAGAAAGAAAGAAAGGTGGAAAGAAAGAAAGAAAGAAAGGTGGAAAGAAAGAAAGAAAGAAAGGTGGAAAGAAAGAAAGAAAGAAAGGTGGAAAGAAAGAAAGAAAGGTGGAAAGAAAGAAAGAAAGAAAGAAAGAAAGAAAGAAAGAAAGAAAGAAAGAAAGAAAGAAAGAAAGAAAGAAAGAAAGAAAGGTGGAAAGAAAGAAAGGTGGAAAGAAAGAAAGAAAGAAAGGTGGAAAGAAAGAAAGAAAGAAAGGTGGAAAGAAAGAAAGAAAGAAAGAAAGAAAGGTGGAAAGAAAGAAAGAAAGAAAGGTGGAAAGAAAGAAAGAAAGAAAGGTGGAAAGAAAGAAAGAAAGAAAGAAAAGGTGGAAAGAAGGAAAGAAGGAAAGAAGGAAAGAAGGAAAGAAAGAAGGAAAGAGAGAAAGAAAGAAAGAGAGACATTTCTGATGGATACCCGTGATGACGCACAGTTCTTGTGAACTCTCCTTTAAGAATATCCATCAGAACATTGGCGACGAGCGATTCAGCGCAGTTTTCGCAGTCCAGATTGTTTGAGGGTAAATAGCGTTGTTTCATGAATACGATGACATCGGTTTTATTCGTACCAGATATAATAATCTGAAGTGTCTTCTCAAAGAAACGTCCATGCATTTTAATTTAAGGGCAACAAAAAAGTTGCAATTAATGGGGGAGATTTATCAAGCTGTCTTATAGTAATGGAGTATAGAATGGCCTCTTTTGCCCATAGCAACCAATCAGAGCTCAGCTTTCATTTTACCTGAGCGCATTAAGATATAAAAAGCTGTGGGGTTGCTATGGGCAACGAAGGACATTCTTACTATAAGACAGCTTGATAAATTTCCCCCAATGTCACGGAGGACGCAGGGGGACAAACTTCACTTGTTCAATCAGGGAGGTGGACATAAACTTCACTTGATCTGGGCACCCACTCGAATTAAAGAGGCTCTGTCACCACATTATAAGTGTCCTGTCTCCTACATAAGGAGATGGGCGCTATAATGTAGGTGACAGTAATGCTTTTTATTTTAAAAAAACGATCTATTTTTACCACTTTATTAGCGTTTTTAGATTTATGCTAATGAGTTGCTTAATGCCCAAGTGGGCGTGTTTTTACTTTAGACCAAGTGGGCGTTGTACAGGGGAGTGTATGACGCTGACCAGTGACCAATCAGCGTCATTCACTCCTCTCCATTCATTTACACAGCGCATAGGGATCCTGCTAGATCCTTATGTGCCGTCTTATACGAACACATTAACAATACTGAAGTGTTTAGACAGTGAATAGACATTCCACGGGATGTCTATTCACAATCTCTGCACTTCGTTACTCTGTCTGTGGTAGTTACAGCAGAGGACGCGTAATCTCGCGAGATTACGCAGTAAATGACAGGTTACAACGAGCTTACGCTTCCTCTGCTGTAACTACCACAGACAGAGTAACGAAGTGCAGAGATTGTGAATAGACATCCCGTGGAATGTCTATTCACTGTCTAACCACTTCAGTATTGTTAATGTGTTATTATAAGACAGCACATAAGGATCTAGCAGGATCCCTATGCGCTGTGTAAATGAATGGAGAGGAGTGAATGATGCTGATTGGTCAGTGTCATACACTCCCCTGTACAACGCCCACTTGGTCTAAAGTGAAAGTACGCCCACTTGGGCATTAAGCAACTCATTAGCATAAATCTAAAATCGCTAATAAAGTCTTAAAAATAGATCGTTTTTTTTTAAATAAAAAGCATTACTGTCACCTACATTATAGCGCCGATCTCCTTATGTAGGAGACAGGGCACTTATAATGTGGTGACAGAGTCTCTTTAATAGGGATTGATTGTTTTAAATGGCCCCGCAGAGTTAAGAGAAGCATAGCGCGAGTCCTTCAAATTCAAGTGGTCGCAAATGGAGGGTCCTCAGATCGGACATTTTGAATATTAACCCGTTCAAACCTTTAAGGGTAACTAAAGTTTAAAAAAAAACTTTTAAATTGTCATAGTGACATGTCAGAAATTTTGATCGGTGGGGGTCCGAGCACTGAGACCCCCACCAATCGTTAAAGTGAATTGGCAGAGGCGCCGGAGTTGAGCGCTGTGCTGCTTCGTTTCGGATCGGCTTTCCTCGGAAAGCTGAGCAAGCGGTGTACAGACTCAAAAAATTTCTATTGAGCCGGTACACCCCTCCTAAGAAATCTGGTCAGAAAAAAAGCAGCACAGCACTCCCCCGAGCACTTCTGTTGCTTAGTTTTAGCAATTGGTGGGGGTCTAAGTGCTCGGGCATGACATGTCAAAAGTTTTTTTTAAAAGCTTCGTTACAATTTTAGGCCTTATTCACACGAACGTGTTTAACATCCGTAATACGCGCGTGAAAATCATGCGCGTCGCACAAGCCTATGTTAGTGAATGGGGCCGTTCAGACAGTCCGTGATTTTCACGCAGCGTATGTCCGCTGCGTGAAACTCACGACATCTCCTATACTTGGCCGTATACAATGGGTGCGTGAAAATCGCGCACGGCACACGGAAGCACTTCCGTGTGTCGCGCGTGATTGGCGCAACAGTAGATAAAGAAATGAAGGAAAAAATAAAAGCACTTCCTTCATTTCTTTTTCTAAACATCAAAACCGCGTGTCATAAGGATGGAATATGCGTGAAAATCACGCAGCAAAAAACACTGATGACACACGGAACTGCAACGCGCAAATAACGCAGCGTTTTTTGGGCACGCAAAACGCACACGTTCGTGTGAATAAGGCTTAAGCGTGAGGTCAGATGCAGAAGAATTTGTTGCAGAAATTTATGCGACTGAAGAGTTTCATGTCTCTGAATGGAACTTGCAGAAATCCATGTGCTTGCTGCAGAAACAACCCTATCCAGATGAATAGAACAGATTTTCAGTCGCAGAAATTCTGGGACAAAATCTGCTGCGTTTAAATCCACCCTAAGGCTATGCTCACACTGAGTTTTTGGACACGGAAACCGCGTCAAAAAACTAGTCAAAAACAGCCCGAAAATGCCTCCCGTTGATTTCAATGGGAGGCGAGGGCGGTTTTCTCCCGCGAGCGGTAAAACCGCCTCGCGGGAGAAAGAAGCGACATGCCCTATCTTTGGGCGTTTCCACCTCTGACCTCCCATTGACTTCAATGGGAGGCAGAGAAAGTGTATTTCGCGGCGTTTTATGCCCGCAACTCTCAATGGCCGCGGGCAAAAAACGCAAAGAAAATCTGCGTGCAGGGAGAGGAAAATCTGCCTCAAACTTCCAAACGGAATTTTGAGGCAGAAATTCCACCTACAAAAAAACTCTGTGTGAACATAGCCTAAAAGTGTCTGGAAGCGGATTATACCCATGTCCCTATTGACAGAAACATGCACACCGAACCGATATGCCCATGTAAGTTTATGGGGACATCGATCAGGATAACTGTTGGCACAATTATCTCACACCTATGGTCACTGACCACTATTAATTTTTATGCTACTATTGCATTTTCTTGCACTTATTTTCATAAATCTTAATAGTTATGTCTTGCAGTATATTGTGTTTTTCACTGGCTCCTATTACGGCCTGCCTCTGACAGAGCGTAATAGGAGCAGTAGGATGGCAGACCTGGGGGCCTTCATTAGCAATGGGAAATAAATATATATAATTAGAAATTACGGGAGCGCGGTGGGGCTACTTTGCTTCCTCGATGATTCTATGGGCAACATCTCCGGTTCATGTTTGCACAGATTTTCATAAATGTGGCCCAAAATCTAAATTTGCAAACTCATGGCCATAATTTAAAGAATTGATATGACAGCTACAAGACCCCCGCCGACCCCTGTGATCTAAGTTTGGGTCAACAGGACTGCAGGGTTTCCAGGTTTTGTGGCTGTAATATAGATGTTAAATTGCGGCCATATTACGGCCTAGCAGAAGAGATGACATACCGATGATTACCGTTTATTTTTTCAAGTTGTATCACGTCTTATCTATTCCTCATCTAAAATAACATCCTGCTTTTTCTCTGAGGCCTGACACGGTCAAGCGTATTGGAAAGCACAGCGAGAATCAGGGCTGATACACACGGACCCTTCCCTTTGAGGGTGAAGCTTTGAGTCATTGTTAGGAAGAGTTTGCCAACATCTCACTAGTCATTGTGTGGGTAAAACATTTCAAAGGAAGGAGTTGCACAAACATGAAGGTCTGCGTTCACTTGTAGCAAGCAGAGAGGTCAAAGAACCTTCATAAATTGGCTCTCAAACAAGCAGATCTTTAATTAAAACCACTTGTTTAATATCGGAGGCTTCGAGCAATGAGGGACTTTAAAATAAAAAAAACAAAAAAAAAAACACATAGGGCCTGAGGAAGGGCAGGAAAATAATGGCAGGAGCAAAATGAAGAGGAGATGGAACCAGACGCGGCTGCAGATGTGTCCCCTGCAATTAATTATATGGACCAAATTAAGACTGGAAATACAATCTAAACAATTAAACAAAAAACACATCCAATCCTTCACGAGAATAAAGAGAGGATGACTCCGAGCAATAATGAGCTCATCCCAAACAACGCCATAGGAAGTGGCTGCTAATAGGATATACAACAATCTCCGCGAGTATTGAGTGAACCTGGGACATAATGCCTGCCAGCAGTCGTCCACTTAATAGGATTTAGCTCAATATCTTCCAGACAAATATTATGCACAACCGGCAAATAACATTTTATCAGTAACATTGTTCTATGCAGCGCTCCACCGCGAACGCAATTAACGTAATAACAGATTACACAATTAAAAGAGTTTATCAAAATAATACTGGAAACCTGTCATTAGGAAAAATACACAAGATACTGGAGATGTGGATGGGGGGGCGAATGTCTAGTGGTATGAACCTGGATTCATCTTGGGGCTCTTTGACACTGGCGTTACTGGCATTTAGCCTTTCCACTCCTCTACCCAGTCTTTGAAATCCATCTCAGTAAGGCCGCATGCACACAAACGTATTTTTGCGGCCGAAATTCACAGACAAATCTTCGGGTGAATTGCGCTCCCATTCATTTCAATGGGCCCATGCACACGACCATGGTTTCCACGGTCCGTGCACGGCCCAGGAGCCTGGACCGCAAAAAGAACGGACATGTCTTATTACGGCAGTGTTTTGCGATCCAGGCTCATAGAGATGAATGCACGCGGCCATGTGCACGGCCCGCGATTTGCGGGAGGCTCGCGGGTGACACTCCGCGGCCGTCCGAGCTGCAAATCACGGCCATGCACACCACTATGGTCGTGTGCATGAGGCCTAACCTACACTAAAGGTTGTCCAGTTAAGTAAACCCATTTTTATATATCCCACTAGGAAAGTCTGAGCTGATAGTGGGTGGTCCTCTCTTCAGGTTCCTTATCTTTTGGCCGGGATGGAATTCGGTACAAAGAGCATCTCTCGCTCTGGAGGACTTGTCCTGTATTACACAGACAAACAATTAATTTGAATAAGTACTGTGCAATGCATAAATGTGTATTCCCAACTCACACATTTATGGCATATCCACAAGAAATATCATAAATGTGTGATGGTTGCAGGTTCCACCTTTTGTACCCACACCTATGTGGATGGCGAAGGGTCCCTATGTGGCCGGCGAAGGGTCCCTATGTGGCCCACCCCTATGTGGTGCCCGTTAGCCGCTACATCCAGTCGGAGAACAAATGGAGAAGTGGCCCTGCATGTGCGCGTCTCTTTCCATTAAGGCCTCATGCACACGAATGTGCTTTTGTGGCCGCAATTCCCCCGAAAACCCACGAGAGAATTGCGGCCCCATTCGTTTCTATGGGGCCATGCACACGGACCGCAGAAAGAACGGACATGTCTTATTACAGCCGTGTTCTGCGGGTCAGGCTCATTGAAAATAATGGCCGCGGCCATGTTGATGGCCCGCGATTTGCGGGCGGCTCGCAGCTGACAGTCCGCTGCTGGCTGACCCGAAAATCACGGCCGGGCACATGGCTACGGTCGTGTGCATGAGGCCTAAGTTCCACAGGAAATACAGAAACAGCCGATCTGATTACTGCTGACCACTGGGGGTCGCAGCAGGGGGGAGACTGCCTGCTTTTCTAGTACTGGTCCATTAGACCCCAGATATAGCGACTGCAGCACAATTGAATTGTCTAATGGGAGTGTGAGTGTCAAACGCATTTCCTCTCGCATTAAGACCCTATTACACTGGCCAATTTTGGCTGATGCAGCGAGCGCCGATCAACGAGATAGCTCGTTGATCGCGTTCGTTTGCTCCTGTCACAAGGAGCTACGTATGGGGACGAGCGGTCATTACGCCGATCGCTCGTCCCATACATTTCCATCATGTGGGCAGCGCGTCTCCCTGTTTACACACTGCTTTCTTAGATTGGCTTCTTTGCGCACGCACAAGCCTTTCATAACCTCAGCCATTCCCATTACACCAAAGATACAATAATTATAAGTTGTAAGAAACGAAACCGCAAGTCAAGGCGAAAAAAAGCATTATCAGGTAACACATACACAGGATCGAATTCCAGAGAGCGCCTTTGAAACGTACATATTTTCTTATAACACAACAACAACATTGCAAGTGTCACTTTCTCATAGGAAAGGTCTTATGAAGAGCACAGGGAGGATCGATGCAGGAGAGTGCAGGGAGCCACTGGAGGGTAAGGCGGACTCTAAGCCGCCGGGGCAATTTAGGATGTGAATCATGCCTACTCATTTCAGACATATTACACAAAGCCTGAGTGGAGAGACGCGCTGGACGAGACAGTGCCCTCCTCCACACCCGGGAGATTGCAAACAGGTGTCATAAATCACAGGCCCTGGCAAATGAAACTCACAGGCTGCAGTGAATGGGGAGGAATCATTAATCAGCGCTGCCCTCACAGCAGGTAATGTGGACCCTCGCTGCTGCTAAACATGCACGCTATTTTACTGTATTCATGAGCGGATATGGCATAAAATGAAATTTTCTAAGTCTAATTCACTATTAATTATGCAGCGGACATTAACATTATACAATAAGTTAGTCCTAGACGGAGATCTCACACATATAAACATCTTAATATAAGTGGCATTAAAGGGTTATTCTCATCTTATAAAGTGAGAGCATCATGCTAGGATATGCCATCACTTTATGATTGGTGGGGTCAGACCTCTGGAATCCCCACTTATCCTCAGAATAAGGGGGCCAAAGCGCTGATTTAGCACTATATCCCCTTGGATGTTCTCTCTGCACAGTGGCGCTCCTGGCCACCTGGCTGTGCAGGGAACTCCAGCCGGTACAATTCACTTGAATAGGGCCTGGGTGCCACTGTGAAGAGGGAAGACAGTGATAGGTACAGCTTCTTCATTGTCAGGACCGGTGGAGGTCCCAGAGGTCGGACACACCCCCCACCAATCAAAGTTATGGCTTACCCTAATGATTTACCATCACTTTATATGACAAAGAGCCATTATTTCTCATAGAAAATCATTCTAATAAGAGGAAAAGTAGTGACCGATAAATCACAGTCCTAAGGAATGCATTGAGTAACAATATTCGTCTGAATATACCCTTACCCCACAATCTAAAAATGACTGTAGTTCTACAAGGTCAACAATGTATTTTCTTTTTACACTGAAAGTCTCTATTTTGTTAGACATACACCGCACTGCATCCACCATAACCCAAATGTGGCTTCTATAAAACTCTATGGGCCCCTAGTATCTCAGATTTTACACATAAGTGATTCTCACAGATGATATGAGACAAATAAAAATCATGACATACTTTAGCACAAGCCATATTACGGAGGAAATGCTTCCAGAGAATATGGTGCTTTACAGAGGCACCACATAGGGGTCTGTAATATGGACCCATAGGCACGCCTTATGCCAGGGTTCAGGTCCATCCATAAGTAAACTGCTATACACACAGAAAAGT
This sequence comes from Rhinoderma darwinii, assembly GCF_050947455.1. Taxonomy (NCBI): domain Eukaryota; kingdom Metazoa; phylum Chordata; class Amphibia; order Anura; family Rhinodermatidae; genus Rhinoderma; species Rhinoderma darwinii. The sequence continues at coordinate 68,399,713 of NC_134698.1, read as the reverse complement.
AACATTCCATCAAAGTCAAATATTTCCAAACCACCATTGCCTGAAAAAGTCAGAAATAAGGTGCTTTTAGACGGTCCGACATTGGGTGTGAAAACAAGCGCTGATCGACGACACAGAACGTTGATCAGCGCTCGTTTGCTCCAGTCACAAGGAGCAATGCTTGGTTATGTTTGGGGACCAACGTTCGTTACGATGATTCTTCGTCCTCATTTATTTGCATCATGTCGGCAGCACATCTCCCCGGGACATGTGCTGCCAACTAGAGACCATGTCATTGGCCACATAAAAGTCCTGATCAGCCAATGAACAATGGTTTGCTCGTTCATCGGCTGATCGCTGTCCTGTTTGCACGCGGAAATGATCAGGAACGAGCGTTCGTATAAACGCTCATTCAACCCATCAACGACTTGATAATTGGCCAACTTGTCTGACGTGTACGAGTCCTTAAATCTAAACTCCTGGATTTCTTGTTCAAATAAAATCTACTGTAACCTGTTATCAGCCATTACAGTAATCTTCAATACGATTACTAACAGAATCCCTGCCCCCCCCCCTCCCCCATGATCACTACTTTTTCTCACATATCTCCAGAAACCTTTTCATACAATGTCTGAATGACATTAGAAGCTCTCTGCTGGCTTTAGATTTGGTGATCAGAGGTCAATGCATTTTTATCTACCACCAGTTCACAGCATTTCTATTCACGGTGATTGATTCCTTCCCTGAAGCTTTTGTGCACACAGCGAACGTGTCAACAACGTCTGCCATGCAGACCGGGCCGAAATAACCCCCAGTGAGCAAGACGCCATCCTGCCTCTAAGCAATAACACTTGACAAACATGGGTAAAGTGGCTTCGCTGCGGAGTGAATAGCATCTTTTGTGCCGTGCCCCCCCCCCTTGTCGCTGCACAATAAGCTTGCTGAAATTGTTTACAGTCAGCTTTTTAAAAGGCTCATTAGCCGCCGCAAATTAATCTTTGATGTATATACACAAGCACATAAGGTCTGACTAAAATGGGATCTGTGGAGCCAATACAGTCACACAATGGAGAGCGGTGGGGTAGATATAATAGAGCCATTACAGATCTCTCATTGTGTGGAATGTATCCCCTGCAAAATGCCCCGCAGTACGGTGGGTTTCCGAACACCTCCTGCTATATGTGCACTGCATGGAGCCCCCCACTACAGTCATATTAATTCCACTGGCGCCCATAGAGGAGAAAGTTAGTGAATGCAGCTTCTGAATGGAAGGTGTAAACCCGTTTAATGGCAGAGGTGTGAACAAGTTGTAAATGAAACAAAACCTCCAGTGTATAGCGCAAAGTGTGAGATAAAACAGGCGCAGTCGAGGTAAATGACTGCACTAGTGTGTACGGAGAAGGATACGACCAGCGTAAATAGAAGAAGGTGGAACCCAATGTAGTTTGTTATTGTCGATATGAAGCCAGGCCAGAAAAGTTCCACGAAACTGGGGGCATCAACTAAACAAAAATATGAAAAGAAAGATTTGTTCAAAGAGAAATAAAAAGAAACCAACGGTTATATATATTTAACCGTATAGTAATAAATATTTTGGCAACCGAGAACCACAGTAGCAAACTTTCAAAAAAGTAACAATGAAAACAGCTTAAAAATAAAAAAATTATGACGGCTCATTAAGGCAGTGTTCACACAAAGTTTTTTCTCAGGCAGAAAAAAATCTGCCTTCAGGATTTTTTACGTGTTTCTGAAGGCGTTTTTTTTTTATAGTTTTTGTTGAAAACTTTTTTTTAATTTATCACATAACAACGGGCAGTTTTTGGTTAAAAAAAAACAAAAAACAAAAAAAAAAAAAAAACACGCTTCAAACGAGCGGCACGTTTTTTTTGTTCTGCCTCCCAATGCTTTCAATGGAGGTTCAGAGGTGGAAACCACTCCAATATAGGGCATGCTGCTTTTTTCCCACGAGCGTTCAAAAAAAAGCATCAGGGAAAAAACACATTGGCTGCCATTGAAATCAAAGGAGGGAGATGTGGGGTGCTTTTGGAACAGACACGGACAAGTTTATTGCGTCAAAATCAGCAAAAAAAAAACAACGTGTGAACACTACCTAAAGCTGGATTCACATGCGGCATATTTTTACACCACCGTTCAGGCTGCAGCGAATCCACATGATTTACATGCAGACTTGCAGTGGACTGCTGCAGATTTCCCCCATTGCATGGCTGGAATCACTGTTCTATTATTAAAAAGTTATTCATTGGTCGGCCAATCAGCGTTTGGAGCGAGGAAAATTAAAATGTAAAAAATAAATAAAAAAAAGGTTTTTTTTTTTGGGCTTTCACTGTAAAAGCGACAGTATTGTGTGTATTATATGATCCCATAAAACTACATGCACCCAAATTATAGAGCACGAAAATTTCTGGTTCCTTCAAAGAGCACCAGAAAAAACGAAAAAGATCCCATTGATATCCGCTCTCTGAGGACATGGCTTTTTTTCCTAACAGAACACGAAGTCCTTATCATTTATTAATAGAGCACCAGATATACAGTGCAGTGCTGTGCGGTTATGAGAAATGAAACGCCATGCAACGCAGGGAGGCCAGCCCATGAAATCTGACAATGTGGGGAATTAAAACCTGAAGACAAAAGGATAGCAAAAACACCAGAGGCCAGCGTGGCTGCAGGGTAATGCCGCCTGCGGGTAATGTTTATCCCTGACTATTACGGCCTTTGTAAAGTCCTTAGGGGGCATTGCGTTTTATTCACCTGTTCTTTCAGTGTTCTACGAAGACATGAGATGTGATCTCTAACCGGGATCTGTTAATAAAAGGAGCAGTGTGAAGCCGAGTGGTTTCTACAGTTCTGAAAAGCCCGAGCAGGCGGGGAGGAGAAGACAGCCACTCTCCCGTATAATCAGGTCCAATTACGGAGAGCATAGCCTTCATGGCAGGACTCCACAGGAAGCATCAGGCAGCCGAGCTGGATGGAAAGACTGCCAGCCCAAAGTCTAATGGGGATAATAAAGGAAATATGCTTTGCAAAGTAGGATACAAAAGGAACCACAGAAAGGTGTATCTAATACTTGTGCCTGAAAGATGAGCTCAACAGCCGTGATCTGTACTCGAGCCAAAACAAATCTACTGAGATCATCTCTGGCAACTGACGGAAGTGAACAGTCTTATTCATATTAAAATGAAATGATATATTACGACTTGGATAAAATTTGTATGGTTCACCTCTGTTTCTTCTCAAAATCCAAAAACATACTCTGAAAACCCCCTATTACATTGGCCAATGAGCGGCGATCATCCCCAGCTAATCAGCATGTTCTTTCTACTGACGGGAAGTGGCTACTTTTCACAAGAGTTAAGTGGCACCCAATGCGCCACTTTTCTCTGGTGAAAATAAGGATGGGACAGCGAAATCATAATTTTTGGGCTTTCCACATAAACATGATATTCTGAAAAAAAATTTAGTGACAAAAAAGTAGGTAGAGAAGTTTGGTGCATTATGGTGGATCAGTGGTTAGCACGGTTGTCTTGAAGCAGTGGGGTCCTGGGTTCAAATCTGACCAAATGCATGGAGTTTATCTGTGTTTGCGTGGGTTTCCTACCACAATCCGAAAAAACAGGATGGTAAATGGTCTTCCTTTGAACTTGGCCCTAGTGTGTGCCGAAGCTAGGGATGTAGATTGTGTCCCTAATGGGGATAGGGACTGATGACAATCTCTGTACAGTGATGTGGGATATGTTGGTGCTATAAAAGCAACAGGAAGTAATAGCGCTTATTGAAATAAAATGTATTACATGGTCAAGTGAGAGAAATGCGCTTTGTGGTGGTTGGTTATTAAGCTAACTGGCCATAAGCCCTATACCCCCCCCCCCTGTCTCAAGCAAGGAACGGCCCGATATGATGTCCATACAGACAGAGGATATCCCATGATAAACGCAGATGTCATTTCTCCTACATTCCATCAGTCTAAATTAAACAGATCTGATATAATACTAACCCAGATCTGCAAGCTCCGGTTACACACAAATAAGCACATTCACTACGGTCCAAGACAAACAGTCAGAAACTCTGATGTGGTAAATAGATTAGCAAAATTTAAATAAAGCTTTATTGTCTTTACCTATCAACAAAGATTTCGTTATTTAACTAAGGCTATGTTCCCATCTGTGTCAGGGCTCCATTCTGACGTTCCGTTGGAACGGAGCCCTGACTGACACAAACGGAAACCATAGCTTTCCGTTTCCAACACCATTGATATCAATGGTGATGGACCCGGTGCCAATGGTTTCCGTTTGTCCCAGTTGAGCAAGGGTTCCATCGTTTCGACAACAGTATTAATTCAGTCAAAACGACAAACCCTTGCACAACGGAGACAAGCGGAAACCATTGGCACCGGATCCGTCACCATTAAAATCAATGGTGATGGAAAGTGAAACCTATGCTTTCCATTTGTGTCAGTCAGGGCTCCGTCCCGACGGAAAGCTCAGACGGAACGGAGACCTGACGCAGATGTGAACGAAACTTAAAGAGGCTCTGTCACCACATTATAAGTGCCCCATATTGTACATGATGTGATCGGCGCTATAATGCAGATTACAGCAGTGTTTTTTTATTTAGAAAAACGATAATTTTTGACGGAGTTATGACCTATATTAGCTTTATGCTAATGAGTTTCTTAATGGACAACTGGGCGTGTTTTACTTTTTGACCAAGTGGGCGTTGTACAGAGGAGTGTATGACGCTGACCAATCAGTGACCAATCAGCGTCATACACTTCTCTCCATTCATTTACACAGCACATAGCGATATAGCTATATCGCTATGTGCAGCCACATAAACACACTATAACATTACTGCAGTGTCATGACAATGAATATACATTACCTCCAGCCAGGACATGATGTTTATTCAGAATCCTGACCACTTCTCTGCACTTCTCTGTGAGTTACAGCATAGCAGGCGTAGTCTCGCGAGATTACGCTGTAAACTGTCATTTACAGCGAGATCTCGCTGTGCTGTGGTCTCACACAGACGCTACAGAAGTGGTCAGGGTTCTGAATACACATGGCGTCCTGGCCGGTTGTGATGTATATTCATTGTCAGGACACTGAAGTAATGTTAGTATTTGTGTATGTGGCTGCAGATAGCGCTGAACACATTATGTACAAAATAGGGAATTTATAATCTGGTGACAGAGCCTCTTTAAGCCCAAGGACTAAAACAGGTCGATCTGATGCATTATGTAAAGGATCTGCCAGGCACAACTTCTGTGTATACTCCCATAGGTAATGAGTCTGCACCTGAGTCTGTGTCTCTGAGACTGACTCCATCTTCCACCACTCAGGATGGCAGGCTTAGGAGCGGGAGAGCCTATCACAGCATGGCCAGACGGAGCTAGCTCCCGCCCTCTGTCTATTTATCCTGCCTTTCCTGTTCCTCCTTTGCTTGTGATTCTTCTCGTGTGGTTTCCTGGCCCAGCTACAGCTTCTACTATTTGATCCTGCTCCATACTGACCCTGGCTTACGGACTACTCTCCTGCTCTGCGTGTGGTACCTCGTGCACTCCTGGTTTTGACTCGGCTCGTTCACCATTCTTGTTGCTCACGGTGTTGCCGTGGGCAACTACCCCTTTCCCTTGTGTTCCCTTGTCTGTTTGTCTCGTGCACTTACTGAGCGTAGGGACCGACGCCAAGTTGTACCCCGTCGCCTAGGGCGGGTCGTTGCAAGTAGGCAGGGACAGAGTGGCGGGTAGATTAGGGCTCACTTGTCTGTTTCCCTACCCCCGTCATTACACATTATGTGTACTATTTGTCCACATAGACAAAAATAGAGAGGTTATATAATTTTATATTTAAATGGGTTGTCCAGTCCCTAAAAATTGATGGCCTATCCTCAGGATAGGCCATCAATAGCTGATGGGTCGAGGTCCGACTCCCGGGACCCCTGCCGATCAGCAGTTTTGAAGGGGTTGCAGTGCTCATACAAGCGCTGCTTCTCCTTCATTTTTACTGTGAATCGTCGACACGGATGTAGTGGCGATCCACAGGTATTGCCGCATTTTGTCCCATTGAAGTGAATGGGAAAAAAAGGCTGCAATACCTGTGAATCGCCGTCAAGGGGCTTGTCCAGCGTCAGGTAGGTCAAATATTAGATGTGAATTTATACTATTTACACTAAATAACAACACATAAAAAGTTCAAGTAAAAAAGATGTATAGAATCTGCCAAGTTAAATGAGGAGCCTAAATAAAGAATAAGGCGTATTCTTTAAGGGGAAATTGTTATCCTTCCTCACACGCCACGCTGTGAGCAATAATACATGTCAGTGATGTAATACAATGGTGCCATAGACGTGTTCTAAAAAGAGGTACTATGCTTTCAAATGTGCCTGTTTACAGAAAAAGATGAAGCCATTTAGCAGCCGGTACACATTAAGGGTGCAGTAGGGGTTAAAAATAAAACTATGAATACAATGACAGGTTTATCAACTGTGAAATTGTGTGAGATTAACAGAATGTGCAAACAGTAGGAGGCATTGCCATGTTGCTGTTTATTAGGGTTACGTGCCGGTTTATTTCAGGTGAACAATGGGCTCCATGGGGCACCAGAATGTTACATAAAACTAGGGGGGAAAAAGGTATACAAATACCATTATTTTACTGGGGACAAACTTTGGAAGGAAAAAAACTGCTGTATAGGAACTACAAAGGTGTGGCTATAAGCCTGAGCCTTTAGGTGCCCATACACATCAGTGGAACATAGGCCGATCATGCCGATTCTGGTGGGACCAGATGACCATCTAATGAGTACAGGGGCATCCCAACTATCTCTTCTTTCCCCCCAGACATCTGCCATCAGGATCCGTCATGTTGGATTTCAACATGCCCGATCCTTTGGTCTTACAGGAAATAAGCAGTCGTCAAAAAGCGTCTTGCAGCGGCTTATTCCTTTCTCCCCATTGAATACACATACATAGAAGAAATATGTCAGCAACAGCTAGAATGGCCCTATTCACACCACATTATAGCCTATCCTTAGTATAGGTCATCAATATCAGATCGGTGGGGGTCCGACTCCCTAAACTCCCATTGATCAGATAACTGAAGGGCCCTGCCGCAACAAAAGCCAGAGCCTCTTCATAGCTTACCAGGCACATCGCCATACAGAGCCGTAGCGGCTGTACCTGGGATTAAATGTGACTGGAATGGCAATGGATGTGTTCGGCGCGGTGCCTGGCAGGCTATAAGTCAGCAGATCCGTGGGGGGGGGGGGGGTGCCAGGATGAGGCCGTCAATAGAAAATTCCCGGAGAACCCCTTTAAGACTATTTGGAATTTAGCTTTTTTTTTTTTCAGTTTTGATGCATTAGAGTAATAACAATAATTACAATAGTATAAAAAAAAAAAAAAATATGTGCGGAGGTGAACCTTTCCTTTAATATCTACTGGTAATATGCACAATTATTACATTTTTTGCATATAGCACATATATATTGAATACATGTAAAACTGTTCCTCTTGGTATTTAGGCCTGGGCTCCAAAGAATCTTCTTGCTGCCCGTAAAATTGCGTAAATGCTGCTGTTTTATTACGTGAAACGAAGTCTAATTTTGACAAACTTGCAAATGCTATATCATATTTAGTCAGGCAGGTGTAGGCTTTCTGAAATAAGACTCCTACAATGGGCTTTTAGTGCTTAAAATTTACTACAATTCTTCTTCCTCGTTGCCTATAGCCGCCTCCTCAACCATATGCTATTTCCATTGTCAACAAAGGGAATTCATTATCCCCACCCTCCATCTTTCTCTGTGGGTTTCCTTTTAGGAAGGTCACCTACAGCCCTTGCAATAACACAATCTATGATCCTTTCCCGTCCCCTAATTACTACACTATATCATTTCCAGTCCTATCTCGGTGCTAGCAGTTGGGACTGTTCCTCCTCCCCCCCCCAAAGATCAAATATAGATCACACTTTGCTGTAAATGGTGACAATAAAGGTCATATATAAGGATTCACTTGTGGCATCCAGCTGTTCAATAACAAGCAGCAAGAAGCTCTAACCAGAAACTTGAAGTTCACGAAACAATGAACTTAAAAAAAAAAAAAAAGAATAATAATTAAAAGAATGATAAATAATAAAAAAAACATCCTAAAGTACAAAAATAAATACATGTAGGAGTTTAAAGCCATATAAAAAAAAAAAAAAAACAAAAAAACACACACCAAGAGGGACCAGGGAAATATAAGGGTATGTTCACATTGTCAAGATTTACACTAGACAAAGCCACGGTGGATTTTGAAGAGATCAACGTCAGAAATTTGCAGCTAAAACTCGGGCTCCTTCCGCGTTTCGGCATGCAGAACTGAACATGGATCAGCTTAATTGGCATTCAACGGAGCTGATCAGCGCAGAATCCGCATTTATAATGAACATGCTGCGGACTATAACATTTGTGGCCTCGCTGATTTTTTTATACACACACACGCATGTATAGGTATGCATATACAAGGGCAAAAAACATGCAAGCTTTTCTATGGGTGGATTTACTACGATAATGCTACGTCCACTGCGGGATACTATGGTACGACGAGTATTGACACGCAGCTATTACTCGATTTTACAATTCACACTACATTGCAGGCACGTGGCTCAGTGGGGAAATGTAAAAACAGGTCGTCTTTAATATTTAGTTACCCCGATTCCTTGTCTCGACTATTGAGCAACTGTATTCTGTCACCCTAATTATATTACCTTCTTATATTTAGAAGATAAATGAAACCTCTACCTTTGCCACCTGCGGGAATATAGGAAAGGGAGGTTGAACAGCTCCCATCACAGTTTCACCAGAGCTTCTCTTCTCCCTGTATAATTATACATAGCTGCAGGGACGGCATTAGTAGGGGGGGGGGGGGGGGCAAACTGGGCAATTGCCCAGGGCACCCATCCCCACATGTGACCCCTGCCAACTAGTCTGTAGAAGGGCAGTGGCGCATGCAAGGCCCCGGACTTGACAAGCTTCTGACATGTCCTAGTGACATGTCATAAGTTTGGATTGATGGGGGTCTGAGCACTGAGACCCCCAACAATCGCTAGAACGAAGCAGCTGAAGTGCTCGTGTGATTACTCAGCCGCTTCGTGTCTGTTCGGCTGTTTCTGGAAATAAATGTATCTTGGTACGGACTCAATAGTAAGTCTATGAGCCTGTGCTCCGATACATCGGCTTTCCGGAAAAAGCTGAACAGACACTATTCGGCTGAGCGCTCACACGAGCACTTCAGCTGCTTCGTTCTAGAGATTGGTGGGGGTCTCAGTGCTCGGACCCCCACCAATCCAAACTTCTGACATGTCAGAAGTTTGTCAAACGTTTAGCTACACTTTAATTGTATCCGCGTCCTTAGGACGCAAATATAATTGACAGCGCTGGTGAGGCAAGGGAACCAATGGTTCCTTTCCCTGCCATTCGGAACTTTCTTGTGATGCAGGCGGCGCGATGAGGTCATCATGCCGCCTGCGTCATTCCGCTGGAGCTGACCTGGTCAGAAGAGACCAGGCCTGCATTGCTGGAGGGGAGGACGGCGTAGGAACGGGGACAGGAGAGTATGGCACGATCTACAAGGGCTTTATCTACAGGGTGCAGTGTGTGGCACTATCTGCAGGGGGCACAAAGAGAGCATTATTATTGTGTGGGGGCACGATTACGGAGGGGGCACTTTTATTCCGTCAAGCACCAAGGGATCATCATTACCGTCTTGGGCACTGTAGAAGGAAAGTTTGTATAAAGGGTGTTTATGGAGACAATAATTCAGCATTTGGGGCCACACTCCCCAAAAAAAACCAGCCCTGCATAGTTCCCAGGAACTGGGATAGAGGCTTCTCTAAATACTGTATACGTTTTATACTTCTATTCCTGACTGCATCCTACAAACACGATTGATAAATCTCCCCCAATGTTTCTAACAGACAACAGAAGACAAGCGCTGCTGACCAGAATGGATAAACTGGTATCTCAATTATCCTTATTGTCTTCATGAAGCTCTTACAGACAGACAATGTATCCCCCTCTAGATGAGTAGCGGGCTACACCACATATAATCTGTCTGTACAGACTGCGGCACTTTCTATCAACATCAGACGACGGGATCGCTACTAAAAGGCTTCAAAAAGCCCTTCTGTAGACCGTGTACAATGCACAAATTGGAGGAATTAGTAAATGGACTAACGGCCCGAGAAGCTGTGCAGGAAGTCTATAAGGGCGTTCCTCACCCTTACATACACTATGAACAAATTACAAAAGTACAAAGGAAAAGGCGATTCTATCAGGTCTGATGACTAAAAAGCATCTTCAAATGAATTCTGTATAAAACAGTCCTTAACGTTGGGCTCTATTCACACTGCGTTGGGAGTATAGCCTTGATGTACACCTCTGATGGAAGGCAACTGTATAGACATATGTCGTTCATAGGATACCGTACTAAAACAAAATGTATACCACGCGATATATGGTTTATACAGATTGCCTACTCATACACCACATACTGTGACAAGGAGACTGCAGATAGGTGGCGCACTGCTGTCATCTCCAGCGCCTGCTGATAAATTTGCTGTAAAATAACTCGTTCTGTCAGATGGTGACACAGCAGGCTGAAAAGTCGTGTGTGTACCAGCCGAAACCCAGGGTGTACTACTACCCCCATCAGCCTGGCAACCTCACAAGCTGCAGGTTGGGTTATATTTGGTAAAATGTGACTTCCAGCTCTAACTATATGGCGACATGTCACCTGAAACCAAAGTGGGACATCCAATGCTGCTGCGCAGCTGGACAAACAACCGGCTCCCTTCTTGTTGACCTATGCGTGAAATAGACCGCAAGTTTAAATAACCAACTTCATTATGCCAAAGTAAGCGTATCACAATCTTTTATGATGGCACCTGAGCGCCCACACCACGACTGGAATAAATCTACTAGCTTCAGAGTTAAGATGGCCAAACGTTTGTTGGGTCCTACAGATATGTCCCCACCTTACCCTATACATGCACGCCCAACCTTACAACTGTCCTGGCTGCAGTGATGGCAGCTGCATTACATTACGCCCATTCACAGCCATTTCATGGCTAAAGCCATGTAATGTTTATTGGTTATACTCAAAATACGGCACATATTCTGACAAAGAAAGAGTAACTGTAATTAAGGCTATGTTCACACAGAGTTTTTTGACGCGGAAACCGTGCCGCAAAACTCGTCAAAAACAGCCCGAAAAGGCCTCCCACTGATTTCAATGGGAGGCGTCTTTTTCCCGCGAGCGGTAAAACCGTCTCGCGGGAGAAAGACGGGACATGCCCTATCTTCGGGCGTTTATGCCTCTGACCTCCCATTGACATCAATAGGAGGCAGAGAAAAGCGTATTTCGCAGCGTTTAATGCCTGCGGCACTCAATGGCCGTGGGCGAAAAACACCGCGAAAATCGGCGTGCAGGGAGAGGAGAATCTGCCTCAAACTTCCAAATGGAATTTGAGGCAGAATTTCCCCCTGCAAAAAACATGTGTGTGTGAACATAGGCAGTTTGCACATCATGTTTTATCCATTTAGTTCTCCACTGTTCTTGACAAACATATCTTTATATCACAACACAGAACTGATTACTTGCGTTGCCCCAGGATACAACCCGACCTCTGCATAAAACCGCACAATGCAATGCTGTAAGCCAGGGATGGGAAGAAAAATAGTTCAATCTGGAAATATATACAGAGGCTGCGGAACACAGGAAGGAGGAAGAGAAAGCAAAGCATTCATTAGAAACAGCTGCAGAAGGACATAACCTGATATATATACATACACATGAAAAAAATCTATCTACACACACACACACACACACACACACACACACACACATACTACTGCTCAATTTCAGTACACCCCCAGCTTCATCGATTTCTCTGTAAAGGATGAACATGAGACGAGTTTTTTGCACAGAGTCCATCTACTGTTGTAGGAAGGAGTTATCAATCAAAAAGTGATCTGCCAGTCACTTTGAGAAATGCAGGGCATAGTCTGCGGGAAATTGCTCGCCTGGATCAGGTTTCTTTTGGTGACTTGTTGTGCACCCTCAAGTAATACGCTGAAAACAAGAGTGTACGTGATTGGCCACGACCTGGACATCCGCGAGTGACCACAGAACAGGAGGATGAATTGGTCAGAGTGTATTTCAAGCGGGACAGATTCAAGACAACTCATCAGTGCTGCTCCGATGGAAACGAGGAAGAAAGCGTGTCTATTAGGATTGTCAAACGCCGCCTTGTAGGCAGAGGCTTCAAGGGATGTGTTGCAGCCTGAAAACAGTTGCCCATTAAAAAAAGAAGACGCTATGGTGGGCTATCAAGCAAAGGAACTGGACCACTAGTCAGTGAAAAAAGGTTCTTTACACAGACAAATGGAAGTCTGAGGTGTTCGGGGGGCGAGAGTTTGTCTGTCAGGTAAGAGCAGGTTTCCTGCTTGCATTCAGCACACAGTCAAGAATGGAGGAGCCTTCATTACGGTCTGGAGATGTTTCGGTGGTAGTAGTTAGTGACTTACTAAAAATAGATAGTCATGGACCCCAGGTGCGCCCACAAAATCGTAGTGCACCATGCCATCCCTACCGGTCCGCCTGTTATTACAAAAACTATATTCAGTCAAAAGAACAACAGGTGCTGAAGAACATGGTTTGACCACCCCGGAGTCCCAATTGCAATCCAATCGTACTCCTTTGGGATCATCTGGACAGGTGTGTTTGAGATGTGCGAGTTACGAGCCAAAATCAGCTTTGGGGGAATCTACCAGAGAAGTGGCTGCAATCGGAGCAGAGGCTTTAGACAAGTTGACCAACAGAATGCCCCGCGTTTACCCTGCTGTGATCGCTGCTGAAGGTGGAAACTTTGAGGGGGGGGGGGGGGGATTTTACGAAATCAAAGCTCAAACATATTTTCTTCTCATGAAGATTGTTTATAAAAGAATTATTAGTAAATTCATATTCATTAAACTAGCTTTTGTTTATTTGCCAAAAAAAATCAATGATTTGGGTGGTGTATTGAAATGAATATGTACACACATAATAAAAGGAGATTCTGGATAGCAGAATATATTTTTTATAACTAGCTGACAGACTTATATTTACATGGTTTTTTTCTGGGTGGGAGGGGTGATTTTTATGTTGAAAAGATAAAGCATATTCATACACACTGACAATTTTCCAAAACTGCACCTTGAACTCCTCCATAAAGCAGAACGATATAGTCTAGGACATGGATCTGTGTCAACAGGAAAGCCAAGGAAGGGTGCGGAAAAGCATAAAGTACAAAGAACAATGTTCTCCCTCTCTATAATACGCAACGTTGTTCCCAACCGGAAACAAGTGTGAGCCTCAACTCAACATCTACATGACGAACAACACAGTGGGCATCTTTACTCTTTAGTTTTCGATCTAAGTTTTTTTAAAAGGAAACCAAACCTAGACCTTTCTCCATTTGAAAGCAAACTAATGTTCTGTTATCAGCCATTACAGACTGAGGCCCCACGCACACAAACGTATTTTTTCCCTCCCGTAAATACGGGTCCTTTGTCACACGTGTTTAACCCGTATTTAAAGGACCCGTGCCTGTAAATATGGGTCCGTTGTCATCCGTATTCCACCCGTATTTACGGACCCGTAAAAAAAGGGGTGCTGGAAATTATGTCCCAGTCATGTCCAATGATCTCTCAGACACCATTTTTTCTGCTTCTCTTTATTCAAAAATTTAAATCCGCTAACGTCGCCCAGCAATGCTCCTGTAATTACGGGAGCCCCATAGACTTGTATGGGCCTGCCCGTGGCGTAATTACGGCCTGAAATAGGACACGTTCTATATTTTTCAACGGCTCGGGCACCTTCCCGTACGCAAATGGGAAGGTACTCGTGGTTAATAGAAGTCTATGGGCCCGTAATTACGGGCGTTTTTACGGTCGTGTGCATGGGGCCTGACTTTGGACTGCCGTGTCCTCAATAGGTTCAGACAAAAAAAAGAACACAAAAATCCGTTCCCCCATGATCACGGCTTAACCCCTATCCGCACAAGTAAGTAACTACACGTCATCGCGGGAGGTTACTTCCCGCACGAGTACGTATAGTTAATGAGTTGTTTCCGGTGCACACTGCCGGCGACAGTGTGCACCGGGAAGTCAGCTGTCGCCGACAGCGGACACTCCACTCTTGCCGGCCAGCGGTCCTTTGCCGCTGATTTTGGCAAATTAACCCCTTAAATGCGTCGATCTGTTGCAATCGCCGCATTTTAGAGGTTTTTAGTATTCCGCAGACCCCGGTCCGAAATCGCGGGTTTGACGATAGGTAGCATGACAAATGGAAGCCAAACAATGGCCTCCGTGTTTGCCATGGACGGAAGCCCAACCGGACCAACCTCCGGCTGGTCCTGATAGGCTTCTTGTCAGAGTGACAGGAAGTCACTGTGTCGTTCCCAATGCACACTGTCGGCGACAAGGTGTGCATCGGGAACTGGGAGGTCAGCTGTCCCCATCAGCTGACACTCCAGTATTGCCAATCAGCGGCTCATCGACGCTGATTTCGGCAATTAACCCGTTAAATGTGGCGCTTGATTGCGATCTCCGCATGTAGGGGGTTTGTAGCACATCAGCAGCCCCCATGCAATTGCTTGTGATGGCATCCGGAGGCCAGGCAACGGCCTCCGGGTCTGCCATATATGGAAGCCTATGAGGACCAGCCTCTGACTGGTCCTAGTAGACCTGCAGTCAGAGTAAAAAAAGTACACATATTTGGTATCACCGCGTTCGTAATGACCCAATCTATGAAACTATAATGTTATTTTTTCCACACGGTGAACGCCGCAAACAAAATAAACGGAAAACTACGTCCGCATCGCTATTTTTTGGTCACCACACCTCCCAAGATATAGAATAAAAAGTGATCAAAAAGTCGCATTTACCCCAAAATAGTACCAATAAAAACTACAACCCGTCCTGCAAAAAACAAGACCTCCCACAGCTTTTTTGACTAAATAAAAAAATTACGATTCAGAATAGGGTGTCTCAGAAAATAAATTATTTTATAGAAACGTAATTTTATTGTGAAAACGTAAAAAAAAACAAAACTATATACATATGGTATCGCTGTAATCGTACCGACCCGCAGAATAAAGTAAAACTTAATTTATTGTGCAAGGTGAACGCTGTAAGAAATAAAGAATTTAAAGAGGCTCTGTCACCAGATTTTGCAACCCCTATCTGCTATTGCAGCAGATAGGCGCTGCAATGTAGATTACAGTAACGTTTTTATTTTAAAAAAACGAGCATTTTTGGCCAAGTTATGACCATTTTAGTAATTATGCAAATGAGGCTTGCAAAAGTCCAAGTGGGTGTGTTTAAAAGTAAAAGTCCAAGTGGGCGTGTATTAGGTGCGTACATCGGGGCGTTTTTAATACTTTTACTAGCTGGGCGCTGTGAAGAGAAGTAACATCCTCTTCTCTTCAGAACGCCCAGCTTCTGACAGTGCAGATCTGTGACGTCACTCACAGGTCCTGCATCGTGACGGCCACATCGGCACCAGAGGCTACAGTTGATTCTGCAGCAGCATCAGCGTTTGCAGGTAAGTCGATCTTACCTGCAAACGCTGATGCTGCTGCAGAATCAACTGTAGCCTCTGGTGCCGATGTGGCCGTCACGATGCAGGACCTGTGAGTGACGTCACAGATCTGCACTGTCAGAAGCTGGGCGTTCTGAAGAGAAGAGGATGTTACTTCTCTTCACAGCGCCCAGCTAGTAAAAGTATTAAAAACGCCCCGATGTACGCACATAATACACGCCCACTTGGACTTTTACTTTTAAACACACCCACTTGGACTTTTGCAAGCCTCATTTGCATAATTACAAAAATGGTCATAACTTGGCCAAAAATGCTCATTTTTTTAAAATAAAAACGTTACTGTAATCTACATTGCAGCGCCTATCTGCTGCAATAGCAGATAGGGGTTGCAAAATCTGGTGACAGAGCCTCTTTAAAAACCCAAAATCGCCGTTTTTTGGTCACCTTAGCTCTAAAAAAAGATGTCATAAAAAGTGATTAGGAAGATGCATGTTCCATAAAATGGTACCAATAAAAGCTACAACTCGCCCCACCAAAAATAAGCCCTCACACCGCTCAATCGGCCAAAAAATAAAAAAGTTCTGGATGGCAGAATGTGATACAAAACTATTTTTTTTTTAAACAAATAGTCTTTTCTTTGTAAAAGTAGTAAAATATAAAAAAAACGATATAAATGTGGTATCACCATAATCGTATTGAGACGCAGAATAAAACTAAAGTTGTCGTTCTTACCGCACGGTGAAAGACTTAAAACAAAACCCCAAAAACAATGGAGGAATCAAAGTTTTTTCCAATTTCAGCCCGCAAATTATTTTCTTTCAGTTTCCCAGTACATTTTATGGTACTTTAAATGGTGTTAATAGAAACTACAACTCTTCCTCCAAAAAATAAGACCTTACACCGCTCTATTGACGGAAAAATAAAAAAATGATGGCTCTTGGAAGGCGGGGAGTGAAAAACGAAAATGAAAAAGCAAAAAAGGATCAGTCCTGAAAGGGTTAATTAAGTTCTAATAAAAACATTTATGACCACATTTGGGGTATTGCCGTACTCGGGAGAAATTACTTTACAAATGTTGGGGTGCTTTTCCGCTTTTATCCCTTGTGAAAATGAAAAAAATGCAACATTTTAATGGACAAAAATGTTGATATTCATTTTCACGGCCTAATTCCACTAAATTCTACAAAAAAACTGTGGGGTCAAAATGCTCACTATACCCCTAGAAAAATTCCTTCAGGGGTGTAGCTTCCAAAATAGGGTCACTTTTGGGGGGGGGGGTTCCACTGTTTTGATCCCTCCGGGGAGTTGCAAATCCGACATGGCACTAAAAACCAATCCAGCAAAATCTGCGCTGCAAAATCCAAAAGGCGCTCCTTCCCTTCTGAGCCCTGCAGTGGGACCAAACAGCAGTTTATTACCACATATGGGGTATTGCCATAATCGGGAACAATTGCTTTACAAATGTTGGTGCTTTTTCTTCTTTATTCCTTGTAAAAATGAAAATATTCTGTTTCCACAGAAAAGAAGGTGATTTTCATCTTCACAGACTAAGGCCTCATGCACACGACCGTAAAAACACCCGTTATTGCGGGTCGTTATTACGACCCGCAATAACGGGCTCATAGGCTTCTGTTAGCCACGGGTACCTTCCCGTTTGCTCACGGGAAGGTACCCGTGCCGTTAAAAAAGATAGAACATGCCCTATTTCATGCCGTAATAACGGCACGGGCATCCCATAGAAGTCTATGGGGCTCCCGTAATCATGGGTGGCTGCGTGTGTTCACCCGTGATTACGGGAGCGTTGCGAGGTGAGGCGAGGTCAGGGGACTACCCGGTCTGCAGGCCACAGCCCAGTGGCGTAACTACCGCCGGGACTACAATGAAAACTATGGCAGAGCGGGGAGGTATCTCCCCGCTCTGCCATAAACAAGACATGTATCCCCTATCCTGTAAAAAATAAAAATAAAAGACGTTCATACTTACCGACAACTCTCCAGTCCGGTCTCCCGCCCGTTGCCTTGGTGACGCGTCCCTCTCGACATCCGGGCCGACGTCCTGGATGACGTTTCAGGCCATGTGACCGCTGCAGCCAATCACAGGCCAATCACAGGTCAATCACAGGCTGCAGCGGTCACATGGACTGCCGCGTCATCCAGGGATGTCGGGCTGGATGTGAAGAGAGGGACGCGTCACCAAGACAACGGCCGGTAAGTATGAATTTCTTTAACTTTTATTACAGAAAAGGCTGTCCCTTCTCTCTATCCTGCACTGATAGAGAGAAGGGGCTGCCGATTAGTGCAGTGCTATTTTGCTGCCAAAAACGTGCTCGTAAATACGGGTGGAATACGTGTGACACCGGACCCATATTTACGAGCACGGGTTCGTAAATACTGGTGCAAAACGGGTGGAATACGTGTGACACCGGACCCGTATTTACGCCAGTATTTACGGGTGTGAAAAAATACGGTCGTGTGCATGAGGCCTAATTCCACTAAATTCTGCAAAAAAACTGTGGGGTCAAAATGCTAACTATACCCCTAGAAAAATGCCTTGAGGGGTGTAGTTTCCAAAATGGGGTCACTTTTGGGGGATTTCCACTGTTTCGGCACCACAAGACCTCTTCAAACCTGACATGGTGCCTAAAATATATTCCTAAAATAGGAGGCCCCAAAATCCACGAGGTGCACCTTTGCTTCTGAGGCCTGTGTTTCAGTCCATTACCACACTAGGGCCACATGTTGGATATTTCTAAAAACTGCAGAATCTGGGCAATAAATATTGAGTTGCGTTTCTCTGGTAAAACCTTCTGTGGTACAGAATTTTTTTTTATTACAAATGAATTTCGGCAAAAAAAAATGAAATTTGTAAATTTCACCTCCTTTGCCTTAATTCTTGTGAAACGCCTAAAGGGTTAAAATACTTTCTGAATGTGGTTTTGAATACTTTGAGGGGTGCAGTTTTCAAAATGGGGTAATTTATGGGGCTTTCTAATATAGAAGTCTCTCAAAGCCACTTCAGATCTGAACTGGTCCCTGAAAAAATAGCCTTTTGAAGCTTTCTTGAAAATGTGAGAAATTGCTGCCAAAGTTCAAAGCCTTGTAACGTCCTAGTAAAATAAAAGGACGTGAAAAAAACCGATGCAAACAAAAGTAGACATATGGGGGATGTTAACTAGTAACTATTTTGTGTGGTATTACTATCTGTTTTACAAGCAAATACATTCAAAATTTCGAAAAATGCAAATTTTTGATAAAATTTGACGTTTTTCGAAAATAAATATTGAATTTATCGACCAAATTTTTTCACTAACATAAAGTACAATATGTCACGAGAAAACAAACTCAGAATCGCTTGGATAGGTAAAAGCATTCCAACGTTATTACCACATAAAGTGACACGTCAGATTTGAAAAAAATCATCTGTGTCCACGAAACCAAAACACGCTGTGTCCTGAAGGGGTTAATCTGCAAAAACATTTACATATTTATATATGGTGATATCAGCAGATCTTTTTATAAGCTGAACTTTTATAAGCTGCAGACTTCAGGTCTAGGGTTCCTTTAAGATGAAAAGCTGCCTCCTGGTTAACATACATATATAGAGCCCTTATTATGAAACTTTACGTCTCATGCACCGCAAACCATCGCCCCTCTTGCTCAGCCAAAAAAGGTCTTGCAGAGAGCAATATCTGGTGGTTTAATCTTGGATCAGTCAGTTGTCCACACAGAAGCGGCTCTGTTAAGAGGCTGAAACGAGCTGACAAGCGGTTAGGGCGGCTATATTCTGTGCTCCATCAATGAACACTTTTATTGTGGGAGAAATCACGGTCCCAGAACGCTGGGCAGGTAATCTACAATCTGATAGGCTATTAGAAGTCCCTGGCTCGCTGACATTTCCTCCTTAATTAAAAAGCCACAGATTAGTTTTATCGGCGTTCCAGAATACTGACTGCTTCACTGTTTGCTTCTTTTTTTTTGTTAGTAACATTACGGCAGGCCCTATCAAAGGGACCCAAACAAGGTCAGATATATGCAACGAGGGTGTTACACGGAGTAAAAGCAAATAGATGAAAAAAACAAAGTCATTGAGCATTAAAGGGGTTATCCATGCTTTACAAAAAGTTAGTTTTACCTCCAAATGGCGTCATTTACCGTAAAAAAGGAAAAAGCCGTTTTCTTGTAAGCACCATCTCCCGATAAAACATGAATCCTTGCATGGGTTGAGCGTGCATGTTTATTTCAATAGGGAGAGGGGACCAACTGCTGTTGGGGTGCCCCTTATACACCTTAGATCCTCAGTCTATCCTGACAAAATTGGGAGGGTTCGACTGACTTTAGTCTAATGTGTATGGCCAACTTAAGATGGAAATGTTATTTAATTGGGAAGGGGTTATTGAGTGACAACTGCCAGGCTAAAGGCCCCTTTACACCGGCCAAGTGAGACATCGTTGATCGGCGCCCATTTGCAACTGTCACACGGAGCTATGGATGTGGACGAGCGGTGGTTATTCCGATCGCTCATCACCATACATTATCATCATATCGGCAGCGCGTCTCCCCGTTTACACAGGGGGATGGGCTGACGACCACGATAATATTTCACTTTTTTTAGACCGATACGACCAGCAGATGATCGAGCCCGTTAAGGGGGTTTTACACAGGACGATTATCGTGCAGATGAGCGTTCCCATAACGCTTGTTGCTGATAATTGCGCTGTGTAAACAGGGGAACGATTGGCAGATGAACGAGCAAACGCTGGATCATCTGCTGGTCGTATAGTTTTAAAAAAGTTAAATATTATCGTTGTCGGCAGCACATCTTGGTGTGTAAACAGGGAGACGCGCTGCCGACACGATAATAATGTATGGGGATGAGCGTTCGTAGTAACGACCTCTCGTCCCCATCCACAGCTCCATGTGACAGGAGCAAGCGAGCGCCGATCAACGATGTCTCGTTGATCAGCGCTCGCTGTACCGGCCGAGTGTCAGCAAGTGTAAAAGGGCCTTAAGTGCTTTTACACGGCCTGATACTGGCTAGAAAAAGAAGTGCCGATCAGCGATAAAGCATGTCGATTGGCGCTTATTTGATTGTTCGTTCCCATGCATTTGCACCTTGTCAGCAGCACAGGGAGATGTGCTGCCGACTAGCAACCTTAATTTTGGCCGCATAAAAGATGCTCGTTCATCAGCCCGATCGCTGCCGTTTATACGAGCCTACATATGAACGCTCGATTGCCTGATCATTATCCCGTGTAAAAGGGTGTTTAACTAAATTTTCAATGCCAATTATCTCCTGTATGGCAAGCTTTGTTTTTTTAAACAGGGAGTATGGGTTGAGCCAGGAAACTGTTTCCATCCATGTGCCCAGATGGTAGCTGCTGTATTAGCAAAACATGCGGTGTCACCTCTAGTTAAGACTTTCCCTGGAAAGAGGAGGGATTAAGGTCATTAGTGACCGGCATGGGGGTCAGGAGGGCATTCTCCACAGGTCGTGACCTCTGTGTGTGGGCCTCATCCATACTGCTGAGCTCATCTTTATTTTGCTGAGAAGTACAAGCTCACAGGGTTTTTGTTTTTTCTTGTGACCGGTGTGATTACTTGGAATACTTGAAAAAAACACCATAATATCCTCCTTGTTATGTGGAGACGCAGTGGAACAATTTCTACAAGACCATATTCCTGTATAAAATAGCTTGCACGGAAAGACTATTTTTTGTGGCCTGCATACACATTAGATCGTCGGGTGATCCCTGTGAAATATAATTTGTATGGTTAGCTTAAAGAGAATGTTCCCCCTTGAAGATTAATATAATTTTTTTGTCTAAATAGGTTCAACATTGTGTGCGGATGAATTTCTTAATATATCTTCATAGTGGTCGGAGCTCTACTTTTGTCAATACAGAGCTCAAAATCCCCTGCATACACATGGAAGAATACAATTATGATTCCTGTCGCCACTAGGGGGAGCTAAAGAGATTACTGCATACTGTGAATACATGAAACTCAATAACAAAACAGTATACATCAAGCTTCCCCTAGTGATGGTCAGACGACAATTTATCATTGAACTTGTCTCTATGCAGGGGATTAGGGGGCTCAATAATAGGACAAAACAGAGCTCTGACCGCTATGAGGCCCCCTACATACGCAACAGTTTTGATGCATATTTTCAGTCCGAATTTGGGGGTGGAAAACCCTCAGCGGAAGACTATTGCAGGTAAGTGGATGAGATTTTAAAAAAATCTCATCCATATGCTACTGAAAATTTTCTGCAAGGAAATCAGGGAATGCTGCGGATTTTCAAATCTGAAGCACGCGCATTCTGTTCGGAGTGTTCACTGCGGATTTAACACTTTTCAACGGGTGAAATCCGCATTTAACGTGCTGCGAAATAGCTTACCCTAAAATAAGAAATCAATCAGTACAGTATGCTGACCTAAATAATGACATGGTGTTATAAGGCAGCCATTACTTTTAGAGTATGTGCACATGGGGCGAATCAGCAGAGGATTTACCGCAACAGATTTCATAGCGGAAAATTGCAGCGTATTACAGCAGCAGCAAAGTGGTTGAGATTTGGACAGATCTCAACCACACGATGCGGGAGAAAATTCTGCTGAGAAAACATGCATAAATTGACCTGAAGTGCAGATTTTTAATCCTCAGCATATCAATTTATGCTGTGGAAGCGTTGCACTTTTATTGCGGTTTTTCCTCATTCAGTTCATAGAGGTGGTAAAAACCACACATAGCAAATGTTGCGATTTGATTCCACCACTGAAAAAATTGCAAATCTGGAAATAAATTGAAATTACGTTTTTTTTGTAATAAAAAAATCTATACATACATTCCTGGCACGGTCATCGCGATGGCTGTTCTCTGTGCTGCTGGCCTCCTGGGAGGTTTCATTCCATGAGAGTGCTGCAGTCAATCACAGGCTGTAGCAGTCACATGGGCTGCAGCGTCATCACTGGAGACCCGGGCTGCAGCGTCATCACTGGAGACCCGGGCTGCAGCGTCATCACTGGAGACCCGGGCTGCAGCGTCATCACTGGAGACCCGGGCTGCAGCGTCATCACTGGAGACCCGGGCTGCATGGAGACCAGAGGTGCGGAGTAGAGACGCGTCATTATGGCAACTGCAGTGAAAGCAAGTATTGACTTTTTATGCAGCGGCCAATCGTAAACAAAAATCTGCACCACAATTTGGTGCGGTCTATCGGCCGGAATTCCCTGCGGGTTTCAGGTCAAATACGATGCGTACTTTTCTGAAAGCGTATCTGACCGGTGTGAACATACCCTAAAGGATTCTAGTGAACTAAGGCTGCGTTCACATAAGCGTTGCTTTCCGTTGAGGGGTTCCGTCTGAGCTTTCCGTCGGGGGAACCCCTCAACGGGAAGGCAAACGGAAACCTTAGAGCTTTTAGATCAAAGGTGATGCAAACGGAAACTAACAGAACCCCTCAACGGAAAGCAACGCTGATGTGAACAGGACCTAAGGGAGCCGAGATGAGGCAAGGGAAACGAGCTGCTAGTTCTGACAGTGGAGTGGGGATAAACCGGTGTCTGTTTCCAGGGACAACCCACAGAAACATGAAATAACTCAGACTTCGTACAAAAACAGTGCAATAACGCTTTATAGAAAAAAAAACAATATTATGGAGTCTATTCGTTGGGCAGGGTGCTTACCAACGTGACCAGACAAATATATACATCATATAAAAATATGAATTATTCATTCACACATGCATATTTCTTTAAAGGGAAAAACAGCAGATTTCATTTCCCCATCTTTCCAACAAATGGAGCTGGCTTCAAAACACTATTTGATTTACATATTTGATTATTTGATGTCACTTGGCACCACTATAATACTTTTGTTTGACTTTCATCCAAGTTATAAATATTCATTCAAATTCTTTTCATATTGCATGCCTCCCATACGACAGCACGTATATGAAAGCACATAAAGAGAATGGAGGTCTCCAGTACCCCCCTCCTCCAAGTAGGGAGGTATGGACTGGTGACACAACAACATCTGCCGTCTCCATACAGACATTCACAAACTACTGATTAAAATGTTAATTGTTATGCAGACGCGAAGAACCTCCGAGACATTTAAACACTTATAGGAAAGACGGAGAGATGACAGAACTAGCTTTACTGACAGTGAAGAGACAACTTTCTGGACCCTAAAGCTTCTCCCGATACGGTGTAGTTGAATGTAATCTATTGTTCACTGTGATCACGCATTTCAGTCTGGCTGTAGTCTAGGTGGCTGCACTCGCTTTCACAATAATCATTGGCATAAAGGGCTTGTCCACCTTGGGAGTCTGGCTACCATGACGCCCAGCAATCTGCGGTCTGTGATGGAATCCAACATCAGGTGTACAATATTCTCATGCCCACGCAGCGGGAAAAAAAAAACGCAGCTTAAACGTTAATAAATTGACCAGCAGTGCGGAATTTAATTCCGCAGCATGTAAATTTATGCTGCGTTTTTATTGATTTTCTGTTGCTGGTTTCCCCATTGAATTCGATGGGGATGCAAAACCTGCAACAGAAACCAATCGTCGTGACTTATGCGGCATAATCGCAACAATTGCGCCGCAAAAATCGCAACTTCGGGAAACACAAATCATACTTACCCAAAACGCTCTCCTTCTTCCTGTAGTCCGGCCTCCTGGGATGAAGTTTCATCCCATGTGACCGCTGCAGCCAATCACAGGTTGCAGCGTCACATGGCCTGCAACGCCATCTTAAGAGGCCGGACTACGCGCAGAGAAGAGGGAGGGGGTAAGTATGAGCGGTTTTTTTCCGCAGCGGAAATTCAGTTAAAAAAATCAAAACCGGACGGAAGGTGCTGCGGGTTCCAGATCGGATATGCTGCGCAGTTTTACGCAGCGTATCCGACCCATGGGTACCCGGCATAAGGCTTTCAATGAGAGCCACTCATATCGTACAACTAGACAAGACTCAAAAAGGCTTTTTGTGTGCCTTTTTTTTTGTAAAATGGTACATGGTTTTTTTATGTAGTTTTTCCTAGCTTTGTTTGCAAATAGCGTGTTTTCTAAAAACATGCAAGTTCAAATAAAAAAAGGCCACTTAAGGCATTTTATATTTTCCTATTGACTTCAAGCTAACATCTGGCTGCTGCTGAAAAGTTGGAGAAAAACGCCAAAAAAAAACCATTGTATTTTCCTAAAAACGTTGTGTCAATCCACCATTATAAAGCACGTCAGTAATAACCGGGACCCATAAGGACCACTAGTGGCCAGCAACTGCATTACGCATTTATATTTTATCTGGACAATGCCAATGAAGTCCGCTTTCAGCATGCAAAATTTTCTGTAAATAGAAATAAATCACTTTGTAAACCAGTAGGAGTATTTTTCCCTTTCACCTAGTTGGTGGAAACACACAAAGAACAACCTTGCACGTACTTGAAGTAATTGCTGGTAATAAGGAAACGTTTTAGTCACCACTGTGTTTGGAAAAAGAAGTTGGTTTTGTTTATATAGATATATATATAGATATATATAGTTCTTGCTTGAGAAGTACTGTTGTGTACCGATATATATGTACCAGACTACCAAAAATAGCAAAAGACCAGCAGGGCAGAACACTGAAAGTTTGTTTTTTTTCCCCGCAGAAAAATGTCCTTTTTTTTTTCCCCCCAAGGAAAGGTCTGATATTACAGCTCTACCTCATTCACTTCAATGGGGTTGACCTGCAATAACAGATGTAGACAGGTGTGGTGCCGTTTCTGGAAAAAAAAAAAAAGCGCTCAATCCACCCAGGGTTGTACAGGATTAGTAAAACATGGCTGCTTTCTTTCAAAAACAGCACCACACCTGTCCAAAAGGTTTTCTGTGGTATTGCAGCTCATCTTAATCCATGTTGATGGAGCGGAGCTGCAATACCTGCCACAACCTATTGACAGAGGTGGCACGGTTTCCGTAAGAATTCTGCACAACCCCTTTAAAGGAGTACTCTACTCCGTAAATGTTCAAAATTTTTGCTATATAACTTGACAATTGTTTCGTTATTTGATCAATATGCAACCCCAGCCGAAAACTTGTACATATTCACTGGGCAGTCATTCAAACCTATGCCAATCCTTCTAAAAATTCTCAGACATCACAGAGCTAAACATAAAGTTCATTTCAATTGTTATTGGGAAGACTTTTATTTTATATGTACAGTTGGCTTAAACCGCACATTAAAAATCCCGGTTACCACTGGTTCAGCAGACATCAAAGTAATTGTGATACTTGAAATTTTAGGACCAAGGACAGATAGCATCTTACTAATGGACCCCCAATGCCATCAGCAGGTTAATCTGCAACGCTATTATCCCTCCTGTCACAAGTAATTGCGTATGTATGTCATACCAGGCAGGATAACCACGGATAATCCCGACCTTTCACTTCTTAGTGACCCTGGATGTTTACTAACAATTGTAGATGAATAACATGGAAAAATGCTATTTATATGCGCGCACGCGCGCACACACACGACTAAATACACCATTACATACATATATATATTATATTTATTTATATATGCATGGATACATCTATAAAATAATAAACAGGAGCAATTTTGTAAGTCGCCAGGTACCATCTACTGCACCCCTAATGAACTTTATGGACAATCATAACACGTCTTCAGGTTGTAAACCCCTGAAGAGGTGCACGCCGCTTAATAAATTTGGCACATTGTTGGCTGTTGGCACCAGAAGTTGAAACCTATGTCTGCTATGAGCAGACATAGAATTTGCACTATAATTTACGCAATTTGGCGTAAATTATTGTAAATCTGTGGATGCGTTCGTGGCTCCATCCCCTCCAGGCTAATTACGCCCACTTTTACTGCAACCTTTAGCACAAATATGGTGTGCGCTAAAATTTGCGGCTTTTTATCGCTAAGTGGTGTAAAGCTGTTAACAATTTCCCCCCTATGAGCGTAATGATAACAAACATGGCTGGACAACTAGCATCGGTAAGACATCGGCCCATCTCCTGCTGCGCCACTTACATTGGTAGAACAACATGTTGGGTTCCTTCCCTTTACCATGAGAAAAAAAAAAAAAAAAAAAAGAATGATTGTAAAAAGAGATAGAAAAACAACAACAATTTTCTTTCCAAAAATAGCACCAATCTTGCCCAGGGGCCTTGTCTGGCACAGTAGCTCAGCCCCATTGACTGGAATAAAGCAGAGCTGCAATACCAGACATGAGTCATGGACAACAGTGGTGCCTTTTCTTGGCATGCGGGTCATTTATTAATAGCATGGTATCGGTTTGTCTCAACTGGAGCTCACAACCTAAATTTCCCTCTTTTTACACACTAGGGCCACATTAATAGGACAATTCATCTCAGTGTCTCCTTTTTGGAACACCTATATAATGTTTTGGTGCACCTGGCCAAGTGGTAGATTTTATCTTGTAGTACCGTTTAATTCTGCGTAATTCTGAGCAATATTTAGATGGCTGTATACCAGTAAAATAATTGAAACAAGGCTTCGTTCACGGGTTCCGTTTTACCTTTCTGTCAGGGGAACCCATGAATGGAATCTAAACGGAAATCGTAGGTTTCCGTTTGTATCACCATTGATTTCAATGGTGACGGATCCGGTACAAAAGGTTTCCGTTTGTCCCTGTTGTGTAAGGGTTCCGTCGTTTTGACAGAATCAATACCGCAGTCGACAGCGCTATTCATTCAGTCAAAACAACGGAACCCTTACACAACAGGGACAAACGGAAACCTTTTGCACCAGATCCGTCACCATTGAAATCAATGGTGATACAAACGGAAAGCGGTATAGTTTGGACTCCGTTCATGGGTTCCCCTGACAGAAAGCTCTGACGGAAGCCGTGAACAGAGTCCCGACGCAGATGTGAACAAAGCCTTACAGGTACTAAAACGCTGCAGGATTTAGGAACATCACAGTAGGAGAATGATAATACTACACGTTACGGCACCTTCATCAGGTATACACCAGTAGTGGATATGACAGGTAGTAAGACAGTCTTATCCACTGTTGTTTTTTACCTGGTGAAGGCGCCGTAACGTGTAGTCTTATCAATAAAGTCTCTCCTTTCATTATCATACCGTGATTTGCCTAAATCCTGCAGCGGCCTCGTACCGGTTATTTTAATTATTTTATTGCTATTACTTAACCTACATCACAGCGCCAAAACAAGCGGTTAGCCGCCATACAGACAGTAGCGCCGAACACCTGGATGCACCAGTGGAACGAAGTGCCTGATGAAGGTCTCCTGACGGAAACGTCGCACGCACTAAGCCTCTGGCATCAAATACAATAAACCTGAAGAATTTAAAAACTACATTTTGTGTGCCGAATACTTCTTCAAATAACCTACACCACAGTCGGGCCTGGACTGCAGGTGCTGCAGCCGTGGATACACATTGGTTATAACATGCCTACAATGATATTGTGCCCATACAGCACAACAGAAACAGGTGAGCAGTACAGCTATTGGTTTTGACGAGATTGTTTATTATATACGGATTCCACTATGGAGCGCCGTGTTATTTTGTTGCATTTCTAGATTTGCTCTAGATGGCTGTATGACTTCACACAAGAATATCCTACATATCACTCATATATTAAAATGTTCTTCGTGTACGATTGTGCCATTATCTGAAATGTCCAGCTGCTGAGATCACATACGCACTTGTCTCTTTCAATAACTTCAGGATGAAGCCGGACACTCCCTATGCCAAGAGACTTAACAGATGGGCCGATGCCGCAACCTTGAAACAGAGGGTGGGATGGTGGAAAACATCAGCTGCCGAACTTTCCTGCCAATTTCATGTAACTGTCCGCGATGCAGTTCATTAGTTTGTAAAATGTGGTTCCTCAGGGCAGAACTAAAACTTATCATAAAACCTGGGCTTGGCTCAAGGGAAATTACTTTTATATCCTAAAATCCTAGCAAATCCATGATGTTACTGACCAGGAAAGGAGGTAAAAAACAGAAACTATAAGATGTACCAGTTATAGATAGCAATGTAAAGTCAGTTAAGATGTAGACAATAATGATAGATGCGAAGGAAAACACCGTAAATACGAAAAATTTATCTTGTCCCCACCATTGGTTACGCGGACATTCATTTCCACTGCAGCGGCCACGCCAGCAGAGTTGTAGCATTAGCTGGCTGCCATTCAAATGAGTGGCCATCTACGTAATGCATGGAAAGCGCCATAATGCTGGCTCATAGAGAAGGTCCTGAGCAGGGGATCCCCATTTAAGACGTTCATAAGCCCTAGTCAAGCATTTGGACAAGGGACGTCTTCATGAAGGAATAAAAAATACAGATCATTATGTCAGACATTGCAGATAGACATGCTGGTACCGAAACGTAAAAATGGGCTATTGATCTATGGGTAATATTGTTGCCCAGAATAAAAGCCGAACGTCCGCCTACCCAGTACAATACAAGAGCAGCTGGAGAGAAAATGACAAATTTTCTCCAGAACACAAAAAAAAGCAAAAGATGTTTCCTCAAGCTTCAAATAAACATATCCTAATAAATAGAAAATAGCGCTGGTGTTGATCTAGGTCTTCTTCCTTTGTTGTGTATTTATTTTTATTTATTTCCCTGGAGTCTAAGAAAACATCCTGCGCTGTGAAACAGTCAAGGACCTCACAATCTAATTTCAATTGCAAAACCGGTCTCTGCACAATTGCACTGAAATGGCTTTTATTAAACCTCAGATAGAAGAAACGAGAATTGTAAAACAAGTGGACTCTCCTAAGGTGTCGCAGAAATTCCCATCATCAATTCTCCAAGCGGTCTTTACACAAAATAAAGAAAAAAATGAAAGAGCGGGACAGGCTGGCGCAATAAACAGGTGGCGACGAGCGAGGCAGGTCATTATTGGTTTAATCAAATTCTATTGATTTGACACTACACAATTCACATGGTTTCTCTATCCTTCAGACGCTGCAGATAACAACGTAGCTGTGCTTGCTTTGTAACGAAGGAAAAATTCAGCACAAAAAAAAAAAAATTGGAACCGAGCCCTGACTGACACAATCGGAAACCATAGGTTTCAATGGCAATGGTGACGGATCTGGTGCCAAAAGTTTCCGTTGTGCAAGGGTTCCGTCATTTTGACAATACCGTAGAAATTTTGAGGCAGATTTATTCTACCTGCAAAATTCCGTGTGAACTAGGGCCTAAAGGTACCGGCTATCAATATCTATAGAGATGAAAAATCAGTGGATACAACGTATTCATTTTTAGATTCCCAGTAAACCACCGTGTTGTATTCTCTGAATGGAGAGTTCGCTTAACCCACAAAAGAACATATGCAAGTGAGAAGATGAAATCTAATAAAAAAGAGCCAGACAACAATGTCCTGTACTCCCCTTCTGGTGCAGCTGTAGGGACAGATGTCCTGAAGAAGACAAGAAAGGTAATGCACTACCTCTATATACACAAGGTGGTGGTGACAGCCATGCCTGGGAGCTGGAAACAGTTAAACCAGCAGTAAGATTTATGTAAAGTAATTGCACAGAGACATGTAAATGCTTTGTTGCTTAGGGGAAACTTTAATGCAATACATCAAGACAAGCCTAATGAGGCTGAGAATCCGGAGAAGAGGACAGGGCAAGAAGACGAGAAAAAAAACACGCGACACCTTATCCCGCAATTGAAGCAAAGAGAACGTCAATAACGTTGACAAGTAGAAGCTGGGCTCTATCCTGCCGTTGGGAAGTCATTATCGCATTGCAGATCTATACACTATATACAGAAGAAAATGTTACTGGGGGGGTTTGGAAGATGTTACCTGGTCATCATTTAAAAAGCTGCTCCACCTGAATAAATCTGATTACTAAAGCAGACAAAGGAAAGCTGGTATGGATTGTCCGTGCCTTGATCTGAATAGCAGTCTCCTTGCAGGGGATATACAGCCAAAAATTCAATAACAACACATTTTGGTCTCCGCTGCCGGATGTTATATTGGGGTGAATGGGATTGTTAAAAGCCTTCTTTAAATGCATGTGATTTTCAGGGGCCCAGTAGTGTTGCCACATGACAAATCCAATATAACCAGGTTGTCTATGTTTACTCATTTCCTTACCTCAATTTTGACCGGTCACAGAGCTGTGAGCAGAGAAAGAAGAAGCAAAGACTTTAACTAGTTGTTTCTCCATCTCCTATGTAGATATTAATCAGATTTCTTGGCCTTTGTTAAGGTCCAATTGATCTAGCCAAAAATCAAGCCACGAACTAGGAGATCTGACAACAAGAAGCGCTTCATATCGCACAAATATTTCCCAAAATTTAGGAAAGTTTTCCCAACTGACAGATCCTTTGGATAGAGATCTCAGAACAGGAAGACGCCTCACCAAAGATCTGTGTTGGAATATTTTTGCTGGATTTACAATCATTTGGCTTTAATACAAAATGACATTGACCATAAAAAAAAGTAATTGAGTAAAGTCCTGGAAGCGCAAAAGGCATCTACATCAGTGTAATATAAATGTCTCAGTCTGTACAGTATTTCACTGCTTAGAGCAGAAGTTTGTGCTCCAGGGCTGCTATTCCCTTCCAACCGTCCAAGAAGGAAAACGGTCTTTGGTTACCCTGTACACCAGAATTTGTTCTCTCCACTCTCTCCAAATCAATGCCACTCCCATTGTTACATCTTGCAGCTTAGGCCTTGTTCACACGAGAGTATTTCACGTCCGCGTTCTCTCCGTATAAATAAGTAACACACTGACCAATGCAATTCAAATGGGACTATTCAACACATTTGTGCTTTTTCACGGAGCGCGTGTCCGATGCATGAAACTCACCGCATGTCCTATTCTGGTCCGTTTTTGCGGACCTTGTCGCCCATTAAAGTCAATGGGTGCGTGATGACGACATCCGTGTGCTGTCCGTGTTTCACGCATCAGTTGCTAACGAAATGCAGAGAGAAAAAAAATCATATAAAATCAGGAAGTGATCGCAGAGTAGAAACACGAATGAGAAAAACGGATGACACACGGAAACCACACTGACGCCACATTGCCAGTATTATTTTTGTGAACGCAAATCGGACACACTTGTGTGAATAAGGCCTTAAATGCCTGTTTGGATAAATACACAAAGTAGACGTCACTTCGACAAGAACAGATAGACAGGAGCGCGGAATAAAACCTCCTCCTGCTAAGGTGTTCATTACTTTCAATACAACTACGTTACACGTTCAATTTGAAATAAATACACAGCACAAATGTGGAATACAAAGCTGAAAATGTATTTTAGTACTGCTAACCAAATGATATCAATTATAGGATTTCTTCCACAAGAAGAACATGAAACATTTGATTTACCAGCAAAGAGTTTTATTTCTAAGAGAGACTCCTGCGCATGTAATTACCAAACTGCGACCAGGTGTTAAATATTACGTATTCTGGAAAGAGCCTCTGTGTTTCTTCAACACCAAGCCAAGACATCCGGATCTACAAGAAACCCCTACAAGAGGTCTCCAACAGAGTTTAGTGAAAGCCGACTGCAGACACAGACAACTATTTAACCAAGTTAGGCCTCATGCACACGACCGTATTTTTGCCACCCGTAAATACTGGCGTAAATACGGGCCCGGTGTCACATGTATTCGACCTGTATTGCACCAGTATTTACGGACCCGTGCCCGTAAATAAGGGTCCGGTGTCACCCGTATTCCACACGTATTTACGGGCACGTTTTTGGCTACAAAATTGCACTGCAGTAAATCGGCAGCCCCTTCTCTGTATCAGTGCAGGATAGAGAGAAGGGACAGCCCTTTCCGCAATAAAAGTAAAAGAAATTCAGACTTACCCGGCCGTTGTCTTGGTGACGCGTCCCTCTCCTGACATCCAGTCCGACCTCCCTGGATGACACGGCAGTCCATGTGACCGCTGCAGCCAGTGATTTGGCCTGTGATTGGCTGCAGCGGTCACATGAGCTGTAACGTCATCCCAGGAGGGCGGACTGGAGGAAGCACGTCTTTTTTTTTTTTACAGCTTTATCTATATTGTGATCGGTAGCCACTGTCCAGGGTGCGGAAACAGTTACTGCCGATCGTTTAACTCTTTCAGCATCCTGGACAGTGACTATTTACTGGCGTCGCCTAGCAACGCTCCCGTAATTACGGGTGCACACACGTAGTCACCCGTAATTACGGGAGCCCCATAGACTTCTATGGGCTGCCCATGCCGTAATTACGGCCTGAAATAGGACATGTTCTATATTTTTCAACGGCACGGGCACCTTCCCGTAAGCATACGGGGAGGTACCCGTGACCAATAGAAGTCTATGGGCCCGTAATTACGGGCGTGTGCATGAGGCCTTAGTCTGATTATCAGGCAATACAAGGTAGACGTTATAAAAGCCTTTCTGCAAGAGACTACCAGTTGTGAACCATGTCTTGGCTTTCCCTGGAAAACGCCCTTGAAATATGCCGTACTCGGCTCTTTCCATCATTCCCACAGACTTTGAATGGAGTGAAGGCGTGCTCCAATCAATGTCCTTCTTACTGCGTTCGAGCAGTGAGGAGGAACAATGGATTTGGGACCCCCGTTCTTGCGATCAATGGAGGTCCCCCAGCGATCAGATATTTATCACCTATCCTGTGGTTGGGGAAAATTATCGATTCTGGGAACACCCCTTTAAGAACTGTGAGGAATTGATACAGAAAGTATATTGGTTATACTTCACTATGACTAAGGCCTCATGCTCACTTCAGTTATTTTCTTCAGTGTGCTATCAGTTTTTTTTAACTGATAGCACCCTGACACATTCATATCTATGGGGCCATGCACACTTCTGTTTTGACGGTTCCATCCGTCCGTTCTGTCAAAAGTAGTGCATGTCCTACTTTTGTCCATCATTCAGTGACCGTGGGGCGCATTGAAGTCTATGGGTCCGTCAAAAAAACGGATGGCACACGGATGGCACAACGGAGTGACAACAGAAACCACACAGGTGTCACAACGGACACACTGATCCGTTTTAAACGGACGTGAAAACGGTGAAGGATGTGTAAATGAGGCCTAAGAACTTAGTTCAAAACGCGTGTCCTTCCTAGGAATGTTTTAACCGGATGAAATAAATATTTTGGCTTTTATTTTGGATCGAGTGCTGGTTGCTATCCTTTCTATTTTTCTATCAGTGATAATTGTCGGTTCTGGGAATACTCCCCTTTAAGGTCCTTTAACACTGCCAGATTCCCTACATGGAGCAACGAGTAAACCCGGTTTACAGACGGACGTGCTGCCGACTACCAACATTTTCTTGACCACACAAAAGATGCGATCAGCAAATGAACGCTGGTTTGCCCGATCATTAGCCCTTGTAAAAGAGCCTTTAGTAATTGCAGTATGTATATGAGGGAGATGGGAACAGTCTCAATACAGCGATACTGAAATAGCTGCCTCCTACATCTCTTTGTAACAACAGGAGTCTCAGGAGACCGGATTTTCCAGCTCGAGTAAGAAAAAGAATAAACTGCAACACTTAATGTAAAAATAACAAGAGGTGAGAAGTAACAGGTATTGTTAAACAAGGTTTACAGTGACAGATAGCGGCCTAATAAAGCATTTATAACTCATGAAGGCGGAAAACGCTCTCACGTGTAAAATACTTAACAAAAAGAAAATGATCGGAAAAACAACGTGCGGCTTGTCATATTAATAATAAAAAAAAAAAAGGATACGAGGAGTTCCTTCTGTCCTACAGACCAGGTAGAGACAGGCTGCTATAACGTGCATCATCTTCCTACCGCGGGTCAGGTGCTTGCTGACGGCCATTTTGAAGAAGTTGAAGGCGGTGTCCAAACAGTGTTTATTGAGTTGCAACTGGACACCCAAATTATGGATCTGTCTCTTTCCTGCAAGATAAGGGAAGATGATATCATTTACTCCACATCATCGTAACGCTTGCTTACTGGGTTATTACTCAGCTTTCCCCGAAATAGGAATGTAATCATTTTTCAGAACAGCGCAACCTAAATATTAGGCCTCATTCACATGGCAGAGCTGAGTACAGGAGGAGTCCAGGGAGTCCTGTGTGCCAAGGAGTCCAGGGAGTCCTGTGTGCCAAGGAGTCCAGGGAGTCCTGTGTGCCAAGGAGTCCAGGGAGTCCTGTGTGCCAAGGAGTCCAGGGAGTCCTGTGTGCCAAGGAGTCCAGGGAGTCCTGTGTGCCAAGGAGTCCAGGGAGTCCTGTGTGCCAAGGAGTCCAGGGAGTCCTGTGTGCCAAGGAGTCCAGGGAGTCCTGTGTGCCAAGGAGTCCAGGGAGTCCTGTGTGCCAAGGAGTCCTGTGTGCCAAGGAGTCCAGGGAGTCCTGTGTGCCGCATGTCGGCTGTATCCTCTCCTTTGTGCAATGTTGCGTATTTAATATCAAATCCGACGGAGCATGCCACAGTTTATTTCTGTTGCATTGTGCAATATAGAGGTACAGTAGGGCCCCATAGAATGTATGGGTGCACATTACAGCTCCATACAACATGGAGGTTGTAATCAAGTTATGTGTATGAGGTCTTACCGTTACTATGTTTGTTTTTTATGCTTTTTTTTCTTTCCTTTATGATAGGAAGACATGTTCTTTAGCAGGTCTCACGAAGCACAACTTTTTTTTTTTTTTGCACGGTCAAGCTTTTTCGAGCTTAAAAAAAATAATAAAAAATGGCGCGTTGTCGAGGTAGCAACAGCTTGTAAAGTTTTACAGCCGTAAAGCCGTGAATGAGGCAGAAGCACTGGAGCAGTTTATCGACAATAAAGTAGCTCAGGAATCAGCCATATACATGAACGTGATGCGCCAGCTAAACAGATTTTGATTTCTGCGTTGAAAATGGAAGTATGTGGAGGCCTTAGCTCCCAGACCCCAACCAATATGACCTTCTGACATATCTGACTGACCATCACTGCATCAATTAAAATAGGTTGTACAAGACTAGAAAAACACAACTGCTTTTTTCTAAAACCAGCGTCACACCTGTCCGCAGGTTGTGTGTTTCATTGGAGTTCAGCCATATTCACTTTAATGGGCTGGGCTGCAATACCAGACAACCCATGGGGAGGCGTGGCACTGTTCCTGGAGGAAAGCAGCTTTTTTTTTTTACTAATCCGGTACCATCCCTTTAAGCTTAGAGTCATATGGTCAAAGAACTAACTTTTCCGGGCCATCGAATTACTTAGACTATGGATTACAGAACTGCTCTCTGCATACAAACATCACACTGCAAGCTGGATCAGGTATATAGACCACCAAGTTCCTGCCCTATAATTATTTTTTGGGCACTAGTGAAGATTAGTGCAACTCTCAAATAACCGATAGGTGTGCATAGTTGGCACCTATCGGAGTTCCCCATCTATGTGTTCTCTATTTTCAATATCTAATTTTATCCATAAATGTTAGTGCAAAGAATGGTCATAGTGCCTTATCGAGAACTAGGGGTCAGCACCCTTCAGCACTCCAGCTGTTGTGAAACTATAATTCCCAGCATGCTCTGACAGCCTTTGGCTGGAATAATCAAGCATTTGGCTGTCAGGGCAGCTGTTGAGAAACTACAACTACCAGCATGGAGTGCCTAAGGTTTCTGACCCCTGCAGTAGCCACACTTTAGATCTACGTGCAATGGAAACTTCTCCACGTGTATGACATGTCCACATATCCATATCCATTTATTAGGGAGCATTTAGCTACCTTTTATTGACCGTAAAAGCACATACAGTATATAAAACAGCATAGAACATAGTGTAAACCGAGGTCTTATTGTCTCTGTGGAATGATAATTCTATTCTTTCCGCTGTGAATCAATTTTATAGAGGAAAAATAAAATCCGGGCTCATTCTGTCTATACAGCAATAAGAGGCCAGAGGTAGAGACGCAGACATAACAGTACGCTAGACTGGATCTGATCCGACCACTGCCTGGAAGTCTTACCCGGAGGACATGAGTCAAAGGTTAAAGTGTTTCCAGACAATATGACTATACGATTAGTAACACCCTTTAAGGGGTTTGGCTTTCCTGTCATACTATCCTTCTCCATCAACGTCAGTGAACTCATTTATTCGGCTTCACTATTTTCTACCACGAAAAAATTCATTTTACTTCCTGAAATGTGAATAAACTTATATCATCAACACGTGTTTCCTGTGGCTTTACCCGAGGCTACAGGTAATAATAATCAAAAGGTTTGTTCCCATCTCAGACATTTATGGCACATCCATAGGATATGTCGGATAGAAGCAGGTCCCAGCTCTGGGACTCTCACCCATATCAAGAACAGGGGTCGGAAGCGGTTGCTCGGCTGTTTCCTTAACTCCCATAGAACATAATAGGGAGAGCCGCGCGCATCCCACCTCGCCACATAGTTGGCTACTGGAATCGGTGGTCACCAGGCGGGATGGGGGTCAGATGACCCTCATTCTCGATATAGGTGCAGGACCCAGCGATGGGACCCGCATCCATCAAACATCTTTGGCACTGCTCGGAGAAGTCTGGTGAGGAAAATCCAACAACATACAAATCAATGGTAGTTTGCTTAGGCCCCATGCACACGACCATATTTTTCGATCGTAATTACGGACCCATTCATTTCTATGGGCTACGGACACCTTTCCGTATTTTTACGGATGGGTGTCCGTGCTGTAGAAATGATAGAACATGCCATTTTTTTAATCCTTAATTACGGCACGGACTCCACATGTGCATCCGTAGCCGTCCATAATTATGGAAGCGTTGCTATGCGACGCCAGGTGATTACTCAAGATTCCTCCCGTTTTTTGTGGCTCCGTATATAGGGATGCATTACGGACCGTATTTCCGGATACCGTTACGTATATGCAGATGATTTATGGATGACTATAACTGACTACTGATCCGTATTTACAGACAGTATTTACGGATGGATCAAATCTAGTGCCGCGTGCATGGTGCCTTAGGCTTCACGTACACGGCCGTGCCCGTAATCACGTCCCGGCTGCCGACAACCGCCCACATTCTCGGCCCGTGCTCCCATACAAAGTATGGGAGAACGACCCGTAAAAAGCAAAAGATAGGACATGTACCGCAAAAGATAGGACACTTCTACAGTCCGGACACCAACCCGTAAATTAACGGGAACATGTCCATGCACAATAGAAGCGAATGGGTCCGTAATTGCGGACCGTAGTTACGGTTCGCAATTACGTACGATTTTTACGGTCGTGTGCATGGGGCCTTAAACTATCAGATTTCCTGTAACAAAAATCTCTGAGCAGTGCCAAAGGGGTCTGAATGTTATTCCGAGATCACAGACTTCACAAATGCGTTCTACTCACATGTATCTTTGACATATCAGAAGATAATTTTGACTGATTTGCCCTTTAAGGCAGGGTTGACATATGGCGGTAATGGTGCAACAGGGAGCCAAGATACTACTAGATCTAATACTCACACACAAGCTTTTTAGCGGTCCTCCTATGACTACTATAAACATTAATATGGGGTCAGGTCTCTGCCTGCTCTTTGACATGACCGGTGATAAGTCATTGTTCACACTATAACAACATAACTTTCAAACAGTGAACTCAATGAAGACAGTCCTTCCCTTAGGCAATGAATAGGAGTGGTGAGAGCGAGTCTTTTACCCTCTAAAACAGGTAAAATATTTAGCCAATAAGGTCACTGAAATAAGCCCCTCTATAAGGGCTCAAGCACATCACCATACAACACAAATTCGTAATATGGCACCTATAGCTTTTTCCCCATTGATTTTAATTAGGGAAAGACTACAGCACACAAGACTGCAAGTAGAAAATTATCGTACATGGGTGCAGGGCACATGTGGTACATGGGTGCAGGGCACATGTGGTACATGGGTGCAGGGCACATGTGGTACATGGGTGCAGGGCACATGTGGTACATGGGTGCAGGGCACATGTGGTACATGGGTGCAGGGCACATGTGGTACATGGGTGCAGGGCACATGTGGTACATGGGTGCAGGGCACATGTGGTACATGGGTGCAGGGCACATGTGGTACATGGGTACAGGAGAAGGTCCGGTACATGGGTACAGGAGAAGGTCCGGTACATGGGTACAGGAGAAGGTCCGGTACATGGGTACAGGAGAAGGTCCGGTACATGGGTACAGGAGAAGGTCCGGTACATGGGTACAGGAGAAGGTCCGGTACATGGGTACAGGAGAAGGTCCGGTACATGGGTACAGGAGAAGGTCCGGTACATGGGTACAGGAGAAGGTCCGGTACATGGGTACAGGAGAAGGTCCGGTACATGGGTACAGGAGAAGGTCCGGTACATGGGTATAGGAGAAGGTCCAGTACATGGGTACAGGAGAAGGTCCAGTACATGGGTACAGGAGAAGGTCCAGTACATGGGTACAGGAGAAGGTCCAGTACATGGGTACAGGAGAAGGTCCAGTACATGGGTACAGGAGAAGGTCCAGTACATGGGTTTAGGTATTGTAGGTATTATACGACCATCTCAATGAATGAAAGTAAAAGGACTTTATTGTCAACAGGCTACGCGTTTCGACACCGAACCGGCGTCTTCCTCAGGCCAATACATGGTTAGTTATAAGTATTCATTATATTTCCGTAGTTTTTTTAGTCGTTCTGTAACCAGTGACGCTTGAGTTTTTTGTAATTTTAATGTTATATTATGGTATTTTAAAACAAACATACACTTATAACTAACCATGTGACCGTATGATTACTTACAGATATGTATATATAATATATATTATTCTGTTTTTTTAACTTTTTTTCGGGGAAAACTCCTTAGTGACACGGCAGAACGAATCTGACATAAGAGATGTACATTTGTAATACGTAAAACATTTTTGAATTATCATCGCCATTCCCTTCTTTTATATGTATAATCATTATGTATGTATGTTTTGACAGTTATTACAATGTTGTTTTCTCGTGACCTTTAACCTGTTTTCTGGCGGTCTTTTTCCTTGCCCTCTTGTATAAATAGGCAGGAACCGCACACTCTGTATTGGCCTGAGAAAGACGCCGGTTCGGTGTCGAAACGCGTAGCCTATTGACAATAAAGTCCTTTTACTTTCATTCATTGAGATGGTCGTATAATACCTACAATACCTTTATTTAAGCAGCGCCGTTGGTCCATTTTTTCAACTACTCTATGGGTACAGAGTAGATCTCATACATGGGTGTACAACAACAGATCCTACGTATATAGTCCTGCACAGATTCCATAACATTTAGAGCATGTAAGTGAAGAGGTTTAGAAACTATAACAGGTCTGTTGAGCTGGAAAAAAAAAAACAGATTCACAGTGACAAAAAATAACTTTGGGCACTACTAACATTTAGCAGCAATGTATCCACTCCCTCATACAAGGTCAAGAAGCAACAGAAGGTCAAAATGTTGCCATTTTATAATCAAACTTCTTGATGACCGTATACAGCTGAATATATGGGAGCGGACACCTCACATGCATTTATTAAATAGAAGAAATCATATGTTACCGCCAGCGGCAGCTGCGCCTGGCCATACATATACCGCTGCCGGGAAAATGCAGCATCAAATGTTGGAAAGTAAAGCAAATGTTATTGGACTCACAGAGTAAGGCCTCATTCAGACAGGCATATTGTACTCGTGTCCAGCCGGCATTCCAGATTGACACCTTGACTTCCAGCGGTCCTACAGAACCGAATTAACGGCACCATAGATCCCTATGGTCCTGCAAGTTCAGTAGAACTGTGGGGTTCCAGGTGTTGAATCCACAATACAGACTTTTAAGGTCCTTTTACATTGGCCAATATGGGCTCATTGATCGGCGCTCGTTTGCTCCTTTCACAAGGAGCAGTGATTGGTTATGTATGTGGACAAGCAATCATTACTACGACCGCTTATCCCCATACATTTCTATTATGTCAGCAGCACGTAATATTTATTGCTGCATAAACGAGCGTTTTTCCGTTCATCGGCTGATCGTTGCCCTGTTCACACAGGGCAATAAACGAGAAAGAGTATTTTTATGAACGCTCGTCTGCCCGATCATTGGCCCGTGTAAAAGGGCCTTTAGACATGGGTACAATATGCCCACCAGAATGAGGCCAGTAATATACATGTATAAATTATTTCCTTTTTTAATTAATGACGTGCGCTACAACTTAGGCCTACCTCACGCCAGTATGTTGTGCCAGTCAAGAGGTAGCGTAAGGAAGAGAAAAACGTCATGACTAGCAAGAGGCGCCAAATCATACAGCGTGTCTACCACTGAGGTAAATTTGGCGCAGCTTTTGCCTGCCTGATCTAGTTTTAAGATGTCTAAATTTCAGACAATAATAATAATTTTGATATGCACGTACGCACGCAATAAAGGGTAACTCCACCCAAAATCCTTCCCTTGATTTTAGTTCATTATACTGACCCAACTTCACACTTCTCCCTGTGTCTCGGTGGATGGGAGTGTTACCATTTAATTTGTTGTTATTCCCACCATAAGAGAGATTTCATTTGCATGTGAAAAAGAAGCCCCTAAATGTGAGTGATTTACACAATTCCTGCAAAGAACAATCCCGGCACAATGTCTAATAAAACTATTTATAAGAGGAGGGGGTGTTAATCCACAACATGTGTATTCATCTTAAATTGGAAAGAAAATGAGAATAATCTGTGCTGAGATTACCAGTGAAAGCTATTTGTAGGCGCATACCAGCGTAACCGCTCAGCTCCGAGAAGAAAAGAATCTCATTTTAAAAGCATCTATTTTTAAGCCACAACAACTGGATCTGACTCCACATTCCTCGTGAAACTTTCTGGACCCGGCAAATACAAAGAAATCCAGCAGAGGACAAAGAAAATTCCTTGTGTACTTAAGTGATTTGTGTAGATGCCCCCTACTGGGCATAGAAAGATCAGACTACTCTGCACATAGTCTGCAAAAGTCATCAGGGCACTTGTTACTGGCGAAGTCCAGATTGCAGGAGTCCGGTTTCAGTAGGATTGTTAGACGCACAATAGAATAAAGGTGTCTGAGGAAGTTGGAAAAAACGTGGTTGTGGCTGCGAGTTGTATATGTTATATCCATGCATTTGCAACCCGAATAGTCATGTGCCTGAACCCTTGGGCTATGTTCACACGACGGATTAGGAGGCAAGGAAATCAGCGTCAGACCTCTATGTGTTACATCTACGAATTAGTCTCATTCATTGGGGCTAATTTGATTGTTAAACTCCACCAGATTTATTTTTTTCAAGCATCGTTTCCGCATTGGAAATTCCGCCCGAAAACCTGCGCCACAATTTGGTGCGGTTTTTCAGGCGGAATTCCCTGCGGGTTCTAGGAAAGATACGCAGAATACTTCTATGCAGCCTATCCGCCCAGTGTGCGCAAACCCTAAGGCTGGCCAGAAGTTGTCTACATATTCAGGGTCTATGTCAACGCCACACACCCATACCACTCCCTCGTGGTCCTGCTAAGCTGAACTACATGGCTGATCTCTGGCATGTGTACACAGGCCAATGATCCGGAACAAGCGTTCGTATGTGCACTCATTCGCCCAATCACTGGCCCATGTAAAAGTGCCTTTAGGCCCAATTCAGACACACACATATTGTATACATGTTTAAAGGGGTTGTACAGAATTAAAACAATATGACTGCCTTCTTCAAAAACAGCGCCTCTCCTGTCCACAGGTTGCTTGTGGTAATGTAGCTTAGCCATATTCACTGTAATGTAGCTGAGCTGTAATACCAGACACAACCCATGGACAGGTGTGGCGCCGTTACCGGAAGCAAGAAAGTTTTTTGTTTTTTTTTAAACAGTCCATATTGCGCATGTATCACTCAGACTCATCTACTGAACTTACAGCAACTTATCTATACATACCGACTGTTAAACACGGGTACCATACGCCCAAGGCTGAGTCTTCCTAATAAATGCCTATAATGCAAAACTCATTTCACTCGAGCTTTTCTTTAAATTTTGAAGCGAAGAAACCCTAAAGCATTAGGATATTTTCATTACATGCAATTCTCTAGCGTCTTCTCACGACCAGAATCCGCCTCCTCCCATCTACACCACCATTTACAATGGTCTACAATTTGCCTATAGGCTACCAGACTGTGGTAAAACAATGCGCCGTGAACGCAGCATCAGGAGAAATGCTGATCCCCATGTAAATGAGCCGTGTTTCTTGTAATAGGTTGTCAGTATAAGATCTCGCTGTGTAATACAGCAATGCTCCTTTCTCCTTCCCATCATGTCATGTCCAATTAGCAGTATACAAGGGCAACTATTCACTTAAAAACTGCTGGAAGGAAAATTCTGCTGAATGGGCAGTTACCGGCAGATGACAAAACGCTGCGGCCTGGTCAGCCCCCGACCAAACCACGAAGAGATGGTAAATATGGCAAGTACACAAGAACTTCAGCTTCAAGAGCAGAACACACACAATCAACGACAGCAGGGGGATGCCAAATACAATCTCCGCAGTGGTGTTTATAAAGAGCTAGAGCCCCCTGCTGGTCGTATGGAGAAGAACATACCACTTTCTGATAAAGAGTCTGTATAATCCTATGGTCACATTCACACACTGCAACCAGGTGGCATCTTTTTCGCTGCCGTTTTACTGCCGTGCCCTGTGATATTGCCTGGGGAAGGAGCTGGTCCAGCTCCGAAACGCGTCACTTGTATCAATCATATCTTATTAAAGAACTTTCATTTAAATAGTGTTTGCCTCTTTGCTATGCGACACTAAGAAACCAGCACTACACCACTTCAAAAGGGAACAGCGCCGATCCTACCTAGGGCTGATTTTTTTAGATACTCCCACCTGTGCAAGGTGTCTCACAATACTGCTATCATTCTGGAAACCGGACAAAGAATTTTGCATCCGGCACAACCCGTGGCCTGCAGTTCCCTGGAAAATCCACAAACTATATCTACAGGGGG
This sequence comes from Rhinoderma darwinii, assembly GCF_050947455.1. Lineage (NCBI taxonomy): Eukaryota > Metazoa > Chordata > Amphibia > Anura > Rhinodermatidae > Rhinoderma > Rhinoderma darwinii. The sequence continues at coordinate 68,356,158 of NC_134698.1, read as the reverse complement.
GTCGTGATCCTAGCACAACATCACCAGGTGAGAAATTTCCTACAATATCACCTATTCCACATCCTACGTGGGCAATGCCCTATGTTTGCGCCATTTTGTACCCCATTTTCCTTTCAGCTTCACTCTCTGCTGTTTTTAACATTTAAGAGACTAGAGAATAGTGTTTAAGAAAATCCTTATCACAGTCTGCATTATAGGGGCTATGTCATCAGGACAACCCCATCTGAAAATGAAGCCGTTATTGCCAGGCTAAGTTGCGGACAGAAAGACATTTTCCATGCAGAGTTCAATGCAGGGGGAATGTAGTATTACACAGCGTTCATTCAAACAAATGGCAGTCCATGAGATACATGGATGGGCCAGGTCCGCTATGATACTCAGCAGATGTGGTTTAGAGGGTGGTCCCTAGGGCATATTGTAAAGCCCCCGGCAGACTACTCAACTTCTCCGCCGGCGTCCTGGGGCTTCTGCCACATGTGTGCACCCTGGCAGCCTCTTAAAGACCCAGCGCACGCATTCACAGTCTTTCCCAACCAATCCCTGATGCTCTGTACTTATTTAAGGCAGCCTCACTGGTCATCTGGTGCCTGAGCAACTTTAGTGCAACTTAGTTTGCTCCTGCCAAGGTTTCTGTGCGTCTCCTGCTACCAGTTTGCATCCTGCTGTAAGTCTGAAGACCCGCTATCAGGTACGAACTGTGACCTCAGATCTATGCCTGCCTGCCATGGTATCATCTGCCAGTGCCTGTACCCACGGTGTAATTCACCGTCATCTCCTGGTCCACTGTGCCAGCTGCTACTCACACCGGGACCACCGCCCTGGAATCCGCAGGGTATTTTGTCCAAAAAAGCGCACCAAACTGTGGTGAAGTTTTTCGGGCAGCATGTCCGATGCGGAAATCCTGCAGGCTTGAAAAAAAAAAAGAAAAAAAAAAAAAGTTTATACTTCCCCCGGCCGTAGTGATGGCAACACGTCCTTCTCTCCTGAGCGTAGCCCAGCCTCCTGGGATGATGCTGTAGTCCATGTGACCGCTGCAGCATTTGATTGGCTGCAGTAGTCACATGGAATGAAAAGTCATCTCAGGAGGTCGGGCTGTGCTTAGAATAGAGGATCAAGTCGCGATGACAACGGGCGGGTTAAGCAATAACTTTTAATTCATTTCAAATTTAAAAAAAATTATTTCTTCTCACTTGCGATTCTTGCGGTGGAATCGCATAGTTTTTGCCAGAAAATTTGCAACACACATAGCTCCTTGTTGCAGCTTCTACCTCCCCATTAAATTCAAATTCAATGGAACAAAAGAGCAGCGATTCCACAGCATAAATTGACACGCTGCAGCTCAAAAAAACCGCATCGCAGGTCAATTTTTTCAGAGACACAGCAAAACTGCTGTAGGAGAATGATGTGCAACGGTTTAACCTGCAGCCAATATTTTAAGACAGCGGATGATTCATACCTAAAAAAAACTGTGGCTGTCTTTAGCGTTAATGAATATTTCCACTTACCATTTAAAAGGATTTTCCCATCCCAGAAAATAATGGCATACTACCAGCAAAAGCCATCACTTTCAGATTGGTGGGGGTCCAACTGGCAGGAAACAATCTGGAGGATAAAGGGGATGCAGCAATGGCAAGGAGATGTGGCCCGACACAGTTTTTACCTGCAAAGCGGAACCCCGGCCACCCATTGTACAGGAAATTGCAACAAAGCTTAATTAAAGCAAATGCGGCCGTGCTGCAGTTCACTGCACAGTGGGTGGCCGGAAGAGCCGCTGACACAGGTAAAAGGGGATGCAGCGGTAAATCCGTGTTGTGGTCCCTTTATTCTCAGGTATGGAGCAATGTGGCCCCTTCATTTGGAGGTCCCGTCAGTTGAGCCTTTAATAAACAAATATGGGAATGGAACCCAGTTTAGGGGAGAAGGGACACATTTGGTGAAGAAGTTTTTGGGAACGTGTCCCTTTTTCCCCTATGCTGGCCTCTATTCAGATTTTTGGTAATTAAGGACGAACAGGAGAACACAACCCCTGAGCACAAGTTTGCATGCAGAAGTTTTTGGCAATGTCCCTGAAGAAAGAGAAAAAAAAAAAAGAATTTCAGAGAGAAAAAGAACTGAGGATCTACGTACCATTTTGCAATGTTTGGGCTCGCGATTCCTTTCCCAAATTTGTGTGAAATCCCCCGACAAGTGTGGAAGATTTACCAATCCCTGTAAAAGATTGAGAAAAAAAAAAAGTTAAACATTTGCTATGCAGACTAAACTAAAAATGTGGAGTATAAAAATGTCTTCATTTAATTAGCTGTAAATAAATCCCTTCACTAAATGTAAAATAAATCCTTTCACTGAACTTTACAAGGGCAAATACAAACCTAAACTTCCTAAAAACTATTAAAGTATTGGCACGTTCTTATGAAAACTGTAAAAACAACAATACAGACACAAAAAAGTTGTATTCTAAATTTAAACACTGCCACCTAGTGTACAAATAATAAACTGCAACACATTCTGTCTCGAAAAGCAGTCCATGTCACATCTATCTCCCCCTACTCGCACATAAACATGTCTGTTCAGATCAGTCGACCATGCATGTCGCTTCTGGGGAACAACAGATCAGGCAAGTTAAATTTCAATATTCCCAATCCTTGTTTGTCCCGACGGCAGACAATGAGGGGAAGTCGTATTGATCACACACATCAGATTATCGGTGAATTTATCGAATGTGCATAACTTTCTTAAAGAGAACCTTTCACCTGCCCATACATGTGCAGCTGAGTGCAGCATGTCAGGCTTTGTTCACACGCTTAGCAAAAGACATCTGAAAATACGGAGTGGTTTTCAAGGAAAAACCGCTCCTGATTTTCAGCCGTTTTTTACGGACGTTTTTGGAGCGGTTTTTCTGTAGTCAATCAAAAACGGTTTAAAAAAATGGCTCAAGAAGTGACATGCACTTCTTTTTACGGGGCGTCTTGTTACACGTCGTTTTTTCAAAACGGCCGCGTAAAAAAAACGCCCCGCCGGAACAGAACACTGCGTTTTCCATTGAAGTCAATGGGCAGATGTTTGGAGGCGTTTGGCTTCCGATTTTTTGGCCATTTACGGCCCGAAAATAAGCAGTGTGAACATACCCTAATAGGCAGGGCTATACAAACCCTGGGGCACTTTAATTTTTTTTCCTACCCTCCTCGGTTATTTAGATATCGGTTGCCGTTATATTTGGCGCCCGATATTTAAATAACCCCCTGAACTGTCAATGGGGCGTGTAATGGCAAGGGGATGTGTAACATTGCTGTGACACTGTCCAATCACCTACGGACAGTGTTACAGCAAGAGCTGGAGAGGAGAGTGTGTGCACGCACGCGCAGAGCTGTGCGCGCATGCGCACGCTCTCACTCTTCATCTCTCGGCAGACCAAGTACAAGACTGTGTGATCTCTCGCCAGAGATCAGTCTTATCCTTGTCTGCCGAGAGCTGAAGAGAGTGCGCGCATAGCTCCGAGCTGCTTGTACGCGCGCACACGCTCTCCTCTCTCCAGCCCTTGCTGTGGCATTGTCCGTAGCGGATTGTACAGTGTCACAGCCATGTTACACGCGCCATTGACAGTTTAGAGGGATATTTAAATATCGGGCACCAAATATAACGGCACCGATATCTAAATAACGGAGGAGGGTAGGAAAAAAATTAAAGTGCCCCAGGGTTTGTGCAGCCCTCCCCATTACATGCTGCACATGTATGGGGGGGGGGGGGTGAAATGTTCTCTTTAAATGTCAAAGAAAGATTTGTGCAACTCTGGATTCTACATTCACTTTCTCAAATAGTACTTTTGTAACTTTTCCAGTGTTCAGTCCATTTACTGCAAATTGCTTGATCCTTAAAAGGAAATTCCCATAAATAGAGCCGGAGGGACCATGGAAGCGTCAGGGTCATGCACACAATGCATATTACGTGCGGTTTCGCCACGCGCATTTGCACGCATCAAAACCGCAGTGTAATACAGTACCAGCATAGTCAATGAGATTCCAGGTAATCTCATGTCCACGCTGCGGTATTTTTTGGGACGTAAATTGACCCGCGGTGCGTATATTCGAAACCATGGCATGTCAATTTATCGCGCGATTCCTCTTGTGAATTCTATCCCAGGAGTTCTACAGAAATATGCAGCAAAACCCGCAGCATGAAAACGCAGCGATTTACACAGCAAAACCGCACTGAAAAATGCATAAAAAAATGCACCTTGCGTTTTTTTCTGCAAATTTCTTTTGGTTTCCTGCGGTTTTGCTGCGTATTTTCCCGCAGCAAAATATGCAACGTGTGCATGTAGCCTCAAGGTAAATATATGTTTGTTCTTTTTTTGCAGAAGGAAGATCCATAAGCAAATCCGCCCCAAAATCTACGCAAAAAAAATCTGCCTTGTGTGGACTCGGCCTAACACTGGATGTAACTCATTACCAGTACGAGAGAAGTAATGCAATGTATTTACAACATTACTCAATTAACAAAGATTATTGACATGTCTCTGACAGACAAAGTTTTGTTCACAGGCAATAGTTGGAATGATTGATCCGGACTCTATACTGTCCATGTGTGCCCTATGTTATCTAAAATTGCACTTCCTTGCCATTGATGTCTCCAAGAAAGCAGCTCCAGCATTGACGGCAGAAAAACAAGGCGAGTATAATTATTGCAGGTAGCGCTGAAGACTTCTGGCCAATTACATATGTATTAGGAAGAAAAAAAAAGGACATTTTACATAAGAGCAAAAAAAAGAAGACGACTAGGTAACAAAGCGTCAGTAAGAACTACTATTAGTTCAATTAACTGTAGAAGTTCAGCAACCTGGAGCAACGGAAAATAACTCATACCGTAGAATGTGACTACATGTATGCCATTAAATCACAAGACCGACAGTCAAATCCTAAAATAGGGGCGGACTGATAGGAAGAGGCGAAGCAGAATCAAAGGTGGCTAGTTAAGGCTTAAATGGAAGGAGTCCTAACTCAGGAGGGTATTGTTGAGCTGGGCCGTGAGATATCCAAATGTGCCGACATCGGCGACACGGTGGTGTAGATCTGACGATGGGTGTTTCCAAAAGGGCGAAGAGGAATTCAGCAGCTGTTAAAAAAAATGAAGGAGCAACTTGGTGGCACGTTTCATATACAGGGAGGAAATTCAGCAAGTATGTTAGGGAGGGTGTCAGATCGAGAGTGAGAATCTGAGAAATCAAAGCCTCTCAAACCGGGTCGGTGCTAGTGAAGACTTCCATATAGGCAGCACAGGCTCTGACCAGCGTACAAGCCCAGGACAGCGCTACTTTACATCTTAAGTCTATGAAGTACAATGGTTCAATACAGCCGTGTTGTAATGGATGACTGGCCGGCAGCCAGGGTGTGTGATTGATTTCCCGTCCTGCTGTAATGGGTCTGATCAAGGTGCAGATATAAAGAGGTTTTCAAACTCCAGTGACGGGAAGAGCTCCGGAGCTGATATTTGCTTTACATAATAATGTTACTAGCAAAAGACCAGACTCCTCGCCAGACACACGCACAGTCAGAAAGATCAATTTTCTGACATTTGTTGATTTTCCGCTTATGTCAAGTTGCTAAGAGCAAATCTAATTAGAAAATGTAAACCCAATTCTACTCTTATTTGTCACAGGCCCCGCTTCAGAGAAAGCAAGAGGCAGCGGGAAATAACATGAAATATTAGGTAGGAGACAATGCTTTCTATTCATGTCCTGCCCGGCGTAGATAGAAATAGCAAACAAGCAGGGTTATAAATGCATCGGTCATTATTTTACCATATTATACATTGGATATTGTATTAAACACAATGGAGGTTCCCCAGCTCATATATTAGGTAACAGCCAGTGGCGTAGTTATAGGGGTCGCAACTGCACCGGCAGCGCTCTGGCTGGAGACTCCGGGACTGGAGAAGCCCCTAAATATACTGCCCATATATGGACAGTGACGTCATGGGCTCAATCACTCCCAGAGTCCTTGGCCAGGGCGCTTCCCATGATCTGGCCAGAGACACCGTAGTTGAAAGCCCCTGACATCACTGCCCACATATGGACAGTGCTGACAGGGGCTTCCCCAGGCACAGCGCTTAAAGTAGCAATGTGCCCAGGGAGTTCGGGCGACATATTCCACTGTATGCCTATACACTTGCATAGGTTGGTACCTTTCGTTGGAAGTACACCTCAAGACTCCTCCCGATATATACCTCTGACGGAAGGAAAAAACGTGATGTGAACATGCCCGAACCTTTTTTTCAAATGAAACCTGCCGACGATTAGCCGACAGCAACAGGTCTGGCTTCTGAAGTTGTGGATGGCTACACACTCCCACTGCAGCGACCGCTACAGGAGAATTACAGTATAGCATGCTGGCCATCCGAGCGGGCATGTTTATTGGGGGGGGGGGGGGGTTGTTTAAATGAATGGACAACCATATAATACATGGCTGGGCCACGTATGCCAGAGTGAGAGACTGACTTTTTTTTTTCTCAACCCAAAAAGGCACATGGAGAAAGGTTGTCTTATGGAGACAACTCCCTTATGTGAACATATATAGCTTCTTCAAATTGCCATTATGCCTGCACTTCTTTTGGCTTCCTGGTGGTTCTGGCATCTGCACTACTTGTTAGGTCCTACTTAGAATATATTGTTAGATGGGAAAAATAAAAATGTTCTCCGTTGGTTTTGAACCCAAGACCTCATTGCTGCAAGGATACAATCTAACCACTGAGCCACAGCCATATAAATACATGCACTAGGGCAATTAAATAACATTTAGGCCCCATGGCCACGACTGTAAAAAAAAAGTCTCCGTAATTGCGGACAGTAATAAGGTCCGCAATTACGAACCCATTCGCTTCGATAGGCCGTGCTCCCATTCTTTGTATGGGAAAATGGGTCGAAACTGCGGGCCACAGTCGTCGGTGTCCGCATTGGCGGACCGTGAGTACGGGCACGGCCGTGTGCATGAGGCCTAAATCTGACATTGAGATTAAAGGGATTGCCCAGGATTAGAAAAACATGGCTGCTTTCGTCCAAAAACAGCACCATACTTGTCCACAGGTTGTGTGTGGTATTGAAGCCTAGCTCTACTCACTTCACTGGAGCTGAGCGGCAATACCAGACAACCCATGGACAGAAGTGGCACTGTTTTTTGGAAGAAAGTAGTCATGTATTTCTAAACCTGGACAACCCTTTTATGGCCTCCTTCACTCACAGATTTTTTTTTTGGTAATTAAAACTGCATGAGGCCCAATGCTCACGACCGTGCCAGTAATACTTATAAAAGTATAGGGGCACGGGCCATAAAATAAAAAACTAGGACAGGTTTCTACGGCACGGACATACAGGAAGGTGTCCGTCGGCCATAGAAATGAATGGGCCCCTAATTATGGTCGATTTCACGGTCGTGTGCATGGGGCCTAAAAGAACAGCGATAAAAACGCGCGTCGTTTAGCCATCGTTCACACATGGCGTAATTTTTTCACATTTTCCGCGTGGAATTCTGTACCGAAAGTCTGCCAGAGTACAGTACAATGCAAGTAAGGGCCCATTCACACGAATGCGAATAATGTCCGTGCGCTGCGCATGGAAATCACACGCAGCTCAGGAATTGATTTCAATGGGTCCGTTCACACATACGCAAGTTTTCACGCAGCGAGAGTCCGTGCATGAAACTCACTGCATGTCCTATATTGGTTTGTATTCACGCACCTACGCGCCGATTAAAGTCAATGGGTGCGTGAAAACCACGCACCGCACAAGCATGCACATCCGTGTGCGGTGCGTGATTTGTGTATCAATTCAATTGAAAATAATAATAAAAAAAAAAAGAAGATGTGCTTTGCGAGTGCGTGAATCTGATACGATCGTGTGAATGTAGCCTTAGGCCTAATTCACACAAGCATGTCCATTTTGCGCGCTTAAAAAAATTCACCGTTTTCCGCACGTTGCAGTTCCATGTGACATCCGTGTAAGGTGGGCATCTGCGTTTTTTACGCGCGTATGTCATCTGTATCTCACGCGTTTTTTCCGTCAGCAAAAAAAACTGAAGAAGGTGTTTCTCTTTTTCTCATTTCTTTAACAACTGTTGCGTGAATCACGGACAGCACATGGATGAGCGTCCGTGTGCTGTCCGTGATTTTCACGCGCCCATTGACTTCAATGGGTGCGTGATGCGCAAAAATCGCTCAAGTATAGGACATGCAGTGAGTTTCACGCAGCGGACGCGCGCTGCGTGAAACACAATGTCTGAATGGCCCCATTGAATTGCATAGGTCCGTGTGACGTCCGTTGTTTTAACGCGCGTAACACGGACGTGAAATAGGCTCGTGTGAATAAGGACTAAGTGGATTTTTTTTTTACAGAACTCCATTCACCCGTACTGCAGAATTTTTATTTATTTTCCATGACAGATAAGAATTTGTTTAGGTATCCTTTTTAGGGTATGTTCACACGTAAACACTGCAGATTTTCTGCAAAGGTTTCCATTGCGGAAAATCCGCAGCATATTACAGTAGCAGCAAAGTGGATGAGACGTGAACAAATCTCATCCAGATGTGGTGTAAAAATTCAGCCGAAAAAACGTTCATAAATGGACCTCTGGTGCGTTTTTTGTTTTTTTAATGCGCAGCATGTCAATTTATGCTTTGGAATCGCTGCTTTTCTGTTGCGGATCCTCCCCAATAAATTCAATGGGGAGGTAAAACCCGCAACAAATAGTAAATGTTGCAACGGAAAAGCTGCGATTACATCGCAAAAATCGCAACTCAGAAAAATTTTCAGTGCAGCCGGCCTCCTAAGGGCATGACCACACATGGCGGAATTCCTCCGCAACTGTCCGCATCGATGCCGCACAGAATCTGCGTTGCAGATTCTGCAGCGGATCTGCACAAAATGTGCAGTACATTGATGCGGACTGGCTGCTGCAGACTGCGGGAAAAGTGCTTCCCTTCTCCCTATCAGTGCAGGATAGAGAGAAGGGACAGCACTTTCCCTAGTGAAAGGAAACGATTTTCATACTTACCGGCCCTTGTCTTGGTGACGCGTCCCTCTTTCGGCATCCAGCCCGACCTCCCTGGATGACGCGCCAGTCCATGTGACCGCTGCAGCCTGTGCTTTGCCTGTGATTGGCTGCAGCCGTCACTTACACTGAAACGTCATCCTGGGAGGCCGGACTGGAGACAGACGCAGGGAGTTCTCGGTAAGTATGAACTTATATGTTTTTTTACAGATACATGTATATTGGGATCGGTAGTCACTGTCCCGGGTGCAGAAACAGTTACTGCCGATCGCTTAACTCTTTCAGCACCCTGGACAGTGACTATTTACAGACGTCTCCTAGCAACGCTCCCGTCATTACGGGAGCCCCATTGACTTCCTCAGTCTGGCTGTAGACCTAGAAATACATAGGTCCAGCCAGAATGAAGAAATGTCAAGTTAAAAAAGCAAGACGTATCCGCAGCACACATGACATGTGCATGACAGCTGCGGACTTCATTGCGGAACTTTGAATCTCCATTGAAGTCAATGGAGAAATTCCGCCATGAGTCCGCCACTGCTCCGCAACAGACAGAGCATGCTGCGGACACCAAATTCCGCTCCGCAGCCTATGCTCCGCAGCGGAATTGTACGCATCGTGTAAACGAACACTGCTAATTTAAAGTGAAAGTCAATGGAGAAACGGCTCCGCTGCGGATTAACGCTGCGGAGTGTCCGCAGCGGAATTTAAGTGGAATTCCGCCATGTGTGAACCCGCCCTAAGATGACATGTCATCCCATGTGACTGTGGCAGCCAATCACAGGCAGCAGCAGTCACATTGGCTGCATCGTCATCCCAGGAGGCCGGACAGGACGGGAACAGATCAAAGGGTCGATATGACGACGGAGACCAGGGTAAAAATAAAAAGTTTTTATTTTCAACTACGGTTTTCCACAGCGGAGATTCCGGTCGAAAAACGACACCACAATTTGGTGCGGAATTCTCTGCGGGTTTCAGGTCGGATACGCCAAGTACATTTAACGCAGCATATCCGCCCCGTGTGAATATGGCCTAACAGTCAGTTTTCGCTTTTGTAGATCAGGCTTTTAATGTTCCTCGTTCTATTTGTTTTAAATCCTATATAGAAGATTAAAATAAATTAAAATTCTATTTTAGGGTTGCATCACATATGAAACTTAGGGCTCATGTACACGGAGAAGCTCTCTGATCTGGCTCATAGAGAGGGATTCCAAAATAAAGGACCCCCATCTATAACATCTATAGGCCCATATAGGATATATGATAAGAGTGGGACAACCCCTTTAACCCATTCACTACCAAAGACATATACAGTATCGCTTGCTGTGACTAGAATATAAGAATATTAGATATATTAGCTTTCAAAGAATACGAGGCTTAGACCTCTAGGTGCAATATTCAGGGCGCAGCACTCATTTGAAGTCAGGGAGGAGGATGAAAGGTTTTACTTCTTGGTTTTGTGTCTATAAGGGCCTGTGCATGGCACATTTTTTACTTCGATTGTACATATACCTCCCACAGAAGGATGCAAAGTATCCCATTGCATCGGCATACAGTGGGATACGTCACCTGAACCCACCAAGGCAGAGCGCTACCTGAAGCGATGTGTCTGGGAAGCTCCTAACATCAGTCCATACAGGGACAGTGATGTCAGGAGCTACAATGCGGGACTTCTCGTACAGGGCATCGCAAACGCTCTGGCCGGGGACTCTAGCTCTAGAGAAGCCCCTGATGTCACTGCCCATATACGAACAGTGATGTCAGCAGCGTTACAACGCGAGAGTCCCTGGCGAGACCATCCGAAGTGCTAATGGAGCCCTGTGGGCATGTTTAGCGTGTATGTCGGTAGCTATAATGAAGTATATATACGATTAACATAGGCCTCAAAGGTGATGTCCACAGGCCTTAAAAGGAACCGGTCACCAGCATTTCACCTATTGAACTCTCCTCACCTCTCGCTGGCCGATGCAGTCAAAAGTTCATTGGCGTTATCCCCGCTCCTAAACTCCTCCTCCAACTGGAAATAACGGTCTGCAAAATTTTTCGGCTATTATGGTAATAATCCGGCAGTTCCTCTTATTATGCCCGCTCACCGCCGCAAACTGGCCCACCCTGAATGACGAAATCTCGCCTGAGATAGCGCGCATGCGCCGTTCGTGTATGGTCCGACACCCTTCCCTGCCTCGTCTGGGCCTCAAATCTAGTTACTGCACATGCCCCACTATTGTGTCCTGTTGTGCGCACGCACCAGGACAGGACATCGATGCGCCAACGCGGAATTGTGTGTGTGCTGGGGGGAGATGAGGAGCTGTCAATCAAAAGGAGGCGGGTTAATATCTTGAACTTTCATTTTAGGTGGTGTTATGCATCTCTGTTTGGATTAGACTTTTAGCCAGAAACACCACTTAAGCATTTTTTTACACTTTACTTTTTGATGCAAAATTGCATGAAGGTGCATGAGTGGAATTGTTACAATATGTTCATAAAATATAGCTGAATCGGGGTATAAGATTTTTTTTATTTTATAATTCAGGTTTTATTTCTGTATGGCAATGCCAATTAGGTTGTCACGATACCAGAATTTGGACTTCGATACTGATACTTTGTGTAGTATTGCGATTCTCAATACCAAAACGATACATTGCCATTATAAAAAAACCTTCCATTTTCTGATGAGGCACGTGGTTTGATGAATTTTGAACCTCCATGTGCCTCACATTAATAGTAATTAACCCCATCATGTAGCTCACAGTCATAATGGACAACATTGGGTTAATGTGTAAGGTGCATGATGGGGTTAATTACTATTAATGTGAGGCACATGGAGGTTCAAAATTCATAACACCTCGTGTCTCACATTAATAAGTGAAAGAAAGCAGTTTTTATTTTTTTTACAGCGTATGCATCATAAATGACAATATACATTTGTTGTGCAGGTTATTAGGGTCGCGACGATACCGAATATGTGTATATTTTATGTATTGAGTCTTTTATTTTAATGTTTATTTTTAAAAAGTGTGTATTTTTTCACTTCTTTTTATTTCAAATTACTTTTTTATTTTTAAACTTTAATGTACTGGCATACAGAAGCAGAGCGGGTGCCATAGTCGCCGGGTCTCTGCTGTGTTGCACAGCAGGGACCCAGTGGCAATGCTTGTGATCAGAAAAATTTCTGATCGCAAGCATTTAACCCCTCAGACGCCAGTGTCAGATGTGATCACCGGCATCTGAGGTTTTTTTTACTGCCCCGTTCCGTTGATAGAGACAGCTCTGATACACATACTGTAACTAACGATCCAAGTACCTGTGTCCGTCACATGACCATGGACAGAATATTATCCTCTGGAAGTAAACAATGAATGTTCCTACTAAATAACAGCAATCAGAGATCTTGAAAACAAAAAAATAGTATCAACGGTGATATTCCCTCACCACAAGGATTAGTTACTACTAGTCGATACCCCACAAGAATAAAATAAAAAAAATCACTGGAGTTTGTAATAAAATATAACTTTTACTTAAGCACAATTTAAAAATAGTTAGAATAAAATACATGAATAGTAGACAAAAAAAGAAAATATAATTGTATCCACTGTAGTAGGAAGATATAAGGCCTCATGCACACGACCGTGTTTTTGCGGCCGCAATTCCCCCGAAAATCCACGGGAGAATTGCGGCCCCATTCTTTTCTATGGGGCCGTGCACACAACCGTAGTTTTTGCGGTCCGTGCACGGCCCGGGAGCCCGGACCGCAGAAAGAACGGGCATGTCTTATTACGGCCCGGTTCTGCGGTCCGGGCTCATTGAAAACAATGGCCGCGGCCATGTGCATGTCCCACGATTTGCGGGCGGCCTGCGGCTGACAGTCCGCTGACAGTCCGCAGCCGGCCGACCCGAAAATCACGGCCGTGCACACGGCTACGGTCGTGTGCATGAGGCCTAAGGGGTTCTAAATTGATGGACTCTTCATAGATTACCCTTATAGTATACAATGATTAGTTGCCACAAAATACAATAATTAGGATAGGAGTGTGTATTATATCACAAATCTTTAGGGTTCCCATATTGCATATGTAAACAACTTTATTAAGGACTGTAGTTGCATTGGGGCTTTGCATGATAACCCCTCTACCCGATCCTGTTGTGAACCGCTCTCAATATAGTCGGTTTGTTTGGGGAAATCCCATTGACAGGTCAGAAAGTTCTCCCAATGCGTTTTTTATAGGCTTTAGAATCATCGAGGAGATTAGGCCTTTAAGGGTATGTACACACACAAAATAAAAAAACGTCTCAAAAAACTGAGCCGTTTTCAAGGGAAAACAGCTCCTGATTATCAGACGTTTTTTAATCAAAGTGGCGTTTTTAACGGCCGTGTTTGGTGCGGTTTTTCTATAGAGACTATGAAAAACGGCTGAAGAGGTGACATGCACTTCTTTTTCGCGGGCCACGTAAAAAAAAGCCCCGTCGGAACAGAGGGCCGTCTAGCAACCAAGTGGGATGACAGCAGTGCTGTGACTGGCTGCTAGGGACGACAGCACCTCGGGTCCTCACATTCATCCTCAACCTCAGGATCCACGCAGGAGGGAGTCATAGGAGACGAGGCTGATAACAGTCCAGGGAAACGGCCATATAATGAGGTTACACCAGGAGAAACGGCAACAACATGTTCTCATTGCCCAGGTTTATTCTGTACAGTAGTGGCAAAAACTGAGGACCCATCGCCCTCCACTGAGACAATGGAGATACTGCCTTTTAGATCAAGAGTCCCAAGATATGCCAGGGAGCTGTACCCTACTGCTGCCCAACTGTGCAAAAATGGTTGTGTCCATTGTAGACCCTTTATAAACAGTGCTGTGCCCCACTGCTGCCCACTATTTACAAACCACTGTGCCCTGCTGCTGCCCGCTACATACAAGCCACTGTGCCCCGCTGCTGCCCGCTATATACAAACCACTGAGCCCCCCTGCTGCCCGCTATATAAAAACCACTGTGCCCCCCTGCTGACCGCTATATACACACCACTGTGCCCCCCTGCTGACCGCTATATACACACACCACTGTGCCCCGCTGCTGCCTGCTATATACAAACCACTGTGCCCCCCTGCTGACCGCTATATAAAAAGCACTGTGCCCCGCTGCTGCCCACTATATAAAAAGCACTGTGCCCCGCTGCTGCCTGCTATATACAAAGCACTGTGCCCCCCTGCTGACCGCTATATACAGACCACTGTGCCCTGCTGCCCACTGTATACAGACCACTGTGTCCTGCTGCTGCCCGCTATATACAGACCACTGTGCCCTGCTGCTGCCCGCTGTATACAAACCACTGTGCCCTGCTGCTGCCCGCTATATACAGACCACTGTGTCCTGCTGCTGCCCGCTATATACAGACCACTGTGTCCTGCTGCTGCCCGCTGTATACAGACCACTGTGCCCTGCTGCTGCCCGCTATATACAGACCACTGTGTCCTGCTGCTGCCCGCTGTATACAGACCAGTGCCCAGCTGCTGCCCGCTATATACAGACCACTGTGCCCTGCTGCTGCCCGCTATATACAGACCACTGTGCCCTGCTGCTGCCCGCTATATACAGACCACTGTGCCCTGCTGCTGCCCGCTGTATACAAACCACTGTGCCCTGCTGCTGCCCGCTATATACAGACCAGTCCCCAGATGCTGCCCGCTATATACAGACCAGTGCCCAGATGCTGCCCGCTATATACAGACCAGTGCCGAGCTGCTGCCTGCTATATACAGACCACTGTGCCCTGCTGCTGCCCGCTGTATACAGACCAGTGCCCTGCTGCTGCCCGCTGTATACAGACCACTGTGCCCTGCTGCCCGCTATATACAGACCACTGTGCACGGACTATTGCAACAAAATACATAGATGCTGTGCCCCTCTGGCAAAAACTGAGGACCCATCGCCCTCCACTGAGACAATGGAGATACTGCCTTTTAGATCAAGAGTCCCAAGATATGCCAGGGAGCTGTACCCTACTGCTGCCTAACTGTGCAAAAATGGTTGTGTCCATTGTAGACCCTTTATAAACAGTGCTGTGCCCCACTGCTGCCCACTATTTACAAACCACTGTGCCCTGCTGCTGCCCGCTACATACAAGCCACTGTGCCCCGCTGCTGCCCGCTATATACAAACCACTGAGCCCCCCTGCTGCCCGCTATATAAAAACCACTGTGCCCCCCTGCTGACCGCTATATACACACCACTGTGCCCCCCTGCTGACCGCTATATACACACACCACTGTGCCCCGCTGCTGCCTGCTATATACAAACCACTGTGCCCCCCTGCTGACCGCTATATAAAAAGCACTGTGCCCCGCTGCTGCCCACTATATACAAAGCACTGTGCCCCCCTGCTGACCGCTATATACAGACCACTGTGTCCTGCTGCCCACTGTATACAGACCACTGTGTCCAGCTGCTGCCCGCTATATACAGACCATTGTGCCCTGCTGCTGCCCGCTGTATACAGACCACTGTGTCCTGCTGCTGCCCGCTGTATACAGACCAGTGCCCAGCTGCTGCCCGCTATATACAGACCACTGTGCCCTGCTGCTGCCCGCTATATACAGACCACTGTGCCCTGCTGCTGCCCGCTATATACAGACCACTGTGCCCTGCTGCTGCCCGCTGTATACAAACCACTGTGCCCTGCTGCTGCCCGCTATATACAGACCAGTGCCCAGATGCTGCCCGCTATATACAGACCAGTGCCCAGCTGCTGCCTGCTATATACAGACCACTGTGCCCTGCTGCTGCCCGCTGTATACAGACCAGTGCCCTGCTGCTGCCCGCTATATACAGACCAGTGCCCAGATGCTGCCCGCTATATACAGACCAGTGCCCAGATGCTGCCCGCTATATACAGACCAGTGCCCAGCTGCTGCCTGCTATATACAGACCACTGTGCCCTGATGCTGCCCGCTGTATACAGACCACTGTGCCCTGCTGCTGCCCGCTGTATACAGACCACTGTGCCCTGCTGCTGCCCGCTGTATACAGACCACTGTGCCCTGCTGCCCGCTATATACAGACCACTGTGCACGGACTATTGCAACAAAATACATAGATGCTGTGCCCCTCTTCTGCCCACTAGGTACAGTGCTGTGGTGTTTGAATGTGTCTGTCCAGTCCCTGGTCCTCATAATGCTACCACAGCAGCCTGGCACTACACACAGACCATTGCCCGCCCCTCACCTCCTCTGTGGTAGAACTTGTCTGTCACTCACCCTCTGACGACACAAACTGTCCCACCGCCGAGGAGCCGCCGCCTCCAGTCTCCACAAACTGCACCTCTGACACAATAATATTGTCCTCCAGCACCGACCCGCAGCCGGTACACACCGCATCTCCCCGGGCCGCGTCTACATCGATGTCGGTGCATCCGCAGCTCTTGCAGACCCGGCTGCTCATGGTAGCGGCTGCCTGTTACATGTGCTCCGAGAAGTCACTGCGAGAGAAGCAGCCAGCAGCCGGCCCCAGGAACGGCCTACACACGGCGGCGCTGCAGGACGCTTCCCGCTTCAAATCTCGCGTGAATTCAGTGCCGGTCTACAGCAAGCGGTTTACGAACTGTCATTCTGAGAATTCACCACTAGATGACGCTGCAGCACCAAAGCCGAGATTCAGACTGAACTTTTATTTTGTACATTTTGAAACTTTTGTATTAAATAAAAAATATGATGTAATAATGAACAGTATATAATGTAATATTATAGCTACAGGTGTAGACATTGCATTTACGTTTAGGGCATGTTCACATGGCACAAAAAAAAACCAATGTGTCAAATACGCTAGCGTTTCTTTTTAAAATACAAGGGTTTTTGACGCGCTTTCCCCGTGTTTTTTTGTGCGCGCAATTAGAACTCCTGTTGACTACGGGAACATTTGGTGCGTTTTTGGCGTCAAAGAATTGGTTTGCCGCTTTTTTACACTACACGTTTTTTTAAA
The DNA here is from genome assembly GCF_050947455.1 of Rhinoderma darwinii. Taxonomy (NCBI): domain Eukaryota; kingdom Metazoa; phylum Chordata; class Amphibia; order Anura; family Rhinodermatidae; genus Rhinoderma; species Rhinoderma darwinii. The sequence continues at coordinate 68,339,155 of NC_134698.1, read as the reverse complement.
TATGCTTGCATAAAAAAAACCACATTGTATGTACTAACTGTGCGGTCTCCCATTGATTTGAATGGGAAGCTTAAGGGTATGTTCACATGGCCTATTTACGGACGTAATTCGGGCGTTTTTGCCCCGAATTACGCCCGAAAATAGCGCCTCAATAGCGCTGACAAACATCTGCCCATTGAAAGCAATGGGCAGACGTTTGTCTGTTCACACGAGGCGTATATTTACGCGCCGCTGTCAAATGACGGCGCGTAAATAGACGCCCGCGTCAAAGAAGTGACCTGTCACTTCTTTGGCCGTAATTGGAGCCGCTATTCATTGACTCCAATGAATAGCAGCGCTAATTACGGCCGTAATTGACGCGGCGTTCAAGCGCCTGCACATGCCGGTACGACTGAAATTACGGGGATGTTTTCAGGCTGAAACATCCCCGTAATTTCAGCCGTTACGGACGCCCTCGTGTGAACATACCCTTATAATGAAGCTTTTTTTATGCGTATTTCTGCGCGTAAAATACACGTCAAATACACACAGTGTAGCGGTTCTTCAGTGTATTAGAGGCAACACAGAGGCATAGTATGGGCAAATCAAGGACAGTATTGGGGGCACCTTGGGCAGCAGGCTCATTATTGGGGGTAGCAGTAGGTTCTGTATTGGGGTAGCAGCAGGTTCTGTATTGGGGGTAGCAGCAGGCTCTGTATTGGGGGAGCAGCAGTCTCTGTATTGGGGGGAGCAGCAGGTTCTGTATTAGGGGTAGCAGCAGGTTCTGTATTGGGGGTAGCAGCAGGTTCTGTATTGGGGTAGCAGCAGGTTCTGTATTGGGGTAGCAGCAGGTTCTGTATTGGGGGAGCAGCAGGCTCTGTATTGGGGGAGCAGCCGTCTCTGTATTGGGGTAGCAGCAGGTTCTGTATTGGGGTAGCAGCAGGTTCTGTATTGGGGTAGCAGCAGGCTCTGTATTGGGGGAGCAGCAGTCTCTGTATTGGGGGGAGCAGCAGGTTCTGTATTGGGGGTAGCAGCAGGTTCTGTATTGGGGTTGCAGCAGGTTCTGTATTGGGGTAGCAGCAGGCTCTGTATTGGGGTAGCAGCAGGTTCTGTATTGGGGGTAGCAGCAGGTTCTGTATTAGGGGTAGCAGCAGGTTCTGTATTGGGGGTAGCAGCAGGTTCTGTATTGGGGTAGCAGCAGGTTCTGTATTGGGGGTAGCAGCAGGTTCTGTATTGGGGTAGCAGCAGGTTCTGTATTGGGGTAGCAGCAGGTTCTTTATTGGGGTAGCAGCAGGTTCTGTATTGTGGGTAGCAGCAGGTTCTGTATTGGGGGTAGCAGCAGGTTCTGTATTGGGGGTAGCAGCAGGTTCTGTATTGGGGTATCAGCAGGTTCTGTATTGGGGGTAGCAGCAGGTTCTGTATTGGGGGTAGTAGCAGGTTCTGTATTGGGGGTAGTAGCAGGCTCTGTATTGGGGGTAGCAGCAGGTTCTGTATTGGGGGCAGCAGCAGGTTCTGTATTGGGGGAGCAGCAGGCTCTGTATTGGGGGTAGCAGCAGGCTCTGTATTGGGGAGCAGCAGTCTCTGTATTGGGGGTAGCAGCAGGCTCTATATTGGGGTAGCAGCGGGTTCTGTATTGGGGGAGCAGCAGGTTCTGTATTGGGGGTAGCAGCAGGCTCTATATTGGGGTAGCAGCGGGTTCTGTATTGGGGTAGCAGCAGGTTCTGTATTGGGGATAGCAGCAGGTTCTGTATTGGGGGAAGCAGCAGGCTCATTATTGGGGGAAGCAGCAGGTTCTGTATTGTGGGTAGCAGCTGGTTCTGTATTGGGGGAAGCAGCAGGCTCATTATTGGGGGAAGCAGCAGGTTCTGTATTGGGGATAGCAGCAGGTTCTGTATTGGGGGAAGCAGCAGGCTCATTATTGGGGGTAGCAGCAGGTTCTGTATTGTGGGTAGCAGCTGGTTCTGTATTGGGGGAAGCAGCAGGCTCATTATTGTGGGTAGCAGCAGGTTCTGTATTGGGGAAGCAGCAGGTTCTGTATTGTGGGTAGCAGCTGGTTCTGTATTGGGGGTAGCAGCAGGCTCTGTATTGGGGTAGCAGCAGGTTCTGTATTGGGGGAGCAGCAGGCTCTGTATTGGGGTAGCAGCAGGTTCTGTATTGGGGGTAGCAGCAGGTTCTGTATTGGGGTAGCAGCAGGTTCTGTATTGGGGTAGCAGCAGGTTCTGTATTGGGGGTAGCAGCAGGTTCTGTATTGGGGGTAGCAGCAGGCTCTGTATTGGGGGTAGCAGCAGGCTCTGTATTGGGGGTAGCAGCAGGTTCTGTATTGGGGATAGCAGCTGGTTCTGTATTGGGGGTAGCAGCAGGTTCTGTATTGGGATAGCAGCAGGTTCTGTATTGGGGGTAGCAGCAGGTTCTGTATTGGGGTAGCAGCAGGTTCTGTATTGGGGTAGCAGCAGGTTCTGTATTGGGGTAGCAGCAGGTTCTGTATTGGGGGTAGCAGCAGGCTCATTATTGTGGGTAGCAGCAGGTTCTGTATTGGGGGTAGCAGCAGGTTCTGTATTGGGGTAGCAGCAGGTTCTGTATTGGGGTAGCAGCAGGTTCTGTATTGGGGGTAGCAGCAGGCTCTGTATTGGGGGTAGCAGCAGGTTCTGTATTGGGGGTAGCAGCAGGTTCTGTATTGGGGTAGCAGCAGGTTCTGTATTGGGGTAGCAGCAGGTTCTGTATTGGGGGTAGCAGCAGGCTCTGTATTGGGGGTAGCAGCAGGTTCTGTATTGGGGTAGCAGCAGGCTCTGTATTGGGGGTAGCAGCAGGCTCTGTATTGGGGGGAGCAGCAGGCTCTATATTGGGGGGAGCAGCAGGCTCTATATTGGGGGGAGCAGCAGGCTCTATATTGGGGGAGCAGCAGGCTCTATATTGGGGGGAGCAGCAGGCTCTATATTGGGGGGAGCAGCAGGCTCTATATTGGGGGAGCAGCAGGCTCTATATTGGGGGGAGCAGCAGGCTCTGTATTGGGGGGAGCAGGTGCTTTATATGAGTTAGTAGCAGGATCTACATTGGGTGCAGCAGGATGGTCTTGTTAAAGGGCAAAATAGGATTGGGAGTTTGTGTTGCTAGAGTGGATGAGAAAGTGCATGAAAATAAGGGAGCCAAAAATTTCAAATCTATCTATCTATCTACGCTATATGGACAAAAATATTGTGTCCCACTCTTAATCATTGAAATCAGGTGTTTCATTCAGTCCCTTTTGCCACCGGTGGATAGAATCCAGCACCTCGCCATGCAATCGCCTTTACAGATATCTGTGAAAGAATGGGTCGTTGTAAAGAGATCACCGAATTCCAGCGTGGGCCTGTAATAGGACATCACCGTTGTAACAAGTAAATTCATGAAATTTCTTCCCTCCTAGATATTCCCCTGATCAACTGTGAGTGATTTTATTGCAAAGTGGAAGCATTTAGGAACCACAGCAACTCAGCCACAAAGTGCAGACCACATAAGGTTACAGAGCGTGGTCAACGAGTGCTGGGGGGCACAATGCATAAAAGTCGCCAAAACTCTGCTGACCTCCAAACCTCCTCTGGTATTAACATCCGCATAAAAACTGTGCCGGGAGCTTCATGCCATGAGTCTCCAGGACCGAGCAGCTTCATGCAACCCTTTTACCACGTCAAGCATTGGATGGAGTGGTGTAACGGATGCCGCCACTGGGCTCTGGAAACGTGTTCTGTGGAGTGATGAATCACTTTGGGTGAAAGCCTGGAGACCGTTACCCGCCTGACTGCATTGTGCCAACTGTAAAGTTTGGTGGAGGAGGGATAATGCTATGGGGTTGTTTTTCAGAGGTTAGGCCCCTTAGTTCCAATAAAAGGAGATCTTACATTGGTTTCCAGTCCAAGGAAATCCATGACCTATCCTCAGGATAGGCCATTAATATTTCATTGGTTGGGGTCTGAGCCCCAATACCCCTGTCAATCAGCTGCTTTGAAGGGGCCGCAGCGCTTATATGAGCGCTGCTTCCCCTTAATATCTTTTACTGCTCAAACGGTGAATCGCCAACACACCTGTAGTGGCGGTTCACAGTATTACAGCCTTCTCCCATTGAAGTGAATGGGAGAAGGTTGTAATACTGTGAACCGCCTCTACAAATGTGTTGGCGATTCACAGTGTGAGCAGATAAGGAATGAAGGGGAAGCAGCGCTCATACGATCACTGCGGCCCCTTCAAAACAGCTGATTGGCAGGGGTACCGGGAGTCGGAACACCCGACCAATGAGATATTGATCGCCTATCTTGAGGATAGGCCATCAATTTTTTCAAACTAAAATACCCCTTTAATGCTTCAGCATACCAAGACATTTTGGACAATTATAGCCTCCAACTCTGTGGGAACAGTTTGGGGTTCGTGCCTTTCCTGGTCCAACATGACTGTGCCCCAGTGCACAAAACAAGCTCCATAAAGACATGGTTGGGTGAGTTTGGTGTGAAAAAACTTGACTGGCCCGCACAGAGTCCTGACCAATCAAACTAAAATACAGATTGCGAGCCAGGCCATCTCCCCCAACATCAGTGTCTGACCTCACAAATGCTCTTCTGGGTGAATGGGCAAAAATTCCCACAGACACTACAAAATCTTGTAGAAAGACCCCAGAAGAGTGGAAGTTGTTTTAGCTGCAAAGTGGGGGACCAACTCTATATTAATACCTATGGATTTAGAATGAGATGTTATAAAAGCTCCTGTATGTGTAATGTGTAGGTGTCCCAATACTTTCCTCAATATAGTGTATGTATGTATCTATCTATTAGAGGAACACAGATGTTGACAAATCACATGAAAGATTTCTGTCATGACATTTCTGTTTTAGCAATTACCCAGGACAATTACTTTCACCTCACCAATGAAATAGACAGCGATAGAATGACCTGTAACCTGTCAGATCATGGAAACAATGACAGCAGCAGGAGAGGAGAGTGCTGGTTTTGCTGGAGGCAGTGACCGTACAGGTAATTAAATGACTATTAACATGAAACACGTATAACAACTCAGAATCAACGGAACCAATACTGAAGAAAAAAAAACAGCTTTAGTGTTAAATAATAATGTGTAAACTGAACATTGCTTAAAACTCATGGTAACAACTAAATCATGACCTGGCCTGTGTCATGGGGCTATAATCCAAATAATGAGTCCATGGCCAGTGTAGAGTTTTTCTTTATCCTTTGACCCATTGTCCTTGCAATGGGTCCAGGTTAGTAAATCCATGGTCTATGTATTGAGTCTATAGCTGGTTTAGTAAATCTATAGTTCGGTTAGTCAATAAATATCAGAATATGTGGCCTCGGTGGTGGCTCTTGATATGACTTGGCTCTGTCGGCCAGTAGCAGGTCGTACTGGAGAGTGATAACCCGGAAAGCCCTGGAGGTCCAAGAATGAGGCGCTGTTCATATTCTCAGTATCTGGTTCCTCTTCTTCATCAGCTCCAAATGGTGTCAGATCATGAAAGTGAAATTGCCTCATAGGTTCTCCTATTATTCCAATACTGTTTGGAGAAAAGACAGTGAGATATAAGGCTGTTCTCTGGTCACGTTTATCTTGATGTTACTTTATTTTCCAATATCTTGTTACTATCAGTTGTATTTGAGAGGAGGAAAACTCTTTTAAAGTGTAACTAAACTTTCAAAAAGCCATGTCAGTAGTTTTGATTAATGAGGGTCCGAGCGTTGAGACCCCAACTGATCGCTAAAACCAAGCAGCAGAAGTGCTCAGGTGAGCGAGTCACTTTCTATTGAGCCCGTTCACGGCCCGCTCAGCTTTCTGAGGAGAGCCAAGCAAAGCCAATCAGAAATGAAGTGGCACAGCGCTCAACTGAGTGATTCTGCCACCTCGTCTTGGCGATCGGTGGGGGTCTTAGCGCTCAGACCCTCACTGATCAAAACTTCTGACATGTCACTATGACACATCAAACGTTTTATGAAAGTTTAATTACCCTTTAACTGATAAAGGGCCATTGCAGAGACCAGAAAGGTTGATTGAAATACTAAGGCTCTGTTCCCATCTGTGTCGAAGGCTTCGTTCGGGGCCTCCATCATAGATTCCGTCATTTTTGCTGGACAAGATAGCGCAGCATGCAGCGCTATTTTGTCCTGCAAAATGACAGAAACCATTAAAGTAAATGAATCGGTCAGGCGCCGCTGTTTTCCGTTATTCGACAGGTCTGGCGGTTTCATTTTTCCCATTATTATGTTCCTTTAACAGACCAGAATAACGGAAACTGTAGCGCAAATGTGAACAAGGCCTAAATGACATGCACGCAGATCCTGTATTGCAACACACACAGCCCCTGCGGGTCCATATTATGGACCTATAATCCTTCAGTCAATTGCCATATAGTCCATCTATGAGGCACCGTATTATACCCTACAAGCCAAATACCACGGAAATTAAACATTCCTTCTTGCTGGCTGTCTCCCAGAGACCTTCATTGGCGCTTTCCATCAATTCCTGAGGATTTGACTTCTACCTTTGTACCTTCAAAATACTGGTAAGCTCCTGATTACATCTGACTTTGCTACTGGGACACTTACACCCATGAGAGCTGAATTATAGCCTGCGGCTGTCAGGGCATGCTGGAAGTTGTAGTTTTCCAACAACCAGAGGTTGGACACCACTGTTGTAAATAAACTAACTGCAGAAAGACCAGTAGCCCATTGTTCTGTTTGCAATAGGAGAACAGTAAGGCTGAGCACTACCCCCCCCAATCCCTCCCCCCCCCCCTGGCTAAACCCTCCGCTGCTCAGTCTGTCAGCAGAAATGGAAGAGATCAGGAGGAAATTAACCCCTGTGCACTCTGCAAAATTCCTACAACACCGTTTGAGAAGCAGCAGAAAATCCTGCTGACTGGCAAACTTTTATCATTTATTTCTAGGTTTAGGGTTCGTTTAAATTTTTTGCGGATTACAGTATAAGGGCATGGTCAGAAGTCTGCAGTGGAAATCTTCAGCGGTCGTTTTTTTTCCATTGTTTTCTATACCATTTTAGGTAACTTAGTTCAGACGCTGTGGAAAATAACAGTGTGGAATTTAGGCTGCGTTGCAGATTTTCATTCTGCAGCATTCATGGCCGCCCGCGGAGAAGCAGCGGATTTTCACTGCAGATTTCAGCCTTTGCAATGCAAGAACTTAAATGTGCGACAAGTCCGCAGTGATATCCGCAACGTCTGAATTACCTGTCAAATATGCAAATGTTCCTGCAGATTCGTTGCGTAATTGCCCCGAATCTGCAGCAACATTTGCAGCGGAAAAATTCCGCCACGTCTGAACATGCTGTATTTTACAGATGACACCTCGCTCTAACAGTCGGGTTCAGCGATAACTCTGATCCCAGCCATTTACCACTCAGATGCTGTGGTTAAGGGAATGTTCACACGACCTATTTTCAGACGTAATTCGGGCGTTTTATGCCTCGAATTACGCCTGAAAAGACGGCTCCATTACGTCTGCAAACATCTGCCCATTGCTTGCAATGGGTTTTACGATGTTCTGTTCAGACGAAGTGTAATTTTACGCATCGCTGTCAAAAGACAGCGCGTAAAAAGACGCCCGCGTCAAAGAAGTGCATGTCACTTCTTTGGATGTTTTTGGAGCCGTTTTTCATTGACTTCATTGAAAAACAGCTCCAAAAACGTCCGTAATGGACGCCGCGAAAAACGCGAGTACTTGCAATTACGTCTGAAATTCAGGAGCTGTTTTCGCCTGAAACAAGTAAACATGAACTCAAAAAAAAATAAAAAAAAAAGGATTTTGTGAAATAATTCTGTTGCAAAAATGTTGTAATGAGGCTTCTTAGGATTAATTTAAGGGAACAACATTAAGTTGTGCGGATTGATCCTATTGTGTGCAGGAAGTTTTAAAGCCATAGGAGGAGAAAAAGGCAATCAAGGGTGATCATTCCAAGAGTCAGGACATGTCACCGCTAAGCAGTAGCTGCCACTAGGGGGAGCTCACCGCATACAGCTGCCTTTATACTACCTGTATAAACCCATCTGCCATTAGCTCCCCCTTGTGGTGGCTGCATGCTTCCAACATTATACAATTTATCAAGACTGAACTGAGCTCCGCAATACAGATACGGTGCAGGTTCCAGCTTTCAAGAAGAGGCTGCAGTGAATAATTTGCATGATAAACTTCTCACCGGGCTGGGACATTGTAATCCTGAAGCTCTTCCATATCCAGGTGTTCAGAGTCTTTAGGATGAAGTTCATGTTGCTGGAACAAGTAGTGAGATCTTTCCTTGGGAGTTGGAATTAAGGAGCTGAGTACAGGGGAGCGCTGGTTGATGATTTTCTTTATCGAAGTTCGTTTGGCATTAACTTTTCTGTTCCAAAAATAAATAATTGTGTTAGACGTTCAATGTAACATAAAATACAAACCTCTGTGACAACATAGTTCTACAGTATAGTCCTGCATAGACAGAGTTAAAAAGTAACTGCACTTTCAGCAAACTTTTAATATGTCAGAGTTATTTTAGAAGTTTTGATCAGTGGGGGTTTGAGTGCTGAGACCCCCACCGTCGCTGAAATGAAGGTGTAGAAGCGCTTAGCGGAGTGCCCTGCACCTTTGGCTGTGATTGGCTGTGATCAGGCTGAAGACTGATCTCCTGATCGCCGTTTTCAACCGAAGGTGCAGAGCCAAAGCTGAGCTCTTCTGCATCTTCGTCTCAGCAACAGTGGGGATCTCAGCACCCGGACCCCCACCGATCCAAGCTTCTGATATGTCTCTATGACATATCAATAACTTTCTGAAAATACAGTTACTCTTTAAAGGGGTTGTACAGGGTTAGAAATACATGACTGCTTTCTTCCACAAACAGTGCCACACCTGTCCACAGGTTGTGTGTGGTATTGCACCTAACCCGATTTATTTTAAAGAGGTTTTAAGAGATCCCACAAAAAATTACTACATGGAGGAAAAGGCATAAACTAAAAAAAGAACGTATACTAAACTGATAACCCGCCACCACTCCAGTGCCGCCACTCTGGTGGTCCCCACGGCTTTTTGTTTAGCTCTCTGCAGTGATGACGTGCCCATATATCCCACGTGACCTCTGCAGCCAACCAATGACTTCAGCAGTGTAACAGCAGCAATACCAGAAACACCCATGAACAGGTGTGGCGCTGTCCTTGGAAGAAAGCAGCCATGTTTTTCTAATACTGTACAACTATTTTAACTCTACGTCAATGCTGCGGATTTATCATTTGTTATCGAGCTCTATAAAGGAATATTATGTAATTAATCAGCACCGAATATTGCACGTGGCATTTTTTTGCAGAAATTTCCCATTCATCTCAATGAGACTTGCATAAATCCATGCACATGCTGCAGGAACATTCCCATTTAGATGTATGGGGTAGATTATATATTGCACACTTTTCTGCAACAAATCTGCCACGTGTGAATATACTCTAACCAGGCTATAATAAACGATGGGTGTGTGCTTCTCAGTGATCAGCTACTAATGCCTGTGGCATCATAGTTAGGAGTTCAGGGTGCGGCCCCCAATGTTATTTGTACAGCTGCGGCCGTCATGTTCTGTGAAGCGTTTAATGTAAACTATCAGTGGACATTTTTCTATTGAAATATATTTCAATATACTACGGCAGGAGATTGGCGCTCCAGACCCCGGATAAGGCTGGCAACACTAGTAGCACCATTGTCTCGAGGGCAAGGAATGGGCATTGATGCTCTTCTGCTAAACCACATCTTATCTATATATGTTTGAGTCATCTCCGATAAGTATATACTATTCACTAGTGATGTAAATGTATGTTGGCATCATTGTCCGGTGTTACACAATAGCGTCTTGTACCTGTCTTCAGAGTATGTAGCCATTTTTTTCTTATACCCAGACAAGTTTCTGCTTGGTGTGATATCTTTCAGCCGGAGGGCAGGATTAAAATTATTGGTACGCAATATTCTGCCAACCTCCTCCTGAATTGTTTCCAGTTTCTTGTGCCTGAACGCCACCCAGGCAACTTGAATGCCGTAACTGTATAAACACTGCGAGGGAACAGACACACCTAATGTAAGAAATTAGCGTATTTCACCTTAAAGGGGTTAGAAAAACACGGCTGTTTTTTAAAGAAAAACAGTGCCACACCTGTGCTCAGGTGGTGTGTTGTATTGCGGCTCAGACCCGTTCACTTTAATGGAGTGAGTTGCAATACCAGATAAAAACCATGGACAGAGGTGGTGCTGTTTTTGTAAGAAACAGCGCCCTGTAATCCTCGATAACCCCTTTGATTTTTTTAAAATAAATTTCAAAACAACTGGTCGTTCCATTTTCTTCTGTGCACAGAAAAATAAAATAATAACCGGACTCTGATTGGCTGTTAGGGTCAGTTCATAGTTCAGATAACAGCGATATAGATCCTATTTTGCACAATACATTTAGATTATTTTTCCTATACTCCACCTATAGGCCCTGTGAAATTCCAGAAATATAGGCATACATATAAATCTGCAAGGACATACATACTATAGGCAGACCATGCCGCTGCTATGGCACCATGGTAGAGAGGGCGGTCCATCCATGGTTGGTCCAATTCAATTTTCTAATGGATGTCAAGAACCCGTGCAAATATAAAAGCAGTCAGCCAATCACTGAGCCGCTAAGATTGCTCGAGCTGCTCCGTGATTGGCTGTTGGCTGATGATTCCTTGACAGTCACAGATGTAGTAGCAAGAGGAAGCCTTGCAGCCTTCAGTACAGGTAGTTAACCCCTTCAGTGCACTACCCTAGACCACTAAGGATGTCATCATTACCCCTTCACTGCCCTAGACCACCAGGTTACTATGTGGGTGTTTCCACAAAAATATTTTTACAGTCATTATTTATTTTAAATATGAGGGGATGTAAGTTACAGATATGTGTGTAGAAGGGGGCCCACGCTGCTTTTACACAGGTGCCTCCATTGTCTGTGTCCGGCCCTGCCAGTGGCTTTACACTGTATAATAATATTATATGGACACTGCAGGGTATCTTTATTGTATATCGTCATAGTGATATGGTTTGTAATATTTTAATATATTGCAGCTGAATACAGTTTTATCTTTTACCTGATCTAGTCTGAGCTTGTCTCCTTACACTTCCTTTAAAAAAAAAGTGGGAAGTCTATCTATCTATCTATCTATCTATCTATCTATCTATCTATCTATCTATCTATCTATCTATCTATCTATCTATCAATCATCTATCTATCTATCTATCTATCTATCTATCTCATATCTATCTATCTATCTATCTATCTATCTATCTATCTATCTATCTATCTATCTATCTATCTCTCTATCTCATATCTATCTATCTATCTATCTATCTATCTATCTATCTATCTATCTATCTCATATCTATCTATCTATCTATCTATCTATCTATCTATCTATCTATCTATCTATCTATCTCTCTATCTCATATCTATCATCTATCTATCTATCTATCTATCTATCTATCTATCTATCTATCTATCTATCTATCTATCTATCTATATATCTCATATCTATCTATCTATCTATCTATCTATCTATCTATCTATCTATCTATCTATCTATCTATCTATCTATCTATCTATCTATCTATCTATCTCTCTATCTCATATCTATCATCTATCTATCTATCTATCTATCTATCTATCTATCTATCTATCTATCTATCTATCTATCTATCTATCTATCTATCTATCTATCTCTCTATCTCATATCTATCATCTATCTATCTATCTATCTATCTATCTATCTATCTATCTATCTATCTATATATCTCATATCTATCTATCTATCTATCTATCTATCTATCTATCTATCTATCTATCTATCTATCTATCTATCTATCTATCTATCTCTCTATCTCATATCTATCATCTATCTATCTATCTATCTATCTATCTATCTATCTATCTATCTATCTATCTATCTATCTATCTATCTATCTATCTATCTATCTATCTCATATCTATCTCATATCTATCTATCTATCTATCTATCTATCTATCTATCTATCTATCTATCTATCTATCTATCTATCTATCTCTCTATCTCATATCTATCTATCTATCTCATATCTATCTATCTATCTCATATCTATCTATCTATCTCATATCTATCTATCTATCTATCTATCTATCTATCTCATATCTATCTATCTATCTATCTATCTATCTATCTATCTATCTATCTATCTATCTATCTATCTATCTATCTATCTCATATCTATCTCATATCTATCTATCTATCTATCTATCTATCTATCTATCTATCTATCTATCTATCTATCTATCTATCTATCTCTCTATCTCATATCTATCTATCTATCTCATATCTATCTATCTATCTATCTATCTCATATCTATCTATCTATCTATCTATCTATCTATCTATCTATCTATCTATCTATCTATCTATCTATCTCATATCTATCTATCTATCTATCTATCTATCTATCTTTTTTTTTTTGTTTTTTTAGTAATATATAGCATAGTTGTGACTGTCAAGCCACACTCCCTTTTTATAAAAGCATAAATCTGTCAGAGCGATACTTGGCCTGAGGGAATAATGGTGCAATACACTAATAAACAGAGTGCTTTTTCGGCTCTATATGTTCTATCATACTTGCACCATTTTCCTGTAGCAGGCAGATCAATACAAGAGGCCTAATATGTTTAAGTGTATACAGGTAGGTGATCGCGCTCGGTATACTTGGTGTCTATGTGATCTGTGTTAGGGTATGTGCACACACACTATTTACGTCCGTAATTGACGGACGTATTTCGGCCGCAAGTACCGGACCGAACACAGTGCAGGGATCCGGGCTCCTAGCATCATACTTATGTACGACGCTAGGAGTCCCTGCCTCGCTGCAGGACAACTGTCCCGTACTGTAATCATGTTTTAAGTACGGGACAGTTGTCCTGTTTCTACAGTGTATTTTTTTTATGTGACTTGTAAACCTAGCCTTAAAGGGGTTGTCCAGGTTGGGGGCTGTTTTTTAAACTGATGACCTATCCATCAGTGGGGGTCCAATACCTGGACCCTGCACCGATCAGCTGTTTTGGCTGCCTCCAGGAACCGGAAGTTATGCAGTGGTCGGTGCCGGAAGCAGAAGGCTCCGTACACCGTATAGCGGCCGTGCTGGATTATTGCAGCTTTCCTCCTTTAGTACTGCACCACGGCCACTATACTGTGACCGGAGTCATCTGCTTCCAGCACCGACCAATGCATATCTTCCAGTTCCTGGAGGCAGCCGGAACAACTGATTGGTGCAGGGTCCGGGCGTCGGACACCCACCGATCATATACTGATGATCTATCCTGTGGATAAGTCATCAGTATAAAAAACCGTCCCATGCCCGGACAACCCCTTTAAGGCCATTTTACGTGGGATGAAGATTAGGGGAACGGGACGCTCGTTCCAAATCATCGGCCGCATAAAAGGTCCAGCAGTAAGCTGTTAGTCAAGCAGAAACAAGAGCAGAAAAGATACTTGTACCTCAAAGAATCTGCGGTCTCTCAGTGTAGCCGAAGCTCGGCCTCTGTAACAGATATATGAAAAATACAGTTAGCTTTTGGATAAATCAGACATTCTTTACATTTTATTGTGCACATTGTTTCTATCATTACCATTGATTACATCGTATACTACGTGTGTGTATATATATATATATGATGTTTACCTTATAATCTAATAATAAACCATACAAAAGTACATGCATAACATCTACTATACAAGAAATGATCTGTCTGACTTATTTTAGGTCTGTGGTTCAAAGTCAGCGGTCATCTGATCCAGATCCATCCAGCAGCAGCTAGTAGTAAGTATAGCATTTTTCCTGCAAATCTACGCAAACACTTTACCAAATGCTGACTCAATGCTTATCATAGCACAGCAGTAGTCTGTGTCAGTATTGCTGTGATAGGGCAGAATACAGGCTGCTGAATACAGCAGCCTGTGTTCTGCTAACAATGGGTTCAGGACATTGGCAGGCAATTTGAAATTCCACGCAGCTCTGCACCAGCGACAAATCTTCAGAACCTTTGATCTTACTCTACAAGGTTACATATTAAAAAAAGGCTGTCCAAAGGGGACAAAACCTTTTAAAGGTAAGAAGTGTTGATTGTGGGGTTCCGGTTGGAAGGCGCTGTGCCTTTTTGACTCTGATCATCTTTTCCCAGCTCTGCTCAGAGAGTTGGGTTTAGCTGTGAACTGCCTATAGACTGTCTATACGCTATGACCATAATGTGAGAACAGAACCTAAAATACTGAGTCTGGGCCACATTAGAGCTATGAATGCTCCGATATACTTTGCTTCCCCCCTACTCATTTTTATTATCACTTTGACATGGGAATCCATGATGCAGAGATCTCCTAACCATTATGTGCCCATACTACAGGAAATATCCACCACATGTAGTATATTAATGCGGGCAAGGGCGTAGCTATAGGGGGTACAGAGGTAGTAATCGCACCCAGACCCCCTCTGCCACATAAGAAGACACCAGCATTATACGTAGCACATGTTAAGGATTGGGCAGAGGGCCTTCGAAGTAAAGCCTCTGAATGCAGAAATACTTGTAATATATATAAACAGATCTGTCAGGACTTGTCTCAATAAAACTGCTGAGTAAAAAGTCCTCAGCAAAAACAAAGCATTGCCAACGAAGCTCTTTTTTTTAGAAAGGTATTAGTTGCTGTTAGTGCAAGTAAAAGTAAACCTCTTAATATAACGAACAAAGACGCTACCCGCCATTTGTCCTTAAATGATCCTAGTTTGGCCAGTGCACAAGTATGTAAATAGTTAACAAACATTGGTGAGCCGAATGCCAGAAAATCGAAAATGCTCTGCCAAAGCAAGACAAAAAAAAATGGCTTTATATAATCACAAATTAAAAATTTAGATTCAAACGGCTGAAGGCAAAATTGAATATTGAGAATTTACAAAAGCCGCTCTGTAGTCACAGAATGAGTCATCGGGTTTGTGTTTTTAAAGGGCGCTATCACAAAGATAAAGGATAAAGGCTTTTTTACTCAACTAATGATCGGGTCAACGAATGTTCTTACGAATGCTCGTTCCCGATCGTTTCCCAGTGTAAACAGGCCAACGATCAGACGATAAACGGGGGAACGCTCATTCTTTGGCTGATCGAATCTTTTATGTTGCAAAAAAATGGTCACAGGGGATGTGCTGCCGACAAGAGGCAAATGTATGGGGCCGAACGAACATATTAACGATCATTGCTCCGGTTTCATTTTTAAAGGTGGTAAGCGCGGGCGAAATCTGCCCATGTAAAACTACCTTTATATACAGGATATACAGCCATAGGGCTCATGTACACGACCGTATTACGGCTTCATTCTGTATGGAACCATAATTGGGCTGCCAGAAAGGTGCATAGGACCTCTACTGTACCTCCGTATTCCTCTGTCTGGATTTATATAGAGGTTTTTTTCATTCAGAAAGAATTTAACAGGAAAATGTGTGGAATGCTCCATCAGATCGCTATGTATGCAGGTATTTTCCCCAAGGTGTCTGTACGGCAGCACGCGGAACCCGTGCGGCTCCATACTAAGGATCTGTACAGGCTCCGTGCACATTGCTCTGTGGTGTGCATAATCTCTTAAAGAAGTTGTCTCATCAGGACAACCCCAGTCCATATGCCCCACTAGGAAACCTGGCAGACAACCAGTATGAATTCTGTTACAGAAAATATTCCTAGTTTTGTAGTGATGATGTCACTACTACTTCTGTATAGCTGGGAACATTTGTAATTCAGGATCCTAGGTGACAACCCTTGTGGGAGCTGTGAAGGTGCCCATATTAGTTGTCAATCAGTTTCTCAGAGTTTTTTGCAACTTGACATAAGAGGACGACACAAACAGAGATTTATATGTATTGTATCAGTGATTGTAGACACTATTGGGAAATGCTCTTTACATTTTTTTCACTAATTTCCAACCCAACCCAATATAGTAACCCTATCGTCTGTATATTGGGAAAGAAAGGAATTGAGGTACAAAGGATGTCATTGCTGTCAAGCTCTATTAGTAGAGCTTTGATGATTGTGAGAACTGTTATCAGAGGAGCCTTTTATTACTACATCAAGGAACAAGGTTTCCTAAAATATTCTGTTTGAAAAAACAATCTACAGTAAAATAAACCAATATATAATGTTCTGCCAAATCTGTGCCAAATTGATAGATAGATAGATAGATAGATAGATAGATAGATAGATAGATAGATAGATAGATAGATAGATAGATAGATAGATAGATAGATAGATAGATAGATCGATAGATCGATAGATAGATTCTAGATAGATAGATAGATGGATTCTAGATAGATAGATAGATAGATAGATAGATAGATAGATAGATAGATAGATAGATAGATAGATAGATAGATAGATAGATAGATAGATATGAGATAGATAGATAGATAGATAGATAGATAGATAGATAGATAGATAGATAGATAGATAGATAGATAGATAGATAGATAGATAGATAGATAGATAGATGGATTCTAGATAGATAGATAGATAGATATGAGATAGATAGATAGATAGATAGATAGATAGATAGATAGATAGATAGATAGATAGATAGATAGATAGATAGATAGATAGATAGATAGATAGATAGATGGATTCTAGATAGATAGATAGATAGATATGAGATAGATAGATAGATAGATGGATTCTAGATAGATAGATAGATGGATTCTAGATAGATAGATAGATAGATAGATAGATAGATAATATATGTGGGATAGATGTGATATAGATAGATAGATAGATAGATAGATAGATAGATAGATAGATAGATAGATAGATAGATAGATAGATAGATAGATAGATAGATTCACCTCCCTGGTAGTTATGGACAGATAGACTGGAGGGGAGGGAAGGGTAAGGCTTCGTAAACATCTGCGTCGGAGCTTTCCGTCAGAACGGAACCCTAACTGAAACAAACGGAAACCATAGGTTTCCGTTTGCATCACCATTGATTTCAAATTTCAATGGTGGCGGATCCGGTGCAAATGGTTTCCGTTTATCTCAGTTGTGTAAGGGTTCCGTCAAAACTACAGTATTAATTCCCATCAAAATGATGGAACCCTTACACAACTGAGACCAACAGAAACCATCCGTAACCATTGAAATTTGGGCCTGTTCACATCACCGTTCACTTTCTGTTCCGGGGTTCCGTCAGAGGTTTCCGTCGGGTGAACCCCGCAATGGAAAGTGAAACTGAAACCACATCTCCCGTTTCAGTCACCATTGATAGCAATGGTTACGGAAACATCGCTAATGGTTTCCGTTTGTCACCATTTCGGCAGGTTTCCGGTTTTCTGACGGAATCAATAACGGAGTCGACTCCACTGAACGGTGATGTGAACAGGCCCTATGGTTTCTGTTTCTTTCAGTTAGGGTTCCGTTCTGACGGAAAGCTCAGACGGAACACCTGAACAATGCTCTGACACGGTTGTTATCGAAGCCTAAGAAAAAAAGAAAGTGATGTTTTTGTATGAATATTATATTTGTTATTATTAAAGAAGCGAAATAAATAAAAATACAAAAAAATAAAAATACTAGTGACAGGGAATGGTTTTGCAGACCTCAAACCCCATCAGTGGGGGTTATTACAACCACCTACTGCACGTGTGTTTAGATGAAGGTCTTCTTTAGTAATTCCATATTCTTTGGTGTTGTTAATGGCAGTGCATAAGGCTAGAATGTCATTGTCGGAGGATATCATACTTTCCACATGCCAGATGATGTTTGTCCATTCCCTCTCCAAGTACAAGTACGGAGTACTTAAAAGCAAGGTGCTTCATGGCGGCTTCTATGGTCTTGTTAAGGGCTGCCATCTCCTCTTCTTCTAGAACTTTTGGTCTCCTAAAAAGAAATACCAGCAAGATTATTCCAAGTTTAAAGTTTAGGGACATATTCTTTGTATGTACAAATTCATTGCAGAGCAAATAGCCATACTTCAAGCTCTTTTCACTGTCCAAATAGAGGTTAGATGTCCCCCTCTCTTCTTATCCACTGCTTTGTTATTTTCCCTTAATTCATTGATGATTTTTTTTAACTGTTTTTCATTGTTATTTTTCATAAGACAGAGTAATAAAGAAAACATACTCACAGTGTAAAATACACTGCCCAATGATGCAATATAATAGTAACAAGGAATACTCTGTCATATATAGATGTTCCATGAAATATTAAATAAAGGTAATAACTAATATCCCCCCCCCCTACCATGTGCATCAAGGTTATTTAACAGACTTCTAATTAAGCAAAAGGAATAAACCCCAATAACGGCTCAGCTAGAGACAGAAACAGGTGTTCTCGTTGATGAATTTTTCATATATTTTAATAAAAAGCCTTTGTGAGGGTAGGACAAGCTGTAGATGTCTCTTAGGCTGGGTTCACACGTGGCGGAATTTCACTTAAATTCCGCTGCGGACACTCCGCAGCGTTAATCCGCAGCGGAGCCGTTTCTGCATTGACTTCCACTTCTATTTAGAAGTGTTCGTTTAGACGATGCGTAACATTCCGCTGCGGAGCATAGGCTGCGGAGCGGAATTTGGTGTCCGCAGCATGCTCTGTCTGTTGCGGAGCAGTGGCGGACTCATGGCGGAATTTCTCCATTGACTTCAATGGAGATTCTAAGTTCCGCAATGAAGTCCGCAGCTGTCATGCACATGTTATGTGTGCTGCGGATGCGTCTTGCTTTTTTGCCATGACATTTCTTCATTCTGGCTGGACCTATGTATTTCTAGGTCTACAGCCAGACTGAGGAAGTCAATGGGGCTCCCGTAATGACGGGAGCGTTGCTAGGAGACGTCAGTAAATAGTCACTGTCCAGGGTGCTGAAAGAGTTAAGCGATCGGCAGTAACTGTTTCTGCACCCTGGACAGTGACTACCGATCACAATATACAGCAACCTGTAAAAAAATATAAGTTCATACTTACCGAGAACTCCCTGCTTCTGTCTCCAGTCCGGCTTCCCAGGATGACGTTTCAGTCTAAGTGACGGCTGCAGCCAATCACAGGCCAAGCACAGGCTGCAGCGGTCACATGGACTGGCGCGTCATCCAGGGAGGTCGAGCTGGATGCCGAAAGAGGGACGCGTCACCAAGACAACGGCCGGTAAGTATGAAATTCGTTTACTTTCACTAGGGAAAGTGCTGTCCCTTCTCTCTATCCTGCACTGATAGAGAGAAGGGAAGCACTTTTCCCGCAGTCCGCAGCAGCTAGTCCGCATCAATTTACTGCACATTTTGTGCAGATCCGCAGCAGAATCTGCAACGCAGATTCTGTGCGGCATTGATGCGGACAGTTGCGGAGGAAATCCGCCACGTGTGGTCATGCCCTAATAGAGTGTTTTCTCCTTTGCCCACAGTTTACATGTAGAATGACTGCATTGTACAGGTGTTACAGCCTGTATTATAGTCCAGAGCTGTATTCACAATTCTGCAGGCTTCAGATCTTAAATCTCCCAGTATTCTGTGTTATGCAGGCACTGTAATCTTTAGTAGAGAAAACCGCATTTTAAGAGCTCAGCTGTTTAGAATGGTTGTTTCATCTACGCATTGAAGCGTATGGACATCAAAGAGAAGGGTCCCCACTAACATTTCAATGGCTGGCATGTAATACAAGGTAGGGATGCCCGCAGCTTTCCCTGGCAATGGTAGCTATATGCCAGACCCACAGCAATGAGCTGACCACTGGGCCAGATTCAGTCTGAAAAAAGGGTTATCTTTATGAGCCAACTCCTTAAAGGGAACGTCTGCCCCTGAATATAATTTTGGTTATTTTTTTTTTTATCTAATCAAGTTCAAATTTCTGTGTTGATTCATCTCTGAATATATCCTTAATAGTGATCAAAACTTTGTTTTATTGATACAGAGCTCGAAATCCCCTGCATAGACATATATTTAAAAGATAAGAAGTGCAAGATGGAGCAGCACTGTGAAATGGGATCTAGTCCGAGTCTGGGTGCAGGCTTTAGCAGACCTGACTCTAAGGTCCAAGTAGGTAAAGCAAAACAGAGAATAAAGGAAGCAGCACTCCAGGTAAAGTGACTACAGTGGTTTATTCACGAATGATGCGGACAAGCTTGTAGTCACTTTACTTGGAGTGCTGCTTCCTTTTTTCTCTATTTTTATTTAAAAAAATAATATGCTGGCTGCCTGCAGCCACCACTAGGGGGAGCTTACTGTATACTGGCTTATTGAGTTCAATGTATAACATTATGCAGTAAGCTCCTAAGCTCCCTCTAGTGGTGGCAGCAGGTAGCCTGCATAATATATTTTAAATCCTTGTCTATGCAGATATGTTGCTCTGCATCAGAAAAACAAAGCTGTAATCCCTATAACGATATATTAAAAGAGAATATTAAACCTAAAAATTACATGCTGATAAAATGTGAAAATTCACTGCAAAGGATGTGCCTGACAACAAAGGCTCATAATAAAGCCCAGTATAACTTTTTTTTTTTTTACACATAATTTAACTTTGTACATAAAACTTTCTTCCACAAAAAACACTTACGGCAATAAAGATTTGGGATGTTTGCCACGTGACTGTTTTACCAAAAAGCAATACAAGTAGTTAATCAAGGCCATGAGGAAATCATCAAGTTGCTGAGATCTAAATATATAAGAAAAAATTAACTTCAATAAATCCTCAAAATTATTCCTATTAACCTGTATAAGAAAATAGTAATATGCCTCGGAAGGCGATGTAATAACCATCTTATATCCTACTGATCAATGACTAGTTACTGACATGTAAAAGCTGCATGGTCTTTGGTACGGATGGGCATTAGGAGGCAACACAACTCCGAGCCAGCTGCTGAAAATTGGGTGTCAATGTTGATGCCAAATCTCAGTAACCCATGTATTATTATTGCTGGGACAGTCACCTCTATCACCCATATAGTGCAAGGAACAATTATTTTAGGGTCCTATACATAGAGCAATGCAGCTCTCTGATGTCCTTTATTTTTCATCTTGCCCAGATAATATCCAATTCGACCAAGAAATGTTTAGGCTGCCCATATACCTAGGGGTACTACCAAGAGAAGCAAGTTTCCATGTCATGCTGTCCGCTATGGGCAACTTTACTGACCACCTCAAACACTGATTTTCACATTTGAGCGATCTAACATCTATTTCTTTACCCATCACTGATCTATACGCTTGCAGCAGGAAAAATGTGAATATGTTGTTGGCTTTACTGTGTTTATTTGTGGAACTATCATACCTGAAAATTTTGGAAAACCCAAAAGTCAAGCAAAGTCGTTCCTGTTCTTCAATCAAGTTTAAAGCAACTCCTGGAAGACAATGAATACATACAGAACGTGTGTTCACTAATTTTCTAATTTAATAATAATTTTTAAAAAAACAAAACAGTGAATTTCCTTTAATCTGGTTGACCGGTGAGATAAAATGGATGGCCTATCCTTAGGATAGGCCATCAATATCTGACCGATGGGGGTCCGACACACGGGAACCTCCCCCAATTAGCCGTTTGAAGAGGTAGCGGCGCTCTGGCGAGTGGGTCTTCCCCTTCATTGCTTATGCTGCTCCATACTATAAAACGTCATCACCCTCGTAGCGGCGCTCCCCCTCTATAGCCTCAGATTGCTCCTTTTCGCAGAAGAAACTATTTTGCTTGTGAATGTAAACTGGAAATAATTGAATCATTTATAATAATTTGCAATAATAATGTATTAGTCCCTGGACCAACAAACCAGGAGTATAATTTATGATACAGACAGTCAATTTAAAGACTGCACATCTTCCATTATGATATATCTTCATTACGTTATACATTTTCCTGATTTTTTTTTCCCCCAAATTTCCATATGTCAATCAAATATACTACTATTTGTGCTCAAGGTGGCAGTCTACTATTATTGCTGCATTAGACACAATATGACACCCTGACAATATGCAAACACATTTCCTATCTCCCCATGCAAATCTGGTGTCATGCATCCTTTGCCACGTCCACCTCCACTTAGCATTTTAAGGACAGGTGTCATTTTACTGCATTGCTCTCCTGCTCCAGTGGCTTTCCAGCCCAGAAAAGGAAATTAATCGTTCCTTATGAGGACTGCTACAGCCATTCACTTGTCCCCTCAATGATGGAACATGGTTTAGGCAGAGGCGTAACTTGACGCTCATGGGCCCTATTGCACAATCTGTAACAGGGCCCCAAAACGATCACTCATTATTTGTAGTTTTGGTCTCCTCATATTGGGCAGAGGGACTTTTTGGGCCTCCTCCAAATCCAGGGTGTGACCACGACATCGGAATCCCCGAAAGCTAAGCCCCTATAATTATCCCATGTCAGATGGATGACACTTACTCTTGACATCTTCTAGAGTCACAAATTCATGTTGTCTCTTCTTCTGTTTGGGGGATTTAGTGACTCTGTCTGTGGTGCTTCTTTCAGGGGACTTAGATCCAGGTCCCCAGCGAAAGTTAGTGTCCGATCGTCTTAAATAGTAAGAGAATATGTTTCACTGATACAAACTTTTGCAACACACAGGGCTGGAAACAAATAACTGTGCCTGCCGTCCTTATTAATCATGTTTATTTAATGCAGCACGAGGACAAACCAAAAGGAACCCTGACGTCCGGCGTTCAATCATCTTTTCTCTGTATAAAAAGCCTAAGAGATTCTGGAAGAAATCCAACTTAGGCCTTATTCACACGGACCTATATAATTCAATGTGGCCGTTCACATGGTCGTTGTTTCAACGGACCATGTGAAGGGTCCGTGAGAAAATAGGACATGTCCTATTTTTTCATGCATCACGTATCCCTCATAGACTCTAGTCTATGGGGGATGCGTGATATCGCGTCCCGCAGCGCAGAGCACGGATGCACCTCAGACGTGAAAAACTCCAGTTTTTCACGTCTGAGATGCGCAACGCCCGTGTGAATCCAGCCTTCAAATTTTTATGACATGATAAAAGTTAATCACTAGAAAATCCAAGATTTCTCATAGACTTTAATGGAGAGAGACCACCCATGCACGTCCACCTCTTTCAGTAACAGGTGGATCCCCCTATTTTAGGGACCAGTGGGGCTCCCAGCAACCGTCCCCTACCAATCACACTTTTATGTCATTGGAAAACTGCTCTATGTTCTCGTTCACACAGTGCAGATTTGATGCAGATTTTGCATGCGGTTTTTAAGAAAAAAAAACTAAATTGGATCCAGCAAAGGAGACACTTTAAAGGGGTTTTCCAACAAAACACATGTATCCCCCTATCCACAGGATTGGGGAAACATGTGTGATCGCTGGGGGTCCGACCACTAGGACCCCCAGCGATGAGGAGAACAGGGGACGGAAAGTCCCACTAAGTGCTCCATGATAATGGGACTTCTGAGACTGATGTCACCGGCAGCTTCATAGAAATGAATGGAGTGCTGGTCGTGCATGGGCACCAGCCCTCCACTCTCATGGAGCACTTTAGGGGACTTTCGTCCACCATTCTCCTCATCGCTAGGGGTCCCAGTGGTCAGACCCTTAGCGATCGCACATGTATCCCCTATCCTGTGAATAGGGGATACATGTGTTTGTGGAAAAACCCCTTCAAGGCCTTTCTTTATATATTTTGGCTGTTTAGGTTTTATTCCTGGTGTGAACAAGGCCCTAGAGAAGACAAATAATTACATTTAGTCTAATATTGCGAAATTAGAAGTTGCCCAGTGCCAGCTAAAATAATATAAGCAACTAGCTTCACCTTTTCAACTTACGAGTACTACTACTTCCATCTAAAAGGGTTTAGCCAGGATTTCAAAATCGATGGCCTATGCTTCAGATAGGCCATCAATATTAGATCAGTGGAGGCCCGACTCTCAGCACCCCCGCCGATTAATTTTTTGAAGGCACTCGAGATTGTTTACCGCAGGTTTCAGGCCATTTGTAGTTGCAGATGCTGTTACTTTCGTAGCGGCTGTGCAGCGCTGTCCCATTCAGGCGCTGAGTCGCACCATATGCGGCGGGTGCCAGTTGTTTCAAACAGAAGACCCCCGCCTGCTCGTTCACCCAATAATTAGCCCATGTAAATGGGCCTTAACTCTGAGTCTGAATATCATTCAACATAAAGCAATCTGTCTATTGTAAAATCCTGTCACATGATGGTCTAAAAATGGACTATTGGGGTCTGGCAAGGCCGCTAAGCTGCGGGAAATGTAACACTTTAAGGCAAGGATCCACCAGTGCCAAGTTATGATGATATTGTAAATTCTCCAAGGTTCCAGTCATTGCAACAAAATAGATGTGGATAATAGAAGACAGATCGGAACATATGTTCCAACAAGTTATTTGCTATGCAAAAAAACAAACTAGAACTAATGTGCAGATATAAAGCTGCCATTGTTCAGCTCAGGCCACAGAAAAGATGCTATCTTAGTACTTCTTTTCTGGACAAACAACGAGCATTGTAGCGTAGCAATAGCACACAGAGAATATTACACCAGCCAGATATTACATATCCTACAAAAAGGGCCCCTTTTAATCGACAATGATGTGCAAATCTGCTTCTAATCATGGTGCCCTTCATTTCGCAAAAGTGTAAATGCACAGACCCCACCAGCATTTTCTTCCCCCTACCCTATGGAACATTTAATGTATGTTATGGGCCTGACAGGCTGGAAACAGATCATATTATTCCCCTTCATTTCCGAATCAATGGGTCACTGTGCTTGAGAAAAAGTTTAACAGCCTAAGGCCCCATGCACACGAACGTATTTTTCCGGCCTCAATTCACCCACAAATCTGCGGGTGAATTGCGGCCCCATTCATTTCAATGGGCCCATGCACATGACTGTGGTTTCCACGGCCCATGCATGGCCCAGGAGCCATGTCTTATTACGGCCGTGTCTTGCGGTCCAGGCACGTAGAAATTAATGCACGCGTCCATGTGCATGGCCCGCGATTTGCGGGCGGCTCGCGGATGACAACTCCGCGGCCATCCGAGCCGCAAATCACGGCCGTGCACACCACCGTTTAAGGGGGTAGTCTCATGAATACAACTCTTTTCCATATGCCCCATTAGGGTATTTAAGCATCAGAGAGGGCCGTTGCTCCACTCTGAAGGCGCATCTCCCGTTCTGGTGGTCTCTGCTTACGTCATCTCATTGGCCGCCGTGTAATACTACATTTCCCTGAAATGCCTGGCTGGCCAACGCTTCCCCTTGTTGAAACCAGCAATTCTTTACCAGGTGTGCCGGCAGCAGGACCTGGGACAGTCAACTGATCGCCCCAGGGGTAGCAATTTGAAAGGGGGAGTCTCTGATGAGAAAACCCATTTAAGGCCTCATGGACACGACCGTAATGGTTTTTACTGTCCGCAAATACGTAGACACATCCATAGCTGTCTGCAATTGCAGAAGCGTCCATAGACTTCTATGGGCAAATCCGTGCAGCAATTGCAGACAAGAATACAAGAATAGGACATGTTCTATACTTTGCAAATCGTTTCTACGGCACAGAATATACGGAAAGGTGTCCCTGGCGAATAGAAATGAATGGATCTGCAATTTCATTCGCACGAAGTGCTTCCGTGCGACCTGCGTGGTTTTCACGCACCCATTGACTTCAATGGGTACGTGATGCGCAAAATACGCGAAGATATTGACCATGTCGCGCTTTTTGCGCAGCAGACAAACGCTGCGCAAAAAGTACGGACTGTCTGTACTGCCCCATAGACTTGTATTGGTCTGTGCGTGGCGCGTGAAAACCACGCGGCCCGCACGGACGCAATACACGTTCGTGTGAATCCAGCCTAAGAAATAGACCAACCATAGAAAGGCTTTTTAAGCTATGTTCTTCACATATTTGAGTATTCCCCACATGTGTGCCTATCTAGTTGCATGTCTGCCATTGACTCCCATTAAAACAAAGAATGTATACAGCATGAAATATTTTTATTTTCTTTTGCAGTTTTATTGAGAAGCGTAGTCGATTTGTGCTTTTCAATACAGTTGAGGCAACAGTATATCCTGACAATTTCCAAGCGAAATCTCAAGAAAGGATACTACGTTAGACGAATACGTCAGATTTTCCAGGGATATACGCAAAACGTTTACACCAAATGTAGGGTGCACTAGCCTAGTAACTCTCATCCCTTGCGTATGACTGCAGGGCCATGACCGGGTTTCCACAGAAAACTGCTTTGCTTTATATACAGGACTAAATAGGATTGTCTAAAATTTGGACATTTTACCCAAAGGCCATAAACTTAAGAAAAAAAAAAAGAAAAATATAGAAAAAATAAATAAAATTTTTCACCTCATAAATTCAAGTGTTTTAGTTTCTTCTTTCCAAAACCATTTTCCCGGAGGGACTTTTGTTGTCTGTCGGTACAATGATGCATAAACATAAGATTTAGGTTAACCATATACTAGAGATTCAGATCAGCCTAAAATTACAATTCAGACCATTATCTAACGACTGTCGGTGCCATATTTGTGACGCGTACAAGGACGACAGACGCCGATTGACGGCAGATATCTGTGGATAGTTTTGTGGTCATTGTCGAGTGGAGACTTGTAAAGTTTTTCATGCCAAACGACAGATCGGCATCCCATCAGTAGAAGCCCAGACCAGGCCGCAGATCAATACTGACATCGATCCGTTAATTTTAACTTATAAAATCGTCACCCAGAACGACAAGATTCACAAAGCAAACAAGAATATTAAGTCATTCAGAAAGTGGCCGTCTGAAATCTCTGGTGTATGACCAGCATTCAGAATGAAAACCTATCTACTAGGTCTTGATGGTGTACTCCGGAAGTGAAGGGGTTAACCAGTGCCCAAGATTATATTAAGGCTGGGTTCACACGACCTATTTACGTTTTAACCTCGAATTACGTCCGAAAATACGGCTCCAATGCGCCGGCAAACATCTGCCCATTCATTTGAATGGGTTTTACGATGTTCTGTGCCGACGGTCATTTTTTTTACGCGCCGCTGTCAAAAGACGTAAAAAAGATGCCCGCGTCAAAGAAGTGCATGTCACTTCTTGGGATGTAATTGGAGCCGTTTTCCATTGACTCCATAGAAAAACAGCTCCAATTACGTCCGTAATGGACGCTGCGAAAAACGCCTGCACTTGCCATTACGTCTGAAATTCAGGAGCTGTTTTTTCCTGAAAACAGCTCCGTAATTTCAGCCGTAACGGACGTGCACATGTGAACCCAGCCTAATAATGAAAATATAACTAGTAATGTATTAGTAATATGATTAAGGGTCCATTCACATATTGCGGTTGTGGTGCGGTTAAAACCGCATTAAAAAATCGCAACAACACATGGAAAAACGAATGCGGTTTTCTGATGCGTTTTTTTTTTCAATGCAGTTTTAATCGCACCTCAACCGCAATGTGTCAAAGGACCCTAAGGCCAAACGCCCACAATGCGTATAACGTGTGGATTTGCTGCGCATATTTTCCTGCTACAAATCTGTAGTATGATAAAGTACCAGCAAAGTAAATAAGATTCCAAGTAATCTCATCTACACGTAGCAGAATTTTTCTGTACGTTAACTGACTTGCAGTGCGTATTTTAAAATCTGTAGCATGTCAATCTTGCATTTCCACCTTAGGCCCTGTTCACACAGAGTTTTTTGCCCCTTTTTTTGACACGGAAACCGTGTCGGAAAATGCGCCGAAAAATGTCCGAAAATGCCTCCCATTGATTTTAATGGGAGGCGGAGGCGGTTTTTTCCCATGAGAAAAAAACGCTTGGGGGAAAAAGAAGCAACATGCCCGATCTTCGGGCGTTTACGTCTCTGACCTCCCATTGACATCAATGGGAGGCAGTGACAGCGTACTTTGCTGCGTTTTTGCCCTTGGTGCTCAATAGGTGCGAGTGAAAAACGGTGTGCAGGCAGATCAAAATCTACCTCAAAATTCCAAACGGCAAAAAACTCTGTGTGAACAGAGCCTTAGTATTGTATCTGACAAGTTTATAAAAAAAGACAAACAAACTCAGCATTAAACCGCACCTATTTCCGCATTAAAATGTTTAAAAACGCACCTAAAAATGCACCATTAGGCCGGGTTTACACGTAGCGTAAACGCTGCAGAATTTCCGCAATGGAATTCTGTGCAGAAATTCAGAGCATTTGCAGTAGAAGTAAAGTGGAGATTTAGAAAATCTCATGCCCACGCTGCGGTAGAAAAAACACAATGTAAACGTTAATGAATTGACCTGCAGTGCAGAATTTCAATCCGCAGCATGTCAATTTATGCTGAGTTTTCATTGTTTTTCTGTCGGATACAAAACCTGCAACTGACAGCGAAGTGTTGCGACTTTTGAAGCACAATCACAGCGATTCCACTGTAGAAATCGCAACTCAGGAAAAAAAAAAAATCATACTTACCCAGAACTTTCTCCTTCTTCCTGCAGTCCAGTCTACTAAGATGACGTTTCATCCCAAATGACCGCTGCAGCCAATCACAGCCTGCAGCGTCACATGGCCTGCAGCGTAATCTTAGGTGGCCGGGTTATGCGCAGAAAAGCAGGAGGGGGTAAGTATAAATGTGGGTTTCTTTCTACGGCAAAAATTCCATCTGAACATTCCGGTATTACGGACGGAATGTGCTGCGGGTTCCAGGTCAGATACGCTGCGTAGTTTTTACACGTGGAAACCCGGCCTTAGGTCTGGATTTTACCTGTGGAATTACCTGCGGTTTTGCATATTTTCTGCACCAAATTACAAAAGGTGTGCATGTTGCCTAAGGCTGGATTCACACGGCCGTGTTCGGTCATTGAGATCTAGACCGTATGTCGGCCGCATGTCCCAAACCGAACACAGTTTAGGGAGCCATACTCCTAGAATCATAGTTATGTATGATGCTAGGAGTCCCTGCCTTCTCGCGGGACTATCGTCCCATACTCAAAACATGATTAGCAGGGACCCACAGCATCATGGATGACTATGCTAGAAGCTCCGGCACCCTTAACGGTGTTTGGTTAGGGAAATGTGACCGACATACAGTCAGTAGCTCATGGGCCGATCATGGTCGTGTGAATTCAGCCTAAGGGAGTATTCACACGGTGCGGTTTTGCGACATGGCTGAAAACCGCACTGAAAAGAATGCATGCGTTTTCATTGGCAAAACCGCATTGTGTGAATACAACACGGTATTTAATCATTACTCATTTGAAGATCCATTTAAATGTTATTTTCCACTATACATTACTACTACCTGTTGTACCTCATTTACTAGGTGTATTGTGCCCGCAGAAAGTGCCGGGCACAAATGCTGGCAAATACTATAATAATAGCAGGATGAATAATGATACATTTACATGTTTTATTGTCAAAATGGAACTGAGGTATAAAGTATAACATGACATTGTCTATATATCACAGGTGATGGAGCTGAAGGATTACGTTACTTACCTGCTCCATGGTTTGTCACCGGACAAGACTGAAAATCACTTCCATGTTTGTGTAGTGTGTCGCTAGGTAACTAATCTATTGTAAGAAACTGACTGGGCAGGACGACAGACGTGAACAAAAGGCGGGGAGGGGGGGCACACTCACACAGCGGGGCGCAGGGAGAAGGATACAGGATACTAACATACAGCTTTATATTACTGAACATGGGTCGGGATGGTTGGCACAAACAAGAAATAATAGTATTAAAGAGCAAAATGTCCTAATAATGTTTAAGTCCTCCGTCAGACTGCGTTAATGATAATTTTCTACATTAGGTTCCTTTCATCTTCCATTACTGTTCATATTTAGTCTCCACTTCCTGTAGTTAATTTAGAAATAGGACATGAAAGTTTGATGCCTGATGCTAATTCCCATTAGATGGTTATTATAGGAATCAGCGTGTCGCCAAACTCATTCATTATAACGCGCAATGTTATCAGCCTTTATTTGTCAGCCTTTATATAACGCAGGTCTCCGGTATAAAGCCGATCACTTTGCGTGGTAACTCGCTGAGCTACGCTGTGTCCGTAACTCCCGACCATGTAATCAGTAAGTGGCCGGGAGGCAGCACGAGCACAAAAAGATAGAACGGGGATTAGGGGACTTCCTTTTAGAGAGAGGTGCAGATCCCATAGGTGGGACCCGCATCTATCTGACATTTATTACATATCCTGTGTATTAATGTCCCTCATGGGAAAACCCCTTTAAAGAGGCTCTGTCACCAGATTATAAATGCCCTATCTCCTACATAATCTGATCGGCGCTGTAATGTAGAGAACAGCAGTGGTTTTTATTTTGAAAAACGATCAATTTTGAGCAAATTATGAGCTAGTTTAGATTTATGCTAATGAGTTTCTCAATGGACAACTGGGTGTATTTTTACTTTTTACCAACTGGGTGTTGTACAGAGGAGTGTATGAGGCTGACCAATCAGTGACCAATCAGCGTCCTACACTTCTCATTGTTCCAGCCCAGCTTCTTTCACTGCACAATCACACTGTAACAATGGGCTGGAACAATGAGAAGTGCATGACACGGATTGGTCACTGATTGGTCAGCCTCATACACTCCTCTGTACAACACCCAGTTGGTAAAAAGTAAAAATACGCCCAGTTGTCCATTGAGAAACTCATTAGCATAAATCTAAACTAGCTCATAACTTGCTCAAAAATGATCGTTTTTCAAAATAAAAACCACTGCTGTTATCTACATTACAGCGCCGATCAGATTATGTAGGAGATAGTCAAGTTATAATCTGGTGACAGAGCCTCTTTAAGGATGGAATAACGTAGACCAGGCTATTCCATCCCACAGGATAGTGCATAAAAAAGTGCCACTGTATTGTATACGTTAGGGGGATCCATTTAACGAATATATTGTGCGCTTTCCGATAACATTTCATGACGTATTCGTTAAATAGATACCATTATAGTCTATAGGTGACGGTTCTGTCAAACAAATGCCCAATAGTGGCATCCGTCATCCGTAGACTATAACGGCATCTGTTTAACGGATACATCACGAACTCTCATGACCCCAGTTCACAACGTAGCCATTTAACAAATACCATTAAATCTGCGGTGACGGATGCCACTATTAGGGTAAGGCGGGATTCACACGACCGGGTCGTTCCCGAGCCCGAGTATCGGCCGGTAAAATCGGCCATTTTGCCCGGCCGGTTTGCATAAAGTTATGCATCCGTGCCGGGCCGGGCAGATCCGGACAGTGACATCAGCGGCAGCTCCTGAAGGGGAATCCTCATGTGTTCGGGGATTCCGCTTCAGGAGTTTCCCCTGATGTCACTGCCCAGATATGGACAGAGACATCAAGCGCTCTGTCCAGGAGCGGAATCCCCGAAAACACGGGGATTCCGCTCCTTTAAGGAGCTAAAGTGCGGCTAGCACATAGCAGAGCGGGGAGATACCTCCCTGCTCTGCTATAGTGGCGTCGCTGCAGCAGTAGCAGCCGCAGCGGCAGCAGCTGCTGCTACTAGCGGCGCCATCGAAGGTGTCGCCGAGCCAGGGTGCTTTTAACAAGCAGGGAAAGGGAGCCAGCGCAGCGCTCCCTCCACCTGCTGTACACCCCGGCCCTGCAACACAGTGTACAGCGATGCCATTCATCAGAATGGCATCAACTCCTCCTCCTCACATGCACTCTGCGCTGTGAGGAGGAGGAGATAGAGCGCAACCGCCGGGAAACCCGGCCATCACTCGGAACACATTCCGGTGATGGCCGTGTAATACCCGGCCCCATAGACTTCTATGGGAGCCGGGCGGCCGGGCAAAGATAGAGCATGTCCTATTTTTTGACGGCCGGATTTCCCGGCCGTCAAAAAATCGGTCGTGTGAATAGCCCCATTAGGGGTCTATCATTCCTAATGCAGCCGGGTGCCGGCCGATTTATGAACGGCCGGCACCCGGCCGGGAAACCCTGCCGTGTGAATGAGGCCTAAGGCCACACGGAGCGGCCCTGACACGATGGTGACGCGTTATTGCAGGTAAAACGTTATTGCAGGTAAAACGGCCCTTTATCTGCAAAATGGTGCAGCCATAAAGGGTGTATTAATTAATTGCAGCACAATTTTGCAGACAATAACAGGGTATTTGACAGCCACGCCGAACATGGTGCCAGCGCAGTTGCTAGCCGCGTCGTGACCGTGTCAGGGCCGCTCCGTGTGGCCTTACCCTCAGGGCATCTGTCACAGATTAGCTTTATCTCGACGTAGGCAAAAAAAAGTGATGTGGATATAGCCTAATGCTTCAATTCCCATGTTTCCTAGTGGTCACCACACATAAATTTCCAAAGTGGAGAGCCCCTTAAAGAGGCTCTGTCACCAGATTTTGCAACCCCTATCTGATATTGCAGCAGATTGGTGCTGCAATGTAGATTACAGTAACGTTTTTATTTTAAAAAAACAAGCATTTTTGGCCAAGTTATGACCATTTTTGTATTTATGTAAATGAGGCTTGCAAAAGTCCAAGTGGGCGTGTTTAAAGTAAAAGTCCAAGTGGGCGTGTATTATGTGCGTACATCGGGGCGTTTTTACTACTTTTACTAGCTGGGCGTTCTGACGAGAAGTATCATCCACTTCTCTTCGTTAACGCCCAGCTTCAGGCAGTGCAGACACAGCGTGTTCTCGAGAGATCACGCTGTGACGTCACTCACTTCCTGCCCCAGGTCCAAGTAAAAACGCCCCGATGTACGCACATAATACACGCCCACTTGGACTTTTACTTTTAAACACACCCACTTGGACTTTTGCAAGCCTCATTTGCATAAATACAAAAATGGTCATAACTTGGCCAAAAATGCTCATTTTTTTAAAATAAAAACGTTACTGTAATCTACATTGCAGCGCCGATCTGCTGCAATAGGAGATAGGGGTTGCAAAATCTGGTGACAGAGCCTCTTTAAAGCTTTTAATGTTCATTTTGGGTAAAAAAAAAAAAAAATAATTAAAAAAGCCATAATTTGAGTTTCCCTTTAATTTGCTAAACATGTAAGTGTATAGGTCTGATCCATTAGCGATATGGGGGTCTGCACAGCTTTGACACCTTTATGGGGGAATAAGGCACTTCCAGAGTTCTTCTCTCTTGAGGGATTTGAAGGCTGGCAATCCAGAGGCATCTCCCATGTCTCACAGTTGCTCCAGGAGGATGTATTTAAAACTTACCAACAGCTCCAAGAGGCGTTTGCATTACCTCGAAACTCCTACCAATATTTGCAGATAAGAAATGCTTTAGATGCCCAGAAGAGGGCTGTGGATTTGGTAATACACGCAGATGGGGTGCTGTCAGTTTTACATACTGGGAGTGTTACATCGGGGGTTATTTCACACATTTATCAGTTGTTGCTTAGTACATTTTTGGATAAATACCCCTTCATGGCTTCTAGAAAATGGGAAAGAGATATGGGTCCCATATCTGAAGAACAATGGACAGATATCATGGAAGCAGTTCCGAAGGTCTCTCTTAGTGAGGCTGGGCGCCTTTCCCAATTATATATTATCCATAGAGTATAAGACTCCTAAATTTATTTTTCACATTGGGGTGCGGAGTGATTCGACTTGCCCCAGATGTGCGGAAGATGGGGCTGATCATATGCATATGTTGTGGTCCTGCCCACAGTTAATCACGTATTGGACAGGGGTACTGAAGTTGATTCAGGATGCCTATGGGCCTATGCTGCAGGGGACTCCTATGGAGTGCGTTTTGGGGTATATTGTGGATACCTCGTCCCCTATCCTGGAGCGTATGGCTATTGCAAGGCTGTTTGTTATACATAGCTAGAAAACTTATTGCACTGCACTGGATACAAGGCACCCCGCCGACTAGGAGCGAATTCATTGCGAAAATGAATAAAATGATTGTACTGGAAAAGGCTGTTTGTGAAGCGTAAAGAGGAAAAAAAATAATAATTTGATTCCATATGGGGACCATGGCTGTGCATAATGGAATCTGTATCATAAAATCTGTTCAGGAACTCCCTATGGTGGTTACCATATGTTCTGTATACAGATTACATATATGGATGTGGGGTAAGGAGAAGGGGGGAACTAGAGAGGAGCATATGTGCCATACATTTGGTCTGTGTTATACTGGTTTGGAGATGCTTAACCTACCTGATAATTTATGTTGTATCTCATATACCTTGTATTATGTGATTAACGTACCCGATAATTGCAACATGTTCTACCTCATACCTTGTAATTCTGTATTTTGTGATGGTGCCTGGGGGGAGGGTTAGGGAAAGGGTTTGTCTGTAATGTTTTGTATTGTATATTTTTGAAACTTTAATAAAAATTATCTGATTAAAACAAAAACAAACAAGTGTATATTTCAAAGAAAACTCATTCAACAACCTGCTGAGAAAATATTTTATTAATCGTAAGGGAAAGAGTTTGAACATACAACGAATAATGGAATACATTCTGTTAACCAACCCATTCAGCAGAACATTTTACACCAAGGCACTAAACTCCCCTTTGCATGAAGATTAAAGCGAAAACCCGAAATGATCATCATGTTAAGACTTCCCAATATTCTTGGAATCTAAACTTTTCTGAAACAGTTATTACAATGGTTCTTATAAGGTAGAGGTGACGGGTGCAGAACTACAATTCTCATGATCTCTGGATCATGGTAGTTGCAATACCCAAATATAAAGCCAGTCCCTGATATATAATAATTCCAATGACAGAACTAAGTAAAGGATGATGAATATATTAGACTATATAACTAGTGAAGTCCTTCCTGAAAAACAAAGCGTCTACTGTATTCTGACCCTGCCATGGCAGTAAGGTTGGGTTCACACCAGCATTCGGCTTTCTGTTGTTCTGCTATGTCAGAAGCGCCGGTTCTGTTGCACAACCACCAGCGGCCGACGGAACCCATTGACTTTAATGTGTTTCGTCACGGTATTTGTGCATTTACGGAAACAATAGCGCAGCATGCTGCGCTATTGCTTCCGGTATTTTCGGCTGGATCTACAATAGAGGCCCTCCAACACAGATGTGAACAAGGCCTAAATGAATGATATTTAAAGGAGAACTCCATATCAATCTTTAACCACTAACATAGTCTGAACTATATATATATATATATATATATATATACACACACACACACACACACACCGCATGACCCAGGCTATTACATACATGACAAAATATTATAGGGATTTTGATTCTTTCACGTCTTGTATACTTGCTGACAAAGTGTTAAGGAAACGTCACCTTTAACATTAAATTGGACATCTAAAGCGTTCAGTTATGTAGCGGACCATGTCTGACGCCAGAAGTTCAAAAGTGGCGATGTGAGACAAAATAGGTACGGTTGTCTAGGCAACCGTATCATCTTCTGGAGCGTTACACTAAAGCCTCCGGCACTGTACGGTTGCGCCTCCACTTTTAAACAGGAGATGGTCAGAAACATAACTGCAAGTACCCATTACAGTGTCTGATATTAAAGGGCTATTTCCCTACCTCTCCATATACATGTTGGTGGCTGGAATACACCTTGGGGACTGACAGGCCCCATGAGCCCCTTTCCCTGCATTTCAAGCAAACCCAACTTAGATCATCATAGGGTTCTATAGTGAACGGAGTTTGATTCACTTGAACCGCGTGGTCTGCGTGTCTTGCTGCCGCATTACGGCCTTCTGAACCATTAATATAAGAAATGTTAAATCTTCAAATCGTATTTTACAATAACTTTTCACTGTTTTAAAGTGTAACTAAACTTTTTAAAAACTTTTGACATGTCAAGTTTTGATTGGTGGGGGTCTGAGCACGGAGATCCCGACCGATCACTAAAACAAAGCGGCAAAAGTGCTTGGGTGAGCGCTGTGCCGCTTTGTTTCTGATCGGTTTTCCTCAGAATGCCAAGCAAACGGTGTGCAGGCTCATTAGAAAGTCTATACACTGCTCACTCGGCTTTCCGCTTAGTTTTTGCGATCTGTGGGGGTCTCAGTGCTCGGACCCCCACCTATCAAAACTTCTGACATGTCACTATGGTATGTCAAACATTTTTTTAAACTTTAGTTACCATTTAACAACCAAAATACAAATGTTTGTATTAAGCAGTACTAGTTATGTCATCACTATAAAGACCTCTCCCATATGTACACGTGGCCTAGTTATTATACCTACCATATAATGGGACAATGAAACACATTCTATTTTTGAGGGACTTTTATTAAAAAAATACACTTACTACCCTGAGCATTAAAGCTACGACTTTGGCAACAGCTAGAAAAAGGTCAACAGGAACAAAAGGAAATCTCCACCTTAGCGGAAATTCCCTTAGAGTTTGTATATCCCGTGCTTCTTCTTCGCAGCAGTCAACAGTGCCAATGACTTAACATTCGCCCTGTTACTAATATGCATGGAGATCCCAAATATCAAAGCTGTTCCCTGCACGCCAGTAATACTGTAAGGCCAGGACTACACACAGTTTTGATGCCGTTTTTTTAACCAAACAAAACACAGGAGTGGACACAAAAGAAAGGAGATTTATCAGTCTTTTCCTTATACATTTCCTTCCTTTTGGATCCACTTCTGGCTTTGGCTAACAAAACCGAGCCTAAAAACTGCACCAAATACTGCGTGTGTGGTCCTGGCCTTATTGTGAAGCCTGAGGTGTTGGCATTGTTGACACAAATGTTTTAAAGACTCTATGGAAACTTCCATAAGGGCTTGTTCACATCACCGTTCGCTTTCCGTTCCGTCGGAGGTTTCCGTCGGGTGAACCCCGCAACGGAAACGGAAAGTGACAGCACAGCTTCCGTTTCAGTCACCATTGATCTCAATGGTGACGGAAACATCGCTAATGGTTTCCGTTCGTCACCATTCCAGCTGGTTTCCGGTTTTCCGACGGAATCAATAGCGCAGTCGACTCCGCTATTGATTCCGTCGGAAAACCGGAAACCATCCGGAATGGTGACGAACGGAAAGCTTTAGCGATGTTTCAGTCACCATTGAGATCAATGGTGACTGAAACGGAAGCTGTACTTTCACTTTCCGTTGCGGGGTTCACCCGACAGAAACCTGAGACGGAACGGAAAGCAAACGGTGATGTGAACAGGCCCTAACAGTGGAGATTTTCTTTAAGTACTTTAGGTTTTCGCTATTAAAGTGCTACATATAAAATGTAGGGACTGTAAGCCTTTAGAAGGAAAAGCTAACAATACACTGGTAATTGTATATAGCAGTGACCTAGAACCCCCAATGTAAAATCTAATCTACTTCTTCTATAGTAGGGCCTCCAGCTCCTCCCCCTGCAGTGCCAGGGGTGCCCGCTCCACCCTGGTACACTTTGCTCATGATTGGGTTCCACAACTTCTCCAATTCTTTTTGCTTGTGCTCAAATTCTTCTTTTTCAGCCATCTGGTTCCTCTCCAGCCAATCAACGACCTCTTTGCATTTGGACAAAATCTTCTCTTTGTCCTGGTCACTGAGCTTGCCCTTCAGCTTCTCGTCTTCGGCCGTCTGTTTGATTTGGTAGGTGTAGGACTCCAGCCCATTCTTGGCTGACACGCGCTCTCGGTTGACTTCGTCTTCCACCTTATACTTTTCTGCATCGTTCACCATTCGATCAATGTCTTCTTTACTCAGCCGACCTTTGTCGTTGGTGATGGTGATTTTGCTTTCTTTACCGGTACTCTTGTCAGCTGCTGTCACGTTCAGTATGCCGTTGGCATCAATATCAAAGGTTACCTGAGACAAATACAAGAAACACACAAAGAATAAACGTGATTATTAATGTTATTTTTTTTGTATAATTAAAAGTTAGACAATTTTCCAATATAATTTCTGTATTAACTCCTCAGTTTTCAATATCTCTGCTTGTTGTTATTCAGTAGGAACATTCATTGTTTACTTCCAGTGACTACAACGATGTCCTGGTCATGTGATGTACACACAGGTGGAGAGATCGATAGACCCAGCTCTGATACACATACTGTACCGGTAACTAATAGAGCACCTGTGTGTCCATCACATGACCCTGTAACGATCCCAGCACCTGTGTGTCCATCACATGACCCTGTAACGATCCCAGCACCTGTGTGTCCATCACATGACCCTGTAACGATCCCAGCACCTGTGTGCATCACATGACCCTGTAACGATCCCAGCACCTGTGTGCATCACATGACCATGGACAGGTTAACCCTTTTAATGACCAACCTATTTTAAACATTAATGACCAAGCTATTAATTGCGTTTTTCCATCGTCGCATTCCAAGAGCTATAACTTTTTTATTTTTGCGTCGACATAGCTGTATAAGGTCTTGTTTTTTTGCGCGACAAGTTGTATTTTGTAATAGCACCATTTTGAGGTATATAAAATTTATTGATTAACTTTTATTAACTTTTTTTCAGCGGGTTGTTACGATTGCAACGATACCAAATTTATACAGAATTTCTGTGTTTTACTACTTTTACACAGTAAAAACTTTTTTCCCAAAATTTGTTTTTGTGTCTTCATATTTGAAGAGCCGTAACCTTTTTATTGTTCCGCCGATGCAGTTGTATGAGGGCTTTTTTTTTGCGAAACGACTTGTAGTTTTTATTGGTACCATTTTGGAGTAGATGTGACTTTTGGATCACTTTTTATCACATTTTTTTTTAAGGCAGGATTCACAGAAAACAGCAATTTTTGCATTGTTTTTTTTTTTACGGCATTCACCGTGCGGTTTAAATAATGTAATAGCTTTATAGTCGGGGTTGTTACGGGCGTGACGATACCAAATATGTCTAACTTTTTTTACTTTATTTTTTTAATAAAAGGGGTATGCCCAGTTGCCAGTTTATTCATACATTTCCAGGAGGAATAACAGAGGAACGTCACAATGCAGTTATAAAAAAGTAAAAAAGTAGTGCTATTTTATAGGGGGTGCAAGTATTTACTAAAACAGCCATGTCAGTAGAGGTGACAGGTCCTCTAACTAGGGCTGGGCAATAAAAAACAAAAAACAAAAACCAAAACCCTAAATTCAGCACAATTAATCAACGTCTCCTTGCGGATATCGGTTTTATCAATTATTTATTCCCGGTTGAAACTGTATTTGCATCTTCAGGACGCAGATACAGTTGAATCCAATGCCCTACCATTCACGATGTATCGCCGGACGCGAGGCAGTGACGTGATCGCGCCTGTCTGCGCCATGCCGCACAGACCAGAGGGATCTCTACTCGTCGTTGAAACGGGGTTAGGTGAGTATGTATATTATTATTTTTATCAGGCACTATTGGGGATGTGGGGGCATTATACTGTGAGGGGGCAGCTATGGGGGACTTTATACTGCGTGGAAGTCAGTTATGGGGGAATTACTCTGTGTAGAGGCAGCTATGGGGCATTATACTGTGTGGAGGGCAGCTATGGGGGCATTATAGTGTGTAGAGGCAGCTATGGGGGCATTATACTGTGTGGAGGGCAGCTATGGGGGCATTATAGTGTGTGGAGGGCAGCTATGGGGGCATTATAGTGTGTGGAGGGCAGCTATGGGGGCATTATACTGTGTAGAGGCAGCTATGGGGGCATTATACTGTGTGGAGGGCAGCTATGGGGGCATTATACTGTGTGGAGGGCAGCTATGGGGGCATTATAGTGTGTGGAGGGCAGCTATGGGGGCATTATAGTGTGTGGAGGGCAGCTATGGGGGCATTATAGTGTGTGGAGGGCAGCTATGGGGGCATTATAGTGTGTGGGGAACACTGTGGCAATATACTCTGAGGGCAGTGTCAGGGGGTATGTATAAAATCTTTTCATTTTGGTATATTATATACCGTAGTATACAGCAGGCTCAGTGGATAAATATTAATTCAATTGTGTAGTATGCAAATATGGGCGTGGCATGCAAAAAGGGGGTGAGGCCTAAATAATCGTTCATTAATAGTAATCGAAGTTACATGTTCAATTAATCAGGATTTTGATCATAATCGCCCCGGCCCTACCTCTAACTCATAAATATTCAGCTTATCAAGGGGACGGTTACTAACTTGGGGTTACCCTACCATT
The DNA here is from genome assembly GCF_050947455.1 of Rhinoderma darwinii. NCBI lineage: Eukaryota > Metazoa > Chordata > Amphibia > Anura > Rhinodermatidae > Rhinoderma > Rhinoderma darwinii. The sequence continues at coordinate 68,299,139 of NC_134698.1, read as the reverse complement.
CTAAGATCCAGCGCTGAGTGGAATGGATCCAGGATTCGATCATTCTAAGCTTGGACGTTGAGCCTTGAACCCTTGTGGTAGTCAATTCTATACACCACTTAGAGCATTTGCGCAGATCTATGAATTCGAGTGTTGTAAGAATTACACTTCACAAAAAAAGAACAGTTGGTGTAAACTTGAGCCAAATGATCAAATTGGCGAACACTATGTAATAAGTTTGCCGCAAGTTTCTGAATACTGACAGTTTTAGCCCAAAATGGTGCAACTATGGCGAGTTTCACCAGAAATCTTTGATGCATTTTTTTTTCTTAAATGTCGTATAGGACACAGAACAAGATTAAAAATTGTGCAAGTCCTTCAGAAATATTTCTGCCGCTTTTCAAACACGGTGGCATGAAGGTGGGGCAAGTGCCCTGAGCGCTGCCAACACACCACTTTGCTTTGGCCAGGGTATTTAGATACAGAGCTAAGAAATTTACTGGAATCTTTACCCCGGGTGAAGGACATCCTGAAAACAACTCTGGTGGCGTGCATAACCCAACAAAACGCGTAGCGGCCACATCATAGGATACCGGCTCCCGAATGTCGGTGTGCATGACTCCATTGACAAGATTTGTTGTTATGTATTAAAGAGGCTCTGTCACCACATTATAAGGCCTGATTTACACGAGCGTGTGCGTTTAGCACACGCAAAAAACGCGGCGTTTTGGTGCGCAAGGCACTTAAAAGCTGCGTGTGTCATCAGTGTATGATGCATGGCTGCGAGATTTCCTCGCAGCCGCCATCATTATGACACTCCGTTTACATTCAGAGTTTGACAGCTGTTGCACGAACCACGTAGTTCGCACGGAAGTGCTTCCGTGGTTTTCGCGCACCCATTGACTTCAATGGGTGCGTGATGCGCGAAAAACGGCGAAATATAGAACATGTCGTGAGTTTTACGCAGCGGACTCACGCTGCGCAAAACTCACGCACTGTCTGCACTGCCCCATAGCCTAATATAGGTGCGTACGACACGCGTGAAAAGCACGCGCGTATATTACGCTCGTGTAAATGATGCCTAAGTGTCCTATCTCCTACATAAGGAGATCGGCGCTGTAATGTAGGTGACAGTAATGCTTTTTATTTTAAAAAAACGATCTATTTTCACCACATTATTAGCGATTTTAGATTTATGCTAATGAGTTGCTTAATGCCCAAGTGGGCGTATTTTTACTTTGGTCAGCGTCATACACTCCCTTGTACAACGCCCATTTGGTCTAAAGTAAAACACGCCCACTTAGCATTAAGAAACTCATTAGCAGAAATCTAAAAACGCTAATAAAGTGGTAAAAACAGATCGTTTTTTTAAATAAAAAGCACTGCTGTCACCTACATTATAGCACCGATCTCCTTATGTAGGAGACAGGGCACTTATAATGTGGTGACAGAGCCTCTTTAATAATCTTCGTAACTTCTAACAGTCCCAAATTTACAGAGACAGTCCTAGCAAATTTCTGTCACGGCAAACCCCACCCCCTCATATTCAATTGTGTACAATGGCGGAGCAGGAAACCAGCAGCTCCCTGCTCTGCCATTCACTAGGCTACAGGCCACGTAAGCCCTGCAGTCTTTAAGACGCTGGGACAGGATCCCTGCGCATGCCGGCACGATGACGTCACTGGATCACGCCGGCCTACGCAAGGATCCAGCCTCAGCGATTGAGTGTGGCACTATGTATGCTGGTTTTTACGCTACCAGTAGTGGTCAGCACATATAGACTAGCCCTTTTATTATTAGAGCTGGTAATATAATGGGCCCGGATGGTGGATATGGGCAGACCAATACTTGTAGCCTAAAAACCAGAGGGTAGCGGGAGCGTGACAAAAATCACTTGGTTTGAAAAGTCCTCAGTTTGCCCCTAGTGGGGAACAGTTGTGCGGGCAGACTAGAGTGACGAGTCTTTCGGCGTAACGGCCGCGGGGCAAAACCTAAGTAAATAAACCGCTGCGTTACCCGTGTACAGTTTGCCACCTGAAAGGAGAAAGCAGCGGATGATATAGGGGTGAGGAAGTACCCGCGATATGCCGACTAGTAAACGATATTAAATGATTTATCGCCTCCACGCGGTGTTCTTCTTGGTGTGTGGCAATTGTGAGAAATGCGTCTCCTCACAGATGGGATCTGTCGTTCTTTGCATGTGTCATGTGTATTTCTTACTATTTATTACGCTTTATCATTGGCCGCAGTTTGTATCTTCGGCCTACACTAGAAGGCAATTGTAGCAGCCGAGTTGCAGGTAAAGACGGTTATATTTATAGAATATATGACCTCAATTATAAGAACTTGAGATGTCGATTTCTTTCAAGTTCATTTCAGCCTTTGCCCAGTTATTTCCGTTTCTGGGAAAGCTGAGTGACCGCTAATATGGCCGCCACTAAGCTCCCATTGAGGTTGTCACAAAGTTTTCCCAGACTAAAGTGAGACATCACCTGCCTGTATACAACCAGAGAGATACTGGGCACCATAGTAGTCGTCAGCCAAACCAGTGCAGACATTTGCGTTTGTATATATTAATGCAAAAATTCTGGGAAGATAGCCACGCCCCCGTTAGATAAGCCACACCCACCACATATGCTGCCTCCCAATCTAGAACCAAAGTGTCCCTGGAAAAAAAAAAAATTTCAAATGTTGGCAACTATATTAATATATATATTCTATGCCAGAAGGACACTCTTGGCATACGCCCGGCCAATAGTACAACAGACATTTCTACAGCCAAGATCCCAGTACTAAAGACAAGCCTGCAGTGTAACCCAGTCAGTGATTCCTGTGCCCATTACTACTTATGCCCAGGCTGGCTCTATGACCTCTATCCATTTCACTCTCCATTACTTCATCTCTAACATAAAAACAGTAAAACTATCCTTGTTGCCCCAAGCAACCAATCAGAGCTCAGCTTTCATTTCTTAAGCTGCAGTGGAAAAACGAAAGCTGTGCTCCGATTGGTTGCCATGGGCAACAATCACTCTGGCAGATAAGAGATTGTCACCTCGATCTGTGGCACTCCTCTTGGAGCAGGGGGGATGCCCGTCAGGTCGAACTTGCCCAGCAGGTTGTTGTCCTTGGTCATGGACCTCTCGCCCTCGTAGACCTGCACCAGCACGCTGGCCTGGTTGTCGGAGTAGGTGGTGAAGGTTTGGGTCTGCTTGGTGGGGATGGTGGTGTTCCTCTTGATGAGCGGGGTCATCACGCCTCCGGCCGTCTCGATGCCCAGGGACAGCGGGGTGACGTCCAGCAGCAGCAGGTCCTGCACGTTCTCCGACTTGTCCCCGGTGAGGATCGCCGCCTGCACCGCAGCCCCGTACGCCACCGCCTCGTCCGGGTTGATGCTCTTGTTGAGCTCTTTACCATTGAACAGATCCTGTAGCATCTTCTGGATCTTGGGGATCCGGGTGGAGCCCCCGACTAGGACGATCTCCCGGATTTGGGCTTTGTCCAGCTTGGCATCCCGCAGCGCCTTCTCCACGGGCTCCAGGGTGCCGCGGAACAGATCGGCATTGAGCTCCTCAAATCGGGCGCGGGTGATCGATGTGTAGAAATCGACGCCTTCATAGAGGGAATCGATCTCGATACTAGCCTGCGTGCTGGAGGACAGGGTGCGCTTAGCCCGCTCACAGGCAGTCCTCAGCCGCCGCAGTGCTCGCTTGTTGCCGCTGATGTCCCGCTTGTTCTTACGCTTGAACTCCTCCACAAAGTGATTGACCATGCGATTGTCAAAGTCTTCCCCACCCAGATGCGTGTCTCCGGCCGTGGACTTCACCTCAAAGATGCCGTCGTCGATGGTCAGCACCGACACATCGAAGGTGCCGCCGCCCAGATCGAAGATCAGCACGTTCCTCTCTCCGCCGCTCTTCTTGTCCAGCCCGTAGGCGATGGCAGCCGCGGTGGGCTCGTTGATGATGCGCAGCACGTTAATGCCGGCGATGACCCCCGCGTCTTTAGTCGCTTGCCGCTGCGAGTCGTTAAAATAAGCCGGAACTGTAATAACGGCGTTGGGCACGTTCTTCCCCAGGTAAGCCTCGGCGATCTCCTTCATCTTAATCAGCACCATTGACGAAATCTCCTCCGGGAAGAACGCCTTGATCTCCCCTTTGTACTCCACCTGGACTTTAGGTTTCGTCCCGTCGTTGACCACAGTGAAAGGCCAGTGCTTCATATCGGACTGTACGGTGGAATCGTCAAATCGTCGGCCGATCAATCTCTTGGCGTCGAAAATGGTGTTTGTTGGGTTCATCGCGACTTGATTTTTAGCAGCATCTCCTATTAGCCTCTCGGTGTCCGTGAAAGCGACGTAGCTCGGAGTGGTACGATTGCCCTGGTCGTTGGCGATAATCTCAACCTTGCCATGCTGAAATACTCCTACGCAGGAGTATGTGGTGCCCAAATCAATCCCCACAGCCGGAGCGTTGGCGGCCATTCTAGATCACCTTCACACAACTAATCACTCGCACAAAGGTCGTCGAGTAACTGCGTAACGTTCGGTCCTGCGCTAGTTTTTATACACTCCCGCCCTCTGCGTTCATTGGCCAACATCAAGTTTAGAAACCAATCAAAAAGCTGTAGCCCCGCGGCAACATCATAATACGCTGTATGATTGGATGACATATGTTTTTTTCACTAACCAAGTGTCTTCTAGTTAGGTCAGAGGAGGGATGCTGGCGGGCAGTCAGGAACGATTTCCATGGCAACGTCAGGATTTTGGAACGTTTTGCTGAGGAAGGCGTGACTTGTAGCGAGGTTAACCAATAAATGAATGGCAAAGCTAGTCATGTGACTCAACACGTGTTATTTGACATGTAGGCGTGGCTCACTGCTGGTCTGTTGTGTTTGTCATTCCAGTTACTTGCCAGACGTCTTCCTGCATCTTCAGCAGCGCGATCCTTATTTGGTTCCAGGGATAATTCCTGCATTTCAACAAACTTTGGAAGGAATTTAACAGCCCAAGTCTAAATAAATACATCAGGCTGAGCAATTCAGATGGTCACTGATATAAAACTATGATCTCAGTGTGTAATAAACCATAGATAAGATAATAAAAAAACATGTAGAGCAATACACAGGGACAGTATTTGTAACAATCATTGCATGTATGTCCCTTTAACATCCATCTCCTGGTATTGAAAAATATTGGATTTCTGATGGGGACTTTGCCAGATCTTGAGCCCCACATTATCCGGAAAATGATCAGAACTTGCTTTTTCCCTCCTAAAATAATAAAAATAACAAATTATATTCACCATCAGAACAGAGATTAGGCATTGTTCACACTTGCTGGTGTTTTCCACGTTCTGCCGGATCCATCGTATGTTGGATACCCATGACATACGTCGCGTTCCTTCACGGTTTCCATAGTAATGACGGTAAGAATAGCGCCGGGGCACCGGGGCTGCCTGAGGCTCTGAACAAAGACCTTCACAGCAGAGTGACTATTACTTTATTTGATTGTCCTACGATCAAATATTACAAAACATAACAATTTTTCAATTGTAATAATTGAGAAAAATGCTTTGATGTGTAGATATTGCTGTTACGTACCTGTGATAGCGTTCTTGGTGTTCTTTTGATTTCCTCTCAGAATGTGAATTTAAAGGGAAGGTGTCATGATTTTTTTATTTTTTATTATTATATTGCTTTTAATAAAATATAAACCAAAATTTTATTTATTAGTGTAGTCACGTTCTAATTTTTACTGTGTTCAAACTTTTACTTCTCTATGGGGGCTGCCATTTGTTTTTTCATCTCTGTATGTGTCGATTAACGACACATACAGAGATGGAATACGGCACATACATCCCCATAGAGAATGCGAACGGGAGCCGTTCCATTCACTATGGTGTACGCCGTCTGTGTGGGAACGGCACATGTGCCGCTCCCACACAGACCAAAACGAAGCTCGTTCGCAGAGCGAAATCCGGCGCCATTTTCATGTGGACCGGAAGCTGGTGCCGGACAGTAAGATGACGACTTCCGGCCATATGTTCAGGCGCAAGGAATAGTAGCGTAGACCAGCGGAGGCGGCGGCAGGTAATTTATGTTCGTGTATGTGATGTGTGTATTATGTTCGTGTGATACTGTCTGCTGAGCATGGTATCTAATCCTCCTACGCTGTGCAGTCGCTTAGAAAATGGCGGCACACAGTTTAGGAGGTTTGAAGATTCAAACCCTTTCTTCTCCTGGCACTAGCCAGAAGAAGGGAGGGGGGATTGTGTGAGGACACTAGAGAGAGTGTGTCCACCCCAAATTTGCAGCATAAATCAATGAGGTTGCTTTACAACAGTGACCATGCTGCAATTTTGGGAACTGCTCCCTCTGGTGCCCAGCACATGGAAATGTTATAAATTAGAATCTAATTTATAATATTTCCTGACTTGTGAAAAAATTAAAACTATGTGTAATCACACAAATACTAATTGTTTAAATGAAAAAAAAAAATATTTCCAGCGACACATTCCCTTTAATGTGTCTAGTGCTGGGGGGAAGTCGCTTTTACTGCGCCAATTCCGATTAGTTTGCCTGCACAATAACTGGAATCACTTCACCACCTGTAAACATGAGGATCCAGGTGGTCGGACTGAGCCACTGAGCATGTGTAACCATCAGCACTGGACACATTAGGTGGAGGTTCTGAGAGGGAATCAAAAGAACACCAGGGGGCGTCATAAAAAGGGTGTCACAGCATTATCTAGAAAGGAACATTTAAAAAAAACAACAAAAAAACCAATTTGTAATATTTAATACAACCCCCTTTAAAAATGAAGACACAGGCTATTGAGATATTATTAGAACAGCCTAGCAATAAAGACCATCACTATTGTGACATCACCAAAACAGAGCACAGCCTAGGAATAAAGACACAAATTGCTGTGAAATCATTACTATAGAAAACACAGCCTAGAATTAATGACAAGCATTAACACACGGACGTCAACACAATAGAACACAATGTGTAAATGAAGACACAGGTCCACATTTATCAAAAGTGGCGTCATTTTAGCCAATTTTTAAGTTAACGGTATTGGCTGCTTCCCTCATTACCATAGACTTTGAATAGAGTGGCAGAACGCATGCTTAACCGCCGCTCCACGGATTCAGGCAAACGATACAGCTATTGTGTATAAAGAATACAGAACAGCTGTATCTCAAAAACGAAAGTGAATTTTATAATAAAAATGAATTAAGAAGTTACACTAATAAAACTGACTGATATAAAAGCCCTCAAAAGGTGTACATAGCCTTTAATATGTCACTATTTTGGAGAAAATGCACAAAGAAAAAATTGAACAATGCATAGAATAAAAGACAAAGGCCAATGACAGTATTACAATAGAACACAGTCTAGCAATAACGACATACACTATTGTGACATCATCACAATAAATCACAGCCTATATACAAAGGCACAGGCTATTTTGAAATTATCAATATAGACAATAGCCTATGGATAAATACAAAACTATTGCGACATTATCACAATAGAACACAGTCTAGGAATAAAGACAAACACTACTGTGACATAACTGTAATAAAACACAGCCTAAGAATAAAGGCATTCACTATTGTGACATCACAATAATAGAACATAGGTGGCAAATAAATACAAATAGTGAATAGTGTGTGATAAAATCACAATACAACCCAGCCTATAAATGTAGATAGAGACTAAATCATCACAACAGAACACAGCCTAACAATAAAGACAAACACTATTGTGACATCAACACAATACACTACAGCCTACTCTGGAATCATCTTAATAGAGAACAGACTAAGAATAAAGATAGAGACTTTAGTGATATCAGCACAATAGAATACAACCTAGAAATAACACAATTGTGACATTAACACAATAGAACACAGTCTATGAATAAAGACAGTCTTTTCTGGCACCATCAAAACAGAACAAAATTTATAAAGACAAACACTATTGGGAGTGGCACTCATCTCACTCTTGGAGAGTTGTAGGACTAGAAGAATGTGTTGAAGGGGACCACCTACTGTTTGCACCGGAGCCCTGTTTTTGCCTATCTCCGAACTGCACAATGACAGTCATATGGCTCATGATCACGCTTTGTCAGAAACCATCGGTGGTCACATGCTGTTCATCAGTCATGTGTCGCTGCAGCCACTCGTTGGCCTCAGCGGTGATGCTGACATAATAGGCCTGCAACCACTACAGGAGTTTCCGAAACTGGAGCGGTGGAGAACCGGGCAGCGCTGGAGCGGGCCTCAGTACCTGATAGTTTATAATTTTATACCATTCCCTGCCCTACTGCAGATAACTCCTATAATCGGCCATGTCGGATAAGAAATATGTCCCCTGTGGCTGCCTCATAACCCTCACTATACCCAGTTTTATTCACTTATGACCAAGAAATAAATAGGTGACCATGGGGGTCCCATATAGAACATTTGTAAGCAAAAAAACAGACCACCTTCAGCCGGAGAGAATTGCTGGAGTCTAGTCTTGGTTTTTCTCCAGCTTTTGCAGTTGCTGTTTGTTTTCCATGTTGCCACTCCCACAGATTCCTGCGACTAGCCACAAGTATGTGTCTCTCAAAGCAGATTACGGATGCTAAGCGAATCATTGCTAGAGTAGAAAGATTAAAGAGCTTTTCCAAGACGCCCCATAGATTGCAGCAAGGCTGCGCCATCCGGACAAACCCTGTTCATATGCTCTATTATGGTATATAGATGTCATAGAGTGGGGTCCCCTTTTTAGGACCCCTCTCTATGAGCCAGAGCTTGCTCTTGCAGATTGACTGTCCATGTTTTACATGTAAGGGTATGTGCACACACACTAATTACGTCCGGAATTGACGGACGTATTTCGGCCGCAAGTCCCGGACCGAACACAGTGCAAGGAGCCGGGCTCCTACCATCATACTTATGTACGATGCTAGGAGTCCCTGCCTCGCTGCAGGACAACTGTCACGTACTGAAAACATGATTACAGTACGGGACAGTTGTCCTGCAGAGAGGCAGGGACTCCTAGCATCGTACATAAGTATGATGCTAGGAGCCCGGCTCCCTGCACTGTGTTCGGTCCGGTACTTGCGGCCGAAATACGTCCGTCAATTACGGACGTAATTAGTGTGTGTGCACATACCCTAAGTGTATGTTCACACGCAAAGTCAAAAACAGCTGAAAATGACCGAGCTGTTTTCAGAGAACCTGAAAAAGTTTTTTGGAGCTATTTTTCCATTGACACAATCAAAAACGTCTCATGAAGTCACATGCTCCTTTTTACGGGGTGTTTTTTACTCCCTGTTTTTTAAAACGGCGGTGTAAAAAAACGCCCCGTTTGAACAAAACGCCATTTTTTCCATTGAATTCAATGGGCAGATGTTTGTAGGTGTTCAGCTACCGTTTTTTCAGGCGTATTTCGAGGCATTTACGCTTCGAAATATGCCTGAAAACACAGCGTGTGAACATACCCTAATAGTACATTTCTCCTCTGGTGGTCCGGTGTGGCTAATGGAATTTAAATGACACGGCACTCCATGGTACGGTAGACCTTATTTCAATAGGATAATTAACACCTTAGCGCATAATCACGTACATGCAAAGCATGGAAAGGAAACCATTTGCGCATTCCGCCATTCATGTACGTGATTGTGCGGACACAGATGTGCCTACACGATCACCACGGAAGCCCGGCTGTGAATGACAGCCAGGCATCCACTGCAACGGCTAGGATCAGAGAAGCCTTAAATGCCGTGGTCAATAGTGACTGCGGAATTTCAGTGTTTTGACAGAGGGAGTGAGCTCTCTCTATCAGCCATCGGCAGCCTGGGATCGCCAGCTGCCGATGAGTTGGCATGGCAGCCAGGGGCCTAACAAAGGCCCCCAGCCCTGCCTATATGCCTATTAGGCCGTGCCAGAGGCATGGCCTAATAGATTGGTTGTCAGTATTAGGCTGGATTCACACGAGCATGTTCGGTCCGTAAAGGACGGAACGTTTTTTGGCCGCAAGTCCCGGACCGAACACACTGCAGGGAGCCGGGCTCCTAGCATCATAGTTATGTACGACGCTAGGAGTCCCTGCCTCTCCGTGGAACTACTGTCCCGTACTGAAAACATGATTACAGTACAGGACAGTTGTCCCGCAGCGAGGCAGGGACTCCTAGCGTCGTACATAACTATGATGCTAGGAGCCCGGCTCCCTGCAGTGTGTTCGGTCCGGGACTTGCGGCCGAAATACGTTCCGTCCTTTACGGACCGAACATGCTCGTGTGAATCCAGCCTTACTCTGACAGGCAATAATGCTTTGGTATACTAAGTATATATCAGAAGATCGCATAATGAATTTCCCTAGTGGAACTAAAAATAAATAAATAATTAAAACAGCTAAATAAAAAGTATAAAAAAAAAAAAGATTACAGTAAAAATAAATACTGGCACCAGGTTTCATCCTTATTGCGCCAGGTAAATAGTTTCAAAGGTAATATAGGTCCTCTGGCAGCTGTTTCATTCAAGACAATGTGAGGACTCTGGTAATACAGCAATGATGCATCTTCCTCCTATAGCCCATGCTATATTAAAGGGGTTTTACCATAATTATTATTTATCACCTATCCACAGGATAGGTGATAAATATCTGATCAGTGGGGGTCCGACCACTAGGACCCACACCAATCACAAGAATGGGCTTACTTTGCCGTTCCTGGGAGCACCATGGTATTCGAGCGGTACTGCGCATGCTCGACCACTGCTCCATTCATTTCTATGGGGCTGTAAGCGCTATCTTTGCAAGCCCCATAGAAATTAATGTGACGGAAACCTAGCTAATGGTTTGTTTGTCACCGTTGTGACAGAGTTCCGTAGTTTTTGACGGAATCAATAGTGAAGTCGACTGCACTATTGATTCAGTCAAAACAACGGAAACCTGTCGCAACGGTGATATACGGGAACTTTTAGCAATGTTTCCGTCACCATTGATATCAATGGTGAGGGAAACGGAAGCTTAGGTGTCCGTTTGCCTTTCCGTTGAGGGGCTAACCCGACGGAAACCTCAGACGGAACCCCTGAATGGAAGGGCAATGCTGATGTGAACAGGCCCTTAATGACGAATATATGGAATCAGTTGGTGTAAATCCAGCTACGGAAACTGTTTCACATGGACAGGACTGATGTTTAAAAATAAAATAAAGAATTGGAAGGAAAAAAGTTATTTTGGAAGTGTAAATTATTAATTAGTAGACTTCATAGACTTCTCTACCTCAGAGATCGCTCACACTGTGGGACCATTTTCTGGATCACAGGGCTATTTTACTGAGGAACTTAAAGGCTATGTACACATTTGCAAACTTTTTTTTTTATTAAAATGTGTTTGTTGCAACTTCATAAATTACTTTTTATTAAAAATTATTTTTACTATTTGAGATACAGCTGCTTTTTTACCAATACAATAAACCACTATTGTGAACTCTTTTTATTAGGCGGAAACACCTGAGGTTTTTATTGTACTTTATTGGGCATTGAAGTAGAATAAATTGAAAAGAAATCGTAGAATTTCGCAGGAGCGGTAACATATATGATATATAAGGTAACATCTTATTAATACATGCTAGTATTGTGCGGTCTCCTATATCAGACTTCATTGTGCCGTGTTTCCAGTGCAGAGCAAAGCCTAAGTTCACATTTAGGGTGTACAATACGGGAAATTCCCGCAATATATACGTCCAACCAACACATCAACTGTCATCAACCAGGCGTATGCCAAAACCGTGTCTTCATTATACCTTGGCTCAATTGCACTAAAAAAGCAGTTAAAAGTTTTTTTCGTTTTTTTTTACTACGGCGAACATATGCAACTATTTTTTTTTTAAACGGTCTCACTAAATCTAGTCTAAAAAAAAAAGGCCATTGTTGGACCATGAGGCCAGTGAAAAATCATGCAAGAAACTACTGCAACAGAACAGTTGACTAGTCTAACAAAACGCAAGAAGGAAATCCCGTTCCATTTTTATAAAAAATTTTTTAATAGATTTGTGACTGTACCTTTTCTTAGTCTCATCGCTTTCCTAACTTATGTGCGTCCCAATGCTTTCGGAAGCTATAGAACCCTTTTGGCGTTGTCAGTTTTTCGAACAAGAGAGTGGATCTTGGCACATGAAAGGTTTTTCCACTTCTGTTACCTTTTTGGCAAGAAACGTGTGGAAAAAATGATTACGCCCGTGACCAACTATCCGAACTCCCTCTGGTGTTAAAACTTCAGCTGTATTTGCGCAGATTCTATTCTTTAGCCGACATATCCTGCCGTGCACACATGCCGGTCGCAATGCCATTCTGTATGACCTGGGGCAGGACGGACAGGTACAATCATTTGGCGTACCATGGCGTACTAGTGTAGCCTGCGATATATTCTGAAAACTGCCAAATAATGTCAACAAATCACAAAGATTACAACTTGAAAGCCAAGACCTTGTTTCCGACACAAACAAAAATGTTGAAGGTGTCAAAAAAAAGTGTCTGGGATCTTTCTGAATATTTTCAATACAATTACACTGGCAAACTGGCGGAATTGTATTGATAAATCTACCAGAATGTCTTTCTTGCATTGTCTCTTGAAGGAGTATACCCAAAATCATAAATTATCTCCTGTCCACAGGATCGATGATCATTTTCTGATCGCTCGATTGTGAGAAAGGGGATCCCGAACCCCCAGATGCTCCTCACTACTCTACCGCAGTGAGGAGGACATTGAATGAAGTGGTGGTCGATCATGCGCGCTGCTGCTCCATTCAAAGTCTATGGGAGTGACAGAAACAGCAAAGTACAGCACTCGGCTGTTTCCGTCATTCTTGTGGAAAGTGAATGGAGCGGCGGGCGCATGTTCAACTGCCGCTTCATTCAATTTCCTCCTTACTGCAGTCATGATTTTGGGAATACCCCTTTAATGCTAAGTAAGGGAAGGGACAGAGACAAGGGCTTGATATAGTACCACCAGTAGCATTTAGGTTAAGGGTAGCACCTGTGGCACAGTCTGCATGTTGTTTTTCACTTGTCCTATGACGTGGCAGCTGCATTGTACATCATATGTTAGGCTACATCTGTGTTCGTATTTCCATTTTTTTGTTCCGCCATCATAGCATCAAAGATGGACACGAACGGCGTTCCAAAAGACACGATATCAGAGACCAGGAGCAAAAAAAACAGCGCAGCATGCAACGCTCTCCAAGATGGAAAGCCGAGGGACCCAACAGCGATCTAAAAGACATATCAGAGGCCAGGAGCGGAATAAAAAACAGTGCAGCATGCAACGCTCACCAAGATTGAAACCCAAGGGACCCAACAGCGATCTAAGACATATCAGAGGCCAGGAGCAGAATAACAAACAGTGCAGAATGCAACGCTATTTTTTCCAGTCAAATGATGGACACCAAGATGGAAACCCGACGGACCATATTGAAGTCATTAGGGTTCGTCGAGTTTCCACGATGGTGTCCATCATTTTAATGGAAAATATAGTGTTGCATGCTGCGCTGTTTTTTCCGCTCCTGGCCACTGAGAACGTGTCTTTTGGACCAAAAAAAAAGTTTTACCGGCACAATAGGCAGTGACTTATCAAAACTCTCTACTGGAGAAGGCACAATGAAAACAGTTGAGCTGGCAGTTAACACCTAAGGTCCTATTACATGGCCCGATATGGGTGTGCCTCGTTGATCAATGCTTGGTTATGTATGGGCACGAGCGATCGTTACAATCCTATACATTTCCATCATGACGGCAGCACATCTCCCCGTTTACACAGGGGAAGATGTGCTGCCGACAGAGATAATATTTCATGCTTCATAAACAATACAATTAGCCGAAGAACGAGCGTTTGCTCATTCATCAGCTGATCGTTGCCCTGTTTACACAGGGCAATGATCAGGAATGAGCGTTCATATGAATGCCCAAACATTGTCCCGTGTAAAAGGGCCTTTACTGTAATGCACCAGATATACCCGCATGATGATGTCTTGTTGTATTGTATTCTCAACGTCAGTATTTATCCACCTGTATTCTTGTAAAGGAACAGGGTAAAAATGATATACTATGGTAAGCTTAGGGTCCGACCATAGGCACAACACAGATTATAATTTTTACCTGTACTGTCCCTTTAATGTACTTGGACTCCAGTAAACATCTAGCCTTATCTGAATGGAAATCCCTACTATAATTTACTTTTAATTGCACTTGGTTCACCAATGTATGTTATATCTTTTCTTACGATGGCATGGTGCTTTACAAATAAACATATACATATATACTTATTAAAGTGTACGGTATTCAGTAAGTACCAAAGAAGGGCTCCCTAAATTATAAGCAATGTTGGAACAAAAAGCAAGGAGTACATAGACATTTTGGAATACTATAAAAAGGGAACAAGTTAGATCTACTTTGTGAATACATTATGCCCTAAACCGGTACAAATGTGCTATGTTCCACATTAATTCGACGCGCACCAGCAAACATAGCGGGAAATCATGCTACACATAGAAATATACAATCATTTCTACATACAATTTTTTGTCTGAGAAATGTTTTACAACAGTCAGAATATGAATAGTGAAGAAAGCAAAAAAAATATTTATAAAACAAATAAAAAGTCAAAATCATAGCCGATACATTTGTAACAGATAAACTATATATATATATATTTACATAGAAATGCACCTCCCGCTATAAACCAAAAATATATATAAAACAAAAACCAACAAGACAGATGTGACGAATCCCATGTCACATGTAATTGTTTGAACTTTGGTTTGGTAGCCATACAGGCCTCTTTTTAAAGTCTAGGCTTTCTTAAAATGCTTGGAGTTGTAGTGCGCCCTCATATCCTTCCTCAAGTTAAACTTTGCACCGCAGACTCCACAAGTATACAGGTGGATATCCATATGTTGCTCTAGAAGTTCATTATTGGGGAAGATCTGAAAGCACAGTTGACATATCGTTTCTCCATCCGCTAAGTGGGAGATCATGTGACGCACGTGATCATGTTTGCGAAAATTTCCTTGGTCGCAAAGCGAGCAAACGTATCTAGCCATGCCCGTGTGCATGTCATTATGAAGCCGGAGTTGGCGCTCCCGTAAAAACTGCTTTCCACATATTTGGCATGAAAACTGTTTCTCTTTGGTGTGTACGGTATAATGTTCCCGTAAGTGGCAGCGCTGGAAAAAGCCTTTGCCGCAAATGTCGCAGAAATGTTTTCTCCGATGATCTTTATCCGTGTCATCAGAAACAGAACTTCTGAAGACTTCATTGTCCAAACAGTGGGACATGTGCTCTACCACTAGATTCTCAGCCTCAAAGCGCTGCCCACAGTTGGGGCAACGGTAAGGGCATGAGGAGTTTTTATAAATCTGTTTGGACGCACCAATGCCCCCTTCATTTAAGTCATCCCACATGTCTACGAGCACCTCTCCCATTCCTGATGTCTCCTCCATGCCATCTCCAAAGTGCATCCTCTCGTCAACGTCCCTCCCATTGTTTTCGACACCCTCCTGAGCTTCTCCACATCTTTGGGCGTGTTCTTGAAGTTGTCTACCTTTTACAAGAATTTGCCCACATTTTCCACATGCACATATATTTCCGATATGTTGAGATAGATAGTGGGAGGAGAGGTCATGCTCAGCGACGGTCACGCCACACAGTTCACATGCCATGTCAGATGTAGCCTCGCTGGTCTCCGCACCATCTTGATCCAGAAAGACAACACCTTTTCTACAGCTTCCCAATGCTTGTTGTAAATTAACAGATTTCTCATTTGTACTTTTATATTGTTCCCCGACGTAGTAGCCGGCAAGAGCCTCATCCGCTTCATCCTCCAGATCGTCAATGTCCGACGATTCAAAATAATCTTTATCGGAGATTTTCACGATATTGATATCATCCATTTCCACAATGGAGTTCTCATCAGATTCGATTTTTATAATGACCGGATTTTTCTCAGTAGGGTCTATGGTTGTGTTTTTAATTTGGTCTAAAGTGACAGACGAGTTTTTTGAAGACAAAGATGCCTCCATGCACTGACTTGAGTCTGCTCTATGCATGTTGTCTTGGGTTGGAGAAAACTTTGAGACCGGTGATTCGCTCCCGCTCTGGCTCTGATCGTTGCTCGAGTTTTCTCTATTCTGGAAGAAATGTCTATTAGTACATGTTTGGGAGTGCTCATCAAGAAGTTTTTCGCAACTGAATGCGAAGCCGCAGCTCTCACAGGTGTAGCTACGTCCGAAGCGTCTGCTCCCGCGCTCTCTCGTGTTTGACATTTTTAGGGAAGGGGTTTTCTTGCAGATGTTTTGCATCTGTTTACGCAATGTAGGTGGCACACTGTTTTCGGTTTGGTTTTCAGAAACCGTGTTTACAGGTAATGCCGGCTCCGAGGAACACTGGCTTGGTTCCTCACCACTCTTTGCAGTGGGTTCCTCATACATACGGACACCAAAAACCATCTTACTACTCAGGCTACTTGATGCAGAAGAGGAGCATTTAATTGAAGAATCAATATCCTGTATGTCTTCCAAGCAGTCAGGGATAACATAAAGCTGCAAGTAACTCATGGCATGCTTCAATTGTTCAAAATTTCCCGGTGCTTTAAGGATTTTACCCAGATACATGAACTGTAATATGAGGTCAAAACATTCGGCACTGATCTTGGTGTTGGTCAGGTTGATCTGTGCCATGGTGTGCTGATGATTTATGAACATCATTTTAAAATAAGAGCTGCAGGCGGCAAGGATGGCCTTGTGGGCTTGGAAGTAGGTATCATTGATGGAGATACAGCAGTCGCAGAGGAATCCCCATTCTCTCTGGTTGTACAGCTGCTGAAGAACGTAACTACAGTGGCTTGATTTTCCCATCATGACGTATTCCAGAGATTCCCTTATGAAAAAAAAAGAAAGAGAAAAAACAGTTATATAACTTAATAACGGGGTACAAGATGGAAAGATCTGTCCACCATGAGTAGATGAGTAGTTGGAGCCGAATGGTTTGTCCCCATAGACGCACAGACTATAACCATTATTTATATAGAGGCGACATAAGCGGTTTTCTCTGTAAACACGTCATCCACTCACATTATGTATGGTCATCTTGGCTAAAGCCTAAAGGCCGGTGTAAAAGGACCCTAATGTGCTATGCTTAAGCAATTTTGATGTGTCAATCTTACTGATGTCATCGCTATGGTCAGTGATTGGGATGACATCATTGATGTACCATTGTAAACAAAGACAGGACATTTTTTTAAAGGCTTTTATTACCCCTTTGAAACATTGCCTATGTTAGGATCACCCCAAAGGTATGAGAGGTTTCAGGACTACACGTACATCTCACCAGACTATAGGATGATGCTTATCGCAGCATATAGTCGGCGAATGGTACAGTTTATGGACACCGCACTTTATCATCCGTTCTGAATGACAATGATTGGGAACTACAGAATGAAAGGGTAAATATCACAATGTCCCTGCTTATAAATTGTATGCAATGTCTGACCGCACAACCACTTGGGTCTCATGCATATGGCAATTGAGAGCATACTTTATGTGTCCTTATTACAGATCCTAAATATGGCCATAGGCATTAGGCCTAAAAGGGGTATTCCCACCTCACACATATGCCATAAATGTGCGATTGGCGCAGGTCTCAGATGCTCAGCTAAGTCCATAACCCCCATAGAACAGAATGGAGAGCTGCTCGCATGCGTGAACACCTCTCCATTTCGTCTCCTCATGGAATTACTGGCCATAAGCCGCCTCACTAGGCTGGACAGGGGGATATGCCATAAATGTCTGAGATGGGAATAACCCATTAAGGGGAGCGCAAACTTGTGTTGCCACTCATGTAAGGGTTCCATCAGGGTGCAGTCACACGCCGCAGATTTTGTTGCAGAAGTTTTCTCTATGATTGAAAATCAGTTCCATTGATTTGAACGCGTTTTTTCTGCAGCAGGTGCATGGATTTCTGCAGGTTTCAATGAATGGAACTAATTTTCAGTTGCAGAAAATTTCTGCAATGAAATCTGCCACATGTGACTGCACCCTTACGGAGAAGTACAGCCTCTGTGAACTGCTGTACAGGCTCTGTCGGACTCTGCGTATACAGAGATATTCTCCCCTAGGAGTGATGCATACATTACGGTGTAAGCAAGGTATATATGGAGTCTGATGGAACACGCCACCATTTTTATTTCTGTCCTGACCTGTATGTAATTCGCCTAAACCTCTGTATACTTCCATATAAGACTGGAAGCATAGGGAGGAACAATAACACCCCGTGCACTTTTATGGCAGCCTTTTTACGGCTTTGCTTTACGGTTGTTTGAGCATGTCCCCCCTCTAGGACCTCAATACACACTATGCACCCCCTGAAGATAAGGACGGAGGATGAGCCGCTCTAGTAGTGGGGTCCCCCCTCTAGGACCTTAATACACACTATGCACCCCCTACAGATCAGGACTGGGGATGAGCAGATCTAGTAGTGGGGTCCCCCCTCTAGGACCTCAATACAAACTATGCACCCCCTGAAGATCAGTACTGGGGACTACCCGCTCTAGTAGTGGGGTCCCCCCTCTAGGACCTTAATACACACTATGCACCCCCTACAGATCAGGACTGGGGATGAGCAGATCTAGTAGTGGGGTCCCCCCTCTAGGACCTCAATACACACTATGCACCCCCTACAGATCAGGACTGGGGATGAGCCGCTCTAGAAGTGAGGTCCCCCCTCTAGGACCTCAATACACACTATGCACCACTTGCAGATCGGGACTGTGGATAATGTTAGTACACAGGAGGTGCTCTGTTATATGATTATATAATTATTATACCAGGAGCAGCCATCATGATCTCTGTACCCTGTCAGTCCTATGATGTGACACTAGCAGAGCAGGAAAGGATGCAATGTCCCCCCCTCCTCCGGTTGTCATCGCATGACGTCACATCCCCCAGACAGCCAATGGCAGAGCTCGTATGAGTTGCAAGTTGCTGGTCGCCACGGCCTGTCAATCAAAACTGCAACCCGGGAACAAACCCTGAATATCCCGACAGTGGCCACCTATCGTGATAATCGCAGTCTGCCTATGGCTAAAATGTGCATCACACACAATACCATAGAGGATTGCAGCGCCAGCCGTGTGTGATCATTAATATGTACGCTGTGCACGCCTCGCTCATGGAAAACAAGCCATCAATGCATTCACATGGTGCTAATAACAGAGGAAGTATCATCTACACCCACCTTCTCATGAGCTCCGGCTGCAGGCAAATATGGCTGTTCTTGAGTCCTGGACACAGCCTGGACTTGCTGCCAGTCCTGGTAATGACAGTGGATGTGAACCCTGATGCCCACGAGTGGGGGAGCCGCCCCCCCTGCAGCAAGAACCCCGAATCCCACCCGATGATGACCCCCCGATCAGTGACTCAATCACCGAGTCCCTCGCTGCCCCGGGAGCATTGAGGGGAAGGGGAGGCTACGCTGCGCTTCTTCCGTCTATGTCTGCGCTGATTACGGACGCCCCCTGCTGGACACGGACAAGTTATACATACTGTAATTACTATATGGGAAATATACGATAGTAATGATGGTAAAGCTGTCACAATGTATCAGGGAATTGCATAAATAGCAACCACCTAAAATATTATTATTGTTTAGCAGGACATGTATACAAACAAAAAATAAAGTACACCATGATATATATATATTTCAATTTGAGTGAATCGCAGACTTAGGGTATGTTCACACGGCGGGGGTCCGTAACGGCTGAAATTACGGGGATGTTTCAGCCTGAAAACATCCCCGTAATTTCAGCCGTACCGGCATGTGCAGGCGCTTGAACGCCGTGTCAATTACGGCCGTAATTAGCGCTGCTATTCATTGGAGTCAATGAATAGCGGCTCCAATTACGGCCAAAGAAGTGACAGGTCACTTCTTCTACGCGGGCGTCTATTTACGCGCCGTCATTTGACAGCGGCGCGTAAATATACGCCTCGTGTGAACAGACAAACGTCTGCCCATTGCTTTCAATGGACAGATGTTTGTCAGCGCTATTGAGGCGCTATTTTCAGACGTAATTCGTGGCAAAAACGCCCGAATTACGTCCGTAAATAGGCCGTGTGAACATACCCTTAGGCAACTGCATAGACATATACAATGAATGGCCACTTTATTAGGGACCTCCTTCGGCCTCCAGAACCGCAGTCATTCATCGTGGCATAGATTCCACTAGGTGGTGAAATTGTTCTGCAGGAATATTGGTCAGGATCGCTTCTCGCAGTTGCCGCTACTTTTTGCCAAACAGATGCCACAAAGTTTGGGTACGCTCTACTGTCCAAACGTCCATCCACAGGTATCAGAGGAGCCAGGGTGTGCCAAGAAAACATTCCGAAGTGCTCGTGTGACCACTCAGCCACTTCGTTTCTTTCCGGAAAGCCGATGTAGCTGTGTGTGGACTCATAGACTTTCTATCGAGCCCGTACACTTCTACATTGAAAAAGCCGAACAGAAACGAAGCGGCTCAGCGCTTCAGACGCTTCATTTTAGCGATTGGTGGGGGTCTCAGTGCTCGGACCCCCACCAATCAAAACTTCTGACATGTCAGAAGTTTGTTGAACGTTTAGTTACCCTTTAAAAGCAATAGCGCCATACTGAGTGGAGAGCAATACTTATTACCCAAGACTACATATAATCTCAATTGCAGATTCAAATGTAGTAACGAAAATATCCGCGCTCTAGTACTGGGAACCGGAAGCCATCTCTGCCTTGTGGAGTGCAGGGGGGGGGGTTTTGGCATGCTTCAATATGGACAATCAGCTCTTCTGCTGTATACTGCATGATTTTTAACGATATGGATGCTTTTTAACGACTGATTTAGCTTGATCTTGTATACAGCTGTGTGCATGATACCTTATCCAAAAACGACATGCATTCAAAACCATAATGAAGGACCAAAGAAATCATTGAGTTCATATGTCAATGTAATTAATAAACATAAAATATACAGGAAAACATGGTACTAACCTAAAAAATATATCTTGGATGTAACCCTACCAATAGGTGGCGCCACATCCATACAATATGAATAGAGAAAAAGTTTTCAGCAAAGATAAATGGGCATCTTCGGCTACGTCCACACCAGCATCATGGCCCCCATTTATAACAGTAGAGGAGGGATCAGATGTCCAGTCTGTCATACAGTAAACTTAGCTTTGATCTATCATCCTCTGGATTGCTGAGGCTTTGTAATGTCAGATATTCAGCAGTCACGTTCACATTTGATATCTGCAGTTGCGTTCTTTCAGCTCTGGCTTAGGCCTTATCCACACGAAAGTATTTCTCGTCCATGGGCGGTCCATTTTAACAATGTCCAGCGCACTGACCTATACAAGTCAATGGGGCTATTCACACATCCGCTTTTATCAACGGAGTGTTTGTCTGTCACGAGAAACTGACAGCATGACTTATCCTGGACCATTTTTGCCAACCATACTCGCCCATTAAAGTCTATGAGTGCGTGAACGACATCCGGATGCTGTCCATTTTTCACGGATCAGTTGCTAAAGAAATGCAGAAACAAAAGTGAACGCAGGAAATGCTTGCGGACGAGAAAATAGATGACACCCGGAAACCACATTAATATGGACAAAAGATGGTACTTTTTTTGCGGACACTAATCATTCACGCTGGTATAAATAAAGAGGTATTCCATCACCTATTCACTGGATAGGTGATGTTGGATCTATGGGAGTCTAACCACTGGGACCCCCCCCCCCCAACCGGGGTGTCCCCACACTTGCTCTCTGGCCGGGGACTTTGGGACTAGAGAAGCCCCTGACGTCACTGTCCATAGACGTCTGGGGCTTCCCCAGGTCTGGACTCTCCAGGATGAGCGCTACCTGATGCTCTACCCAGGGACTCCTGCCCTGGGGAAGCTCTCCGAGGTATATGTTTAGTATACACCCCTGACATTAGTATATGTCACACATAGACCCCCATGTTAAAAACCGTACACAACGCGGTCATTTTTTTGGCGCGATTCCACAGAATGCAATAGCATAGTCTACTATGCAATTACATCCTACAAAAATAAGGTATAGCGATACATAGCAGCCTGAAAGCTGCAGATTTTTAATTGTGTTGCGGTGTTCACTGCGGATCGCACCCTTTGCCATACATAGGTTGGAATTTGCAGCAAATTTGCGACAAAATACACATGTAACACCCAGGGTGAGTCCAGACGGGTCGTATTTTGTTACAGAAAACAGCGGATTTCCTTTGAAGCATAACTTTTTTTTTTTTTTAAAACCTGTAATTGCGGACTTTACTGCAGATCCCAGATTCGGGGGTAACCTGCAACAATACACTGGGGGCTTCATTGCAGATTTTGACTTTCTTATTGAAGATGAGGAACATCCACAAACATTGGAGCACATTTATCAAGACTAGTGGTAAGAAAAGTGGAGTAGTTGCCCCTAGCAACCATTTAGATTACACATTTCCTTTTTAAAAATGAAAGCAGAAACCGGATTGGTTGCCATGGGCAACTACTTCACTTTCCCTTTGCAACGCAGGTCATCTTCTGCACAGAAAATCGGCTGTTACTAAGACTCACACAGGGGTGGTCACCCAGACCCCTAAATGGTAAACGATGCCCTTAAAGAGGCTCTGTCACATTATAAGTGGCCTATCTCCTATATAAGGAGATCGGCGCTGTAATGTAGGTGACAGTAATGCTTTTTATTTAGAAAAACTATCTATTTTTACCACTTTATGAGCGATTTTTAGCTTTATGCTAATTCGTTTCTTAATGCCCAACTGGGCGTGTTTTTACTTTAGACCAAGTGGGCGTTGTACAGAGGAGTGTATGACGCTGACCAATCAGCCTCATACACTCCTTTCCATTCATTTACACTGCACTAGCGATATAGATATATCACTATGTGCAGCCTCATACACAAACCCTAACATTACTGCAGTGTCCTGATAATGAATATACATCACAACCAGCCTGGACGTCATGTTTATTCAGAATTTTGACACTTCTGAATCTTTTCTGTGAGATTCCAGCAAGGCAAGTGTAATCTCTTTGAAATGACAGGTTACATCGTAATCTCGCGAGATTACGTTTGCCTTGCTGTAAATCTCACAGACACGCTACAGAAGTGGTCAGGATTCTGAGTACACATGACGTCCTGGCTGGAGGTAATGTATATTCATTGTCAGGACACTGCAGTAATGTTAGTGTTTGTGTATGAGGCTGCACATAGCGATATATCTATATCGCTAGTGCAGTGTAAATGAATGGAGAGAAGTGCATGACGCTGATTGGTCAGCGTCATACACTCCTCTGTACAACGCCCACTTGGGCATTAAGAAAGTAATTAGCATAAAGCTAAAAATCGCTCACAAAGTGGTAAAAACAGATCGTTTTTCTAAATAAAAAGCATTACTGTCACCTACATTACAGCGCCCATCCCCTTATGTAGGAGATAGGGCACTTATAATGTGATGACAGAGTCCACATTCACTGCAGTCAGTCCCTGTGTCATGGCTCTGTATTGGTAGAGACAGGACGTCTGCAGCTGTTACTGGCGCCATTCAGCCAGTCACGTGACACTGCCCCCACCATACTCCTGACTCGTCCCTACGTGTGGACGTCACAGCCAGGTCTGCCCGCCCGGCCGGTGTCTCCATCAGCAGCTGCAGCCTGTACTGCGCGTGTATAGGAGAGTACGGGGAGCGGTGCATTGTGGGTAAGCGCTGGAAGCCGTTTCTCGTTCGCTTCCTGTGGAATTTTCCATGCGAGAGGGCGGGAAACAAGGGGGCGGGGCTTGCCGGCCGTAGTGATAACATGGCGGCGGCGGCGCCGTGTGGTAGTGGCGGATGAACAAGGGCTTGTTTATTTGGCCTCTATGATTCATTATACCTCAGTTTGTGTGTATTGTGTTTGCAGTAATGACAGCAGAACTGTGTATTTGCTGCAGCAACGTCCATGATGGATTTGACGTAATATTGATACTAGACGTTCAGAGAAGGAAGGCAATGAGGATATAATGAAGATTTATGACTAAAATGATAATAAAGAGGAACTGCCCTGATGGGACAACTAGCTCTATTAATAAAAAAAATGGGCTGACATGAGGTTATATTCACACAGTGCGGTAAAATCGCGGTTCATTGCTGTGCCTTGACTATACCCCATCCCAGATCTGCCGCAAAGGCTTGGATCTGGATATTTAACCATTTACAACACGGTGGGCAAATGGCCGACCGACGACAAGATAAAAATGATCAAAACCATCAGCTGTGGAGGAGCAATTCTCCATCCTTTATCCGTGACGTGACTAAAGCCGTCCTTACTATAGGAATTTCAGACTAAATGACTTGTCGGTCTGGGAATGTTGTCGTTTTGGACGACCACCATAAGTAAAAATGGCTGATGGATCTCTGCCTTATCCGTCACCTAATCCTGACTTGCAGATCTGTCGCTAAGGCCTTATTCACACGAACGTATAGTACGTCCTTGATACGCGCGTGATGACACATGTAAATGCAACGCGCAAAACGCACACGTTCATGTGAATAAGGCCTTATAGTGCGCAGAAAATGGTCTTTTTGGTCGTGCAAAATCTCTGGTGTACGACCAGTTTAAGGGGGTTGCACCAGAATTGACTATAGCGTAGGTGATAATTGATTGCTGGGGCCCCTACTGATCGTGGGAACGGGGGTCCCGAGCCCCCCGTTCCTCCTCACTGCACCCCCTATAGTGAGGAGGAGCTTGAATGGAGCGGCGGTCGAGCATTTCAAAGTCTATGGGAATAACCGAAACAGCTGAGTGCTGTACTCGGCTGTTTTCATCATACACGTAGACTTTGAATGGAGCGGCAATGGACATGCTCGACCACCGCTCCATTGAATGTCCTCATCACTGCGGTCAAGCGGTAAGGAGGTTTTGTAAAATAATCGCTTTGTAAAATCGCTTTTTCTAAAAGAATACATTTTGGAATCATATACAATAAAAATAAAGCAACTTTGTAAATCAAAAAGAAAAAATTTTGGGGAATTTTTTTTTGGAGTGCTTTAGGTTTGTTCTATATCTATAGTGTGGGTTTCCAAACCCGAACCTTTATAGCACCAACACAGAGTGAATTCAGGAGTGCATCCTTAAATATTTTTTGATACAATAAGCGGTAAGGAGGAACATGGAGTTGGAGACCCCGGTTCTCGCGATTGGCGGTGGGTCCCTAAGCGATCAGACAGTTCTCACTATCCTGCGGATAATTGTAGATTCTCGGAATACCCCTTTAATACAATATTTACACTGTTCGGGGCTTATGTACAGCACGTCTAAAGAGTCCTGCTCCAGATGATTGCAGCAATTCTTCGTCAATATAGCCGAATGCGTCTGCAAATCACACCCTTGTAAAAAAAAAAAAGCCATTTCCTGTCGTATACATTTTTCGCAGGAAATCCTTGTATTCGAACGTGTAGACAACTCCGCTTTTCAATACAGTTAAAAACCAATGTAAACCGGCCAAACGTATGCTCAAAGGACGCAATGCCCAAACACAGTGTGAATCTAGCGTCAGCTTTGTTTACAGGAAGCAATAATTATGTTTTTTTTTTCGTTTCAGAGCGATCGTAAAATAATTATTGCCTAGATCAAATGCAAAAAAGATCAATGATAAACTATAAAACTATTATTTTTTATCAATCAAAATGAGTCACCCATGAATAAAAGTTATCGCGAGCAATATCGGTTAATGTAAATGTCGCTCGTCTAAGGCTGGGTTCACACGAGCACATTAACGTCCGTAATGGACGGACGTATTTCGGCCGGAAGTCCCGGACCGAACTAAGTGCAGGGAGCCGGGCTCCTAGCATCATAGTTATGTACGACGCTAGGAGTCCCTGCCTCTCCGTGGAAATACTGTCCCGTACTGAAAACATGATTACAGTACGGGACAGTTGTCCGGCAGCGAGGCAGGGACTCCTAGCGTCGTACATAACTATGATGCTAGGAGCCCGGCTCCCTGCACTGAGTTCGGTCCGGGACTTCCGGCCGAAATACGTCCGTCCATTACGGACGTTAATGTGCTCGTGTGAACCCAGCCTAACATTTACAATACATATGCTGCTGAAATCGAAGGGGGGATTAATTAAAACTGGCGTTTCGTATGCCAATCTTTATATAAGGAAAGTTGGATTAAGATGCAACATATTTATTAAGAGACAAACGCAGCAGAATAAAAATGTTGGTATGCTGCATTGGGTTTCGCATTTACAGCGGTAATCTTCCATCGAAGCTTTGCATTGTGTGCTACACCCGACAGCCTGTACGGCAGCAATAGCGGCTCTGCCATGTGCATGGGCCCGTATCCTGGACCAATTCTTCCTTCCCAATACACTTTCTATAACAGATATTTCCAATTGCAGGAACAATGGATAAATCTAGCCACAGTCTGGTTCTACTCCAGCAGCTGAACATGCAGCGAGAGTTCGGATTCCTCTGTGACTGCACCGTAGCTATCGGGGATGTGTATTTTAAAGCGCACAGGGCTGTTCTTGCTGCCTTTTCCAGCTATTTCAAGATGATCTTTATCCATCAAACCAGGTAATGGGATTCATTTATCGTTCATAGGTTCCAAGCTTGTCACTTCTTCTTTCCTTCTACCCTTCTTATCCGTTTCTTTACATTTTAACATAAAGTAGTTTCATTTTTTAGCCCTAGAATATTGCACAAACTTGGTATATAGACATGGATAGTAGGCCTAATATACAGCTCCCACTCCAAGCTCTGGTTTTAGGGGCTGTATAGTGGGGCTCTTAGAATCCAACAATTTAAAGGAGTTGTCTCGCAGCAAAAAAAAGTTGGTACAGCAATTAGCAGATTGCTGCAGTTCTGCCTTCGGCCTTAAAGGGGTTTTCCAGTTTGGGGGCTGTTTTTTATGATGAGCTATCCACAGAATAGGTCATCAGTATATGATCTGTGGGGAACCGACACCTGGACCCCGCGCCAATCAACTGTTCGGGCGCCGAAAGTTATGCAGGGTCGGCACCGGAAGCCAAACGCTCCAACCACTGTATAGGGGCCGCCCTGGGTCACTTGAATAGGAGCTGAGCTGCAGTAGTGCAGCATGGCCGCTGTACATTGATCGGAGACATCTGCTTCCTGCACCGACCCTTCATAGCTACCGGCACCTGGAGGCAGCCAGAATGTCTGATTGGTGCGGGGTCAAAGGTGTCAGAATCCCACCGAACATATATTGATAGTTTATCAGTTGGGTAGGTCATCAGTATGAAAAACAGCCCCCAAACTGGAAGACCCGTTTAAGAAGTTCATACGTGGACGGGCCAGATATGCCAGAACACTACTACCCTGCCTGCTAAAAGCAACTCTAGGGGGTGCTGAATAGTGGGAGATCCCATGTTCAGGATCTACATCTATTTGGCAAATGCAGGCATTGGCAAGAGGAAGCGTCTCTAACTCTGGAGGACGCGGGACATCTGTACATTACATGGACAGCCCATCAATGTCAACTGTATAATGCTTAATTTCCCATGCTGTTGCAATATGGGGGAATTGAACACTGCCAGATTCCTGCACAGATGACACCTTATTGCAGATCAGCTTGTCGGTGTGGGATCCCTCTAAGAGAAACAATTGTCCAAAGTGGGCAACTCCTTTAAAATCATCTGTGACTTAAAGTTGCAGTTGTATCCAATTTCTAGTATTTACTATGGGAAAACTTGCAATTTATCAAGCGTTTCCAACATAAGATTACTAGAAGTCACATTTGACTGTGTGATTTTAAGTTGCCGTGTAGCACTAGCCTAACCCTAAATCCTGTCATTGAGATATATTTGTTGTGTTCACCAATATGTTTATTTTCTCTTACAGTGAATGTATTAAGATTCAGCCAACTGACATTCAACCAGACATATTTAGCTACCTTTTACATGTAATGTACACAGGGAAGAGCCCCAAACAAAGTGTGGACCGGTACCGATTGGAGGAGGGAGTGAAATTTCTTCATGCTAATCTGCTCCCAACACCTGCCAGTGAGCCAACACTAGTGACACCTTCAGACACCATCCATTCATCGAATTTATATGGAATTCAGATATCAACGACCCAAAAAGCACAAAAGGAAAGTGTCCATATGAGAAAGAACCAACCATGTGCAACAAGACCAGTCCCACAGGGAGAACATCCTCAGCTGCAGTTGTCTCTTGCCATTGGGCTGGAAGGTGTAACTTCTGAGCAGCAAAGCTCACATTTTACAGGCCAGGTTGGTGCCACGGTACAATCTATAGAAGACATCCAAAAAAGTGTGAGGTCCATAAAGCAGGAGACAAGTGAACCTGAAGCGATAGGGTCTCCAGACCAATCCCTTTCTTCTTCTTCTTCTTCTTCTTCTTCTTCTTCTTCTGAAGAGGTTGAGCCAAACCTCATTACATCTAGCAACAGGGTATACTCCTGCCATTACTGTGGTGAGCACTTTGAGTCCCGTCTTACTTTGAGAGATCACTTGCATATTCATGTATCCCAGTCCCTTCCATTTGGGGTCCCAACATCTATCCTAGAGAGCGATGATCTAGGAGAAGTCCGCTCTGTACTTGAAAATTCAGAGACTACGGAAACTTGCCGACTCAGTGGATATCTTCTAAACAAAGCTGAGGAGCCACTTCTCAACACGAGCCACGCAGAGCAGCTCCAACTCAACCAATTATCTTTTCTCACAAAAGACACAGATCCCATAGAACTAAACTTTTTACGTAAGCGGAAGTTCAGCTGTACAGTATGTGGACATAGATTTGCCAGAAGAAGCCAGTTGCTGGAGCACGTCTTCACACATAAAACCAAGTCACACAACCTTAACAAGTACCAGAAAACTGATATTCAGATGGAGCAGGAATTGCACAGCTACAGTCATAACATTACTGATATCAGCCAGAAAGATTCTGACCTACTGCTGGAATCTCCGGAGTTGCTTGGAGAAGAGGAACCTACAGATTCCCAGGAAAATGTAGAATCTGTTCTAGTAGAATAACATATATGTGTGTTTTCTGTGAAGAAATCCTTCATTATTTTCCAGTGCAACATAATTCTATTGAAAGAGATAACCTTGTAGCCTTTATGTTTTATGTAATTATATTTTAATATTGGTTTCATATTTATTGACACCATGCTTGTTCGTAATACACAGTGAAAGTAGAGACATTGCCCGCCAGGTTGCTTTCTTGAAGAGGTTGTCCCATCAAGACCTCCGCTTCGGATCCCCTTCCATAAACCGGAGCAGAGAGCACAGCCTGATGTGACTATGTACTACATGTTCCACGTTCAATTGAATGGACGGCATGTAAAACACTTGCTGCCCCAATTCCTGTACAGGTTATTTCCATGGTGGATTTCTTGTGCAGCGGACCCTGCGGCTTACATTGGGTATAACGGCTGAACTCCAGGGCGGCTTCATTCTAAGAAGGGTTTGTACCGATGGGTCAATGAAATAAGATTTGTCGCTTTGCGAAGCCGTACTGTTTTTATTTGATTCCGTTTTTATAAATATCATCATTAGTTTTTTCACAAACAATGGGGCAGATTTATTATCAATGACTTAAAGATAGGTAGCCTAAAGATTTGGCACATGTTACACTTCTTTACGCCACTTATTGGGTGGTATTCTTCAGACCAATATTCTGCGCCACAAAACTGGCGCATGCGTGTATTAAATCTGACGCATTTCACGCCTCGACAAATCCACGGCTATATTCTAAGCATGCCACCTGCCGTGGCGAGCATGTCACAAATCAAGGTTCTGTCTGGTGCACACATTAAGAAATTTGGCCAACAAGATTTGCGCCAAGAAAATAGGTGCACAAAATGACGGAACCGAGGTGAAAAGACAATAATAAATCTACCCCAATGTTTATCACTGTAAGAATGTGTTCGGCTCTGCACACACTTGCACTATGGGATTCAGTTGATTTTGCATTAAGTATTTTTGATGCCATAAATAGCACAGTTTGTAGCCCTGTTCTTACTATCAAAAATCCAGACAGAGCAATAAAGTCAGCGGGGTCCATCAGTGACCTCTTGGATCTATAGGAAATCTGATGTCATCTATGGTGAATTATTTTGGGTTATTAATATGACCAGATCCCAAGATGTGTGACAGTAGATTGGAAGTCATTCCAGAAAATAAATTAACCTGCCAGGACATACACCTCAAGTGACAAATAGGTCAGCCTGCTATGCCACCTGGGTGTCCTATGATAAATGTGACTAGTCCTTTAATGTAGTGCACAATATATGTGACCCTGAGCCTATGGCCCAGTTCACACTGAGTTTTTTGACGCGGAAATCGTGTCAGAATCAGCGCCAAAAAAAAGTCTGAAACTGCCTCCCATTAATTTTAATGGTAGGCGGAGGTGTTTTTTTTGCGGCAGCTTTTAGTCGCTCGCAGGGAAAAAAAGCAGCATGCTCTTTCCTGCCACAGTTCCACCTCTGACCTCCCATTGAAATCAATGGGAGGCAGAGAAAGTGTATTTCGCTTTATTTTATCACTTCGGCCCTCAATGACCGTGGGCGAAAAACGCAGCGAATATCGCAGCAAGAAAGTGCAGGCAGGTCAAAATCTGCCTCGGGAATTTTGAGGCCGATTTTTTTCTGCGTGCAAATTCATCTGTGTGAACAGGGCCTATTACTGAACATTTATGCATGAAAATAACAACATGTACTCCTTGTTTCTAAAATATTTTTTGTTGAAGTAGTGATGTGTTTGTTGCCATGACTTGGCATTCTGTGATGATCTTAAATATATTGTGATGGACAACTGAAATACGAGTTGTGGATTGATTACCTTTATTCTTTTATGTATAATGTTGATATAGAGCAGTGCCCCTCCAGCCTGCGGCTCTCCAGCAGATGTTAGGGTATGTGCACATGTAGTGTTTTCAGCCGTATTTCAGGGGCGTTTACGCCTCGAAA
Source organism: Rhinoderma darwinii (assembly GCF_050947455.1). Taxonomy (NCBI): domain Eukaryota; kingdom Metazoa; phylum Chordata; class Amphibia; order Anura; family Rhinodermatidae; genus Rhinoderma; species Rhinoderma darwinii. The sequence goes on along the minus strand of NC_134698.1, from coordinate 68,268,124 downwards.
AACGCCTGAAAAAAACAGAAGCAGAACGCCTACAAACATCTGCCCATTGATTTCAATGGGAAATACGGCGTTCTGTTCCGACGAGGCGTTTTTTTACGCCTCATTTTCGAAAAACGGCGCAAAAAAAATGTGCCATGTTGCCTCAAGTTACATATATTGCAGATAGCATTGCTTCTAGTGCTGAATACCCCTGCAATACGGTGCCGTGCATCGCTACCTGCACCTCTGCTGCCCTACAGGCTTCGTGCACATGACTTTGCCGGGGGCTTGAGAACTTCTCAAAGTGCGAATAGCCCACAATATTTTTTCATTGCATTTATTTTAAAAAGTGTTCTGATTAGATAGGAGAAAGTCTGTAGAGAATTTATAAAAAGATTTCACATTAAAAGGATCCAGGTCACTGCTAATTACCTGTAGACGTTAATTAGGAACATTATACTAGATTGAAATTGTAGGTTATTTATTCCGGATGACATCCCTAAAGATTACTTCTGTATTGGTATAACTAGCTGGGTCATGTTACATGGTTGAATGGAGTCTGCCAGCTCTCTTTGCAGAGGCCCTGCTCTCTTATATAGTGTGTGCGCGGGACCCCCCTTTATGACATTCATATGCCCTAATAGGTCATATAAAAAGGGGTTGTGCGCAGAAACTGCCCTAGAAAGCATGTTTTTTCTACCACTCTTATTATTCTATTCCATGGATCTTCTATCTGGAATGAGACTGTTACTTGACACTGGCTGAACGGGCATATGCCCAATAATTTTTTATTTAATTTAACTATTTAGTTCCCAGAAGACGGGTTTATTACTACAAGAATATAATCCCACATGATGAGTCATGCTACTATTATGCCACTGACATTACAGCTCTGTTATATTTCACGTCTGTCATATACTTTTAAAATATAGAAATATGTATTTCATGTTATATTTCATGCCACTGATATAATAATCCATACATATACATGACTTAAACAGGACTTCACATGCACTATATATAATGATGCTGGGCTATTTAGAGTCTATATACAGTGAGATCACTCTATTTGCATAATAATGAAAGCCAGATTACCCCAATTAATAATGCCGTCAGAGCATCCTACATTACCGGCATCATCTACAGTGCCCCTATTTACGGTCTATCAGATTGCCCTATGTACAGTGACAGCAGAGTACCCCCATTAGTTGTTCTGACCTTCCAAGCTTGACTATTTCAGAGATACAGTAACGATTCTACTGGTCTTTATATGTCAAGTAGTATTTATTTCACCACTTTCAGTCATCTTTGAGCTTCAGGCTTCGACATAGCACAGAGCATAGAAGCGTGTTTGAGGGGACACTGACACTTATAAGGGCACTGAGCATTTATGGAGACATTATTTCTGGCATTTGTTGAAACTTTTTGGCTGTTACTCTTAGGGCACTGTGGCTTGCACTCTTGGGGACACTCACACTTTTGGAGGTGAAAAATCCACTGCAGTGTGCATGGGGACCCCTTTCTGTAATTTACTTGATAAAAGGGGACCCCTATCTGTAATCCAGTTGATAAGCTACTTGCACTTTCGGGTCAGATGCTGGCGGCTCATAAGGGGTCCCAACAGAGTTATTCAGATTTGTGGCTAAATATAACTTGAAAGATTAATAGTGAAATGTGCCATGACCCTAGTCAAATATATCTTTATAAAGTGAGGCTTCCCCAATCCTGCCCAAAATTGGTGTGCATTTATATAAGGAACTGTGGCAGAAAAGTAACTCCAAATGTAGTATTTATCTTGTACTCTCATCATTATTGTTCTTCTATTTTTCTTGCATCACTACTGATAAATGTTCCCCAATGTCTTTGCATTTTATAAACCACTTAGAAAGCTTTGAAGTGTCTCCTGGCAGAGCAGTGTGTGACAGTATTGTGTCCTCATTCATTTCCATGATAATACAGTCGACTTCTGGAACATTTTTCAGTTACTTGCACATTGGTCTACAGTGTCGACATTCGATAAATTCATTGTTCTGCTGACAACAGGAGACCTTTATCAAGTTATATCAGCTATTGTACTTCAAAGTAACATTTAAAACACTTCACACAACAGCGAATTTCCATTCAAAACACAAATGTACTGAAGTAAATAACAAAAGGTAAGCAAAGAAATAATTCTTCATATAGCCTGCTACGCACATACATTTTATTTTATAACAAAATAAATATATATATATATATGCTGTTAAATTCCTAAAGAAGTATTGGCATCTTATAAAGACCACTGGGGACCCCATCGATCATGTGAATAAAGAGTCTGCAGCACTAATTTAGCGCTGTGTCCCCTTCGCTGTTTTTCCGTGCACAGCAGCGCCCCAGCCCCCCCTGACGTGAACAGAACTGCATCATGGCTCCATTCAGCTCTGTGGCTTCTTCTTTCCCAATTATTGTAGTCAATTTCCAGGAGGAATAACAGAAGAACGTCCCAATGCAGAGTCCTCAGGAAACATTCTCCACAATAAGTATTTACTAAAACCGACACGACAGGTCCTCTATAACATTGTATTGTGCTTTCTTCCTGAAGGTTCCTTACGCTTACAGGTTTATGTCATTTTCTATGACCGTCCAATAACCCACAATATCTGATGATCCAGCATCAATGGGACCTCATGAAAGTAAAAAGTAGGGAATTGTTACTATATATATATATATACATGGGAGTATTCCATATAAAAATATAAGCAATCAAGCCTGGAAGGTGCAAACAAAAGTGTAAATGGAACAATACAGATAAATAGCAATGGTATATTGGCACTTGTTTCGTGTAAGTAGGTGTTTGCAATTTAAGGAACAAAATAAAAACGATTTAATATGGCAACCCCTTTTGATGAGCTAGATAGAAGAGCCAGCACGTAAGACAGGCTCCCGCTCTGGCGGAACCAGCCAATCCATGTTTTACATGATTGGCTATTCAATTGAATGTCCAGCATGTCATACTATATTTTCCCGTCAGAGGATGTGCATGGCCAGGGGAGGGATACAGCCAATTCTCCTGTACAGGTTGTTAATATGACAGCCGATTCACAGTACCAGGGAGAGGCAGAGTGCTGACTAGATCCCCCTTTCCTTCGATTTAATTCTATCTGTGTCCTTAAGACTTGAATACAATTGAATATGTTAGTGGCAATGTAAGGTGCAAGGTAGCCCTCCTAGCCTTCTTGCCGCGCCTCTCATTGCCTTGTTCAAGGATAAATGAAATTGTAAAGAAATATAACAAAATCATTTAAAGTACTGTAATAGAAAGGCAGTGAAGAAGCACTGAAAAGCTGTAAGGAAAAAAATAAATGATGTAAAAAACAGTAGGGGTTCAAATTCCACCCCCCCCCCCCCCCAGATAGAGGTTCAGTCCTCCAATCAATTTCCAGGGAAACTGGGGAATAATCAGATGCAGAATGAGAAACCTAGACAGAGAGAAGGTGTAAGGTCTCTAGAGATAAGAAAGCAATCTATTTAGGAAAGGGACATATAGGAAGGGGAAAAGCAGGAATACACTGTCCAAGGGATACAATATGGATGTCCTGCTGCAACGTAGCCAGAGGGGTTATAGGGTCACCAGTCATATGTGACTCAGAATCAGGGCAGAACCTATCCAAGGGCTAATGTAGTGGCATATTAAAGTCACCAAGGCATTTTATGGGGACACTTGTTAAAGCAACAAAATGGGATATCAAGTCCAGCACAAAATGTTTAATCTGTTTAGATTAAAAATAAATAAATAAATGTTATGAGAGCATTCACTTTAAACGGACATCTGTTGCTGACACCAATGGGGACATCTGTGGTTAGCAATTATGGGGGCATCTGTGGTTTATAATTATGTAAGCTATTACTATTGACCTCTGCTTCATTTTGACCCTGGCTTTACTGATTACGCTCCTGCTCTGCGTTTGGTACCTCGTACACTACTGGTTTGACTCGACTCGTTCACTACTCTTGTTGCTCACGGTGTTGCCGTGGGCAACTGCCCCATTTCCCTTAGCTTCTGTGTACCCTTGTCTGTTTGTCGTGCACTTATTGAGCGTAGGGACCGTCGCCCAGTTGTACCCTGTCGCCTAGGACGGGTCGTGCAAGTAGGCAGGGACTGAGTGGTGGGTAGATTAGAGCTCACTTGTCTGTTTCCCTACCCCGACATTACATTATCTTAGCCTGAATCCACCGCTACTGTCTACATTGCCTCAGGTAGCTTTTCTGGACTATAGACATTGCATTGTACCTGTTTGGCCAGCTGCTATCCCACTACGCGGTACGGCCCAGTGGGTCCACACCCCGCGTCGTGACACGGTATCACAAACTGACGCGAACTGTAACGTAGTATATTAGTAAAGAAAACTTGTATAAAAAATATAAATAATATAAAAAATTATAGCTAAAACTTTCTAAAATGCTCTATATTTTTTTATTTTTTTTTTAAATTACATAACGGACTTCAGCTATCCTAAACGTCCGCTCCTTTAATGCCTTGCCTATGGAGGTACTAGCTACACCTAACTATATAATTTTTTTTACTCTTGTTTTTTTTACAGTTTTATATTAAAAAAAGGCCAAAAAAAACCTGCATCATGAAACTACCACAGAGACTGATTACTGACTCAGTACTACGGGCGCAATGTCTATCGCCACCCTAAGTGCCCCTTGTAAAGTAGTGCCATATAGTTAGTGCCCCATATAAAATGATGCCCCATGTACATCTGTTTAATTTAGAAAGTGCTCCTTCCAATAAATAGTGGCCAATTTGTTCCCATGAGCAGTCCAGCTCCTCCCTATCTTTTCAGTGGCCAGTGCAGTCTGCAGGCTCATGTTGGCACATTGATATCAGCATGTCGGTGAGAGCTGCAGTATTAAAAAAAAAATTCTCATCCAGTGCTGCCCTCTTTAAGTACCTCACCCGGGGCTGGACCTCCAGTTTTTGGAGCAAAATACGCCATTTGTGTCTGGATAGTAAGTGAAGGATGCTCTCTACCACCTTCACCACACACCCTGTTCATGCTAGCAATAGGGTTTCCGTTAATAACAGATCCCAATGAATCCTGACAGATCCCATTGCTTGTTCGGTCAAGTTTCTGCCGGCATTTTTAACGGCAAGGATACTGGTGCAGACTGCTTTAATTTTGTCGTCAAAAATACCAGAACACTGCCGAGATGGATAGGAAAAATGCCAATATGAACCATAAAGGGGTTTTCCCATGAAGGACATTTATGACATATCCACAGGATCCATAGATGCGAGTCCCACCTCTGGTACGCACACCTATCTCTAGAACGGTGCCCCCTAATCCCCGTTCTAGCTTTTTGTGCTTACGCTGCCTCCCGGACACTTACTGATCACATGGTCGGGAGTTATGGAAACAGCGTAATTCACTGAGCTACACTGTTTCGTAACTCTCATAGTAGTGAACGGCAGTTACGGAAGCAGCGTAGCATGCGAGCTACACTGTTTCCGTAACTCCAGACCATGTAATCAGTAAGTGTCCGGGAGGCAGCGTGAGCACAATGCTAGAATGGGGATTAGGGGACCCCGTTCTAGAGATAGGTGGGGTACCCAGAGGTGGGACTCGCATCTATCTGACATTTATGACATATCCTGTGGATATGTCATAAATGTCCCTTATGGGAAACCCCCTTTAAATAATATATATATAATAAATGATATACTGTATACCTAGTTATGCAGAGACACATTGTCTGATCACGTATAACTGCATATCTTGGCAGATTTGCTGCATAGGAAATTGGGAAACTTGAGTTTCTACACATCCAAGTGAATGGATACAGTAAGAAGGTGATTACTTTTATAATTTCCCCATCCAATCTTCTGCGCCCAGTATTATATATAATTAGGTAACATTTTATGGCATGTAATGAAAGATTGAATAGCACCATTAAGATGACGATAGGAACGGGTCTATATTCAGTGCTTATTGTCAACTGGAAATGAAAACATCTTCAATTATGTATTACGTAACCGTCATGACCTCCACAGCTGCTTTGTAGCCAGATAAATCAAAGTAGAGACTGCAGAGGTCTGGAAAAAACACTAGTGCAAAAAAGACAAGAGCGTTACTCAAAGCAGCTGTCAATTTACCAACGAATTTTAAAGAAAGTAAAGGTGATCTAATCTGGTTTTTATGGGCATTACCACACAATTCATATTTTATACATCACACCCCTTATTAACTGATGATATCTTCTGTACTGAGGCCAAGTTGTTTCCTGAAAGTAAAAGGGATTAGGCTGGTTGGATTTTAACCAATCTGATCTTATTGCTCCTCCCAATATAAGTGGAACCAGAGGTGTTTGGCCCCTCACTTTCTATATATCTGCTACTATCTTCCCTATGCTATTGTTAGTGTGAAAGCTGCCTATCTTAGCTCAGGCAGTACATTACACCCTGCTGACGGCGGGTAGCGCTCTTGCTGATGGTCTCTGCCTCCAGGTTACTCACCTCTGCCTCTGCTCCCCGCCACCGCGCTCTCTCTCCCCTCTTCTCACTGCCGCTCTGAATGCAAAGTCTCTTAGGGCGTGCACGCACTCTCTTGCCATTTATTTTAGGGCCAACGCGCACATTCACTATCATCCCCAACCAATCCCTGATGCTCTGTTTATATTTAAGGCAGTCTCCTCTTACTTACTACCAGTCTGTATCCAGCTACCTGCTACCAGTCTGTATCCAGCTACCTGCTACCAGTCTGTATCCAGCTACCTACTACCAGTCTGTATCCAGCTACCTGCTACCAGTCTGTATGCAGCTACCTATTACCAGTCTGTATCCAGCTACCTACTACCAGTCTGTATCCAGCTACCTGCTACCAGTCTGTATCCAGCTACTTGCTTTCAGTCCGTATCAAGTTACCTGCTACCACTCTATGGCCTACCACCTGTTGCCAACCTGTGTCCTGCTGCAAGCCTGTGACCGGCTATCTGCTACGTACCTGAGGACTCTGACCTCTACCAAGCCTGTTACGGTATCACTTGCTCATGCCTGACCCTACAGTGTACTTCACCGTGGTTGCCTGGTCCATAGGGCCAGATGCTGCCCACACTGAGACCACCTGAAGGGGTAGCGACCTGGTCCGAAGTCAAACTGGTTGAGTAGCACAGTGGGCCCACAACCCGCTGGTCGAAAACACATGTCATTCTGTGAGTAACCTTCTGCTTACTGGTAATAGAGAGGTCATAAATTGCAGTATTACAGTAGGCTGTAAAATGAGAGGCTTTCTTTTTTTACCAGTCAATAGTATCAGTGGCGTAACTACCGCTATAGCAGCGGAAGCGGCTGCTACGGGACCCGCAGAATGAGGGGGCCCGTGCCACCCACCGGCACGGGCCCCGCATGGCCGGTAGCTCCACTAGCAGCTGCTATGGCTGCTACAGCGCGACGCCACTAAAGGTGTTGTTCCTACAAAAGACATGCATCCCCTATCCACAGGATAGGGGATACATGTGAGATCGCTGGGACGCCCAGCGATAAGGAGAACGGGGGACCGAAAGTCCCCCGAAGTTCTCCATGACAAACCTCAAACTTCCGGGGTCTGTCTGCAGCTCCATAAAAATGACTTGCGCATCGGTCGCGCTTGTGACCAGCGCTCCTTTCATTTTTATTGAACTGCGCAGACGCTGGAAGTCCGAGGTTTGTCATGGAGAACTTCGGGGGGACTTTCGGTCCCCCGTTCTCCTTATCGCTGCCAGCGATCACACATGTGGATACATCTCTTTTGTAGGACAAACTATAGGCCGTTTTTTTTGTGGGGGGGGGGCTATATGGCGTTATCTACAGGGGGGGTCGTATGACGTTATCTACAGGGGGGTCTGTATGGTGTTATCTACAGGGCGGGTTCTGTATGGTGTTATCTACAGGGGGGGTATGTATGGCGTTATCTACAGAGGGGGGTTCTGTATGGTGTTATCTACAGGGGTGGTCTGTATGGCGTTATCTACAGGGGGGTCTGTATGGCGTTATCTACAGGGGAGTCTGTATGGCGTTATCTACAGGGGGGTCTGTATGGCGTTATCTACAGGGGGGTCTGTATGGCGTTATCTACAGGGGGGTCTGTATGGCGTTATCTACAGGGGGGTCTGTATGGCGTTATCTACAGGGGGGTCTGTATGGTGTTATCTACAGGGGTGGTCTGTATGGCGTTATCTACAGGGGGGTCTGTATGGCGTTATCTACAGGGGGGTCTGTATGGCGTTATCTACAGGGTGGGTCTGTATGGCGTTATCTATAGGGGGGTATGTATGGCGTTATCTACAGAGGGGGGTTCTGTATGGTGTTATCTACAGGGGTGGTCTGTGTGGCGTTATCTACAGGGGGGTCTGTGTGGCGTTATCTACAGGGGAGTCTGTATGGCGTTATCTACAGGGGGGTCTGTATGGCGTTATATACAGGGGGGTCTGTATGGCGTTATCTACAGGGGGGTCTGTATGGTGTTATCTACAGGGGTGGTCTGTATGGCGTTATCTACATGGGGGTCTGTATGGCGTTATCTACAGGGGGTCTGTATGGCGTTATCTACAGGGTGGGTCTGTATGGCGTTATCTACAGAGGGGGGTTCTGTATAGTGTTATCTACAGGGGGGTCTGTATGGCGTTATCTACAGGGTGGGTCTGTATGGCGTTATCTACAGGGGGGTCTGTATGGCGTTATCTGCAGGGGGTCCGTATGGCGTTATCTACAGGGGGGGCTGTATGGCGTTATCTACAGGGGGGATTTGGGGCTGTAAGACGTTATCTACAGGGGGGGCTGTATGGCGTTATCTACAGGGGGGGCTGTATGGCGTTATCTACAGGGGGGGCTGTATGGCGTTATCTACAGGGGGGCTGTATGGCGTTATCTACAGGGGGGATTTGGGGCTGTAAGACATTATCTACAGGGGGGCTGTATGGCGTTATCTACAGGGGGCTGTATGGCGTTATCTACAGGGGGGCTGTATGGCGTTATCTACAGGGGGGATTTGGGGCTGTAAGACATAATCTACAGGGGGCTGTATAGTGTTATCTACAGGGGAGGGCTATATGGCATTATCTACAGGGGGCTGTGTATGGCGCTATCTACAGGGGGGCGCTGTGTGGTGGAATCTATAGGGAGGCACTATCTACAAGGGGGGTGTTGTGTGATACCCAGCGGAGGGGGGGGGCCCCAGTCAAAAGTTTGCTATGGGGCCCAGTCTTTCCTAGTTACTCCCCTGTATAGTATAGATTATTGTGCTAACATCTAGTGGTCAATGTTAAAAATGCAGCATTCCTGAAAACAAAAAAAAACAAAAATCTTAACACAACACCTTAGTATTATTTTATATAACACATTTTATTTCAAACCAAATGACAAAAAAAGACAAATGTTACATAGCTATGGTCCCCCAACCTGGTGTAATCATGTACTGCCTTATAATAGTAAATGTTTGCTAAATGTATCCTAATTGGAAATATATTTCATTTTGCAGTCATTAGTAACCCCGGAAGGTGCCCGATGTTCACCTGGACATAGCTTTATCTCAGGTTGCGTTTCAATAATTTTTATTATTTCTAAAAAAAATAAAAATGATACTCTAGCAAAAGTGCACTGGGCAAATTCAATATTGCCCTTTTTTCTTCAACAAACAGCACCACTATTGTTTATGGGATGTGTCTGGTATTGCAGCTCAAGTGAATGTGCCTGAGCTGCAATACCAGACACAGCCCAGAGACAAAAGTGGCAATGTTTCTGGAAAAAAGCAGACCTTTTGTTTTTAATGCCAGACAAGCCCTTTAATTGAAGTGCTAGATAGCTTATACAACAGTAGGAGAAATGCTTATTTTTAAATAAACCTCTCACTCAGATGCATTTAAAACAACCAAAAACAAGAAAGGAAGAATAGCTGTAAACTTGTTTGTGTTGACTAAATTGTAGACAGCAAAAATCAACAAAGAAAAAAAGGCGTGGACAACCCCCCAAAAATTTTTTTTTTCTCACTTTAGGACACTCCAAGAAAATGAGGAGTAGTGTTCCTAGTTTCCCACAACCCCTAGCTGTATATCAGATTGAAAAATTGAAAGACCGTGCTTAAAGGGGTATTCCCAAAATCATAAATTGTCACCTTTCTGCAGGATATGTGATAATTTTGTGATCGCTGTCTCCTATCAATCCCATAGACATTGAATGGAGCGGCAGCACGAATACTTGACTGCCACTTCATTCAATGTCCTCCTCACTGCTGGCGAGCAGTGAGGAGGATGTGGGTGTTTGGGACCCCCGAACTCACAATCGGTGAGGGTCCCAGCGGTCATAAAATTATCACCCATCCTGTGGACAATTTATGATTTTGGGAATACCCTTTCAAGAAATGTTTACAGTAACATGGCCACAAAATATATTCACTCGATTAAACAACATTAACTTTTTGGAAAAAAGAAAATTTTCAAAACAAGAATGATTTTGTTTCCCATCTGGATAAAACTCTTGGAGCTTTTGTTTAAATCCCCTCAACCACTTCTCCTGGAAACTCTAATGGCCATCACTGAGGTTGTCTTCTGCAGTATGAATAGAAGACCTCAACTAACAAAGCCTCTTTAATGCCATACATTCATTTCACAGGGATTTTTTGTTGGGGCTCTATAAAGTTGATATTACAACGAGGGCCTTGTAAAAGAGAGCCGATCAATGAGAAAGCTCGTTGATCGACGCTCGTTTGCTCCTTTCTAGTATGGGGATGAGCACTCGTTACTCCAATCACTCGTCCCCATACATGTCTATCATGTCGGCAGCGCATCTTCCTGTTTACACCGGGAGATGTGCTGCTGACAACGATAATATTTTGTCCATTTAAAACTATATAATCAGCTGATGAACAAGGGTTTGCTCGTTCATCGGCTGATCGTTGCCCTGTTTACACAGGGCAATTAGCGGGAACGAGCGTTCTGTGATCGCTCGTTTGCCCAATGATTGGCCGGTGTAAAAGGACCTTTAGTGTTCTTGGTCTGGAAGTCTTCAAAAACATAAACCCTCTTCCTTGTGTGGCTTTCTACATTCTATTTATGACCTTTGTAGCTATGCAAATCCAAAATCAACAATATATCTCCTCAAAATGGTGTGCGTTCATGAATGGGACAATGATGAACTTTATTTAAAAGATACTTTCTGTTTTGGCTAAAATGTAACATCAAACAGAACATGTCCTCCTGGTGAGTTCACACTTGTGTTCTGGGGTTCCATTGGGGTTTCCAATATTTCTGGTATTGATGCTGGCAAAAAATTTGCCATATCAACATGACTAGGGGACATACTGTACGTTATAACAAGTGAATACGGAAAGCAACACTTTGGGGAACACATAGCACCAGACTGAAGCTGTATGGACACAACCTGTTCTCCGTATAGCAAAACTGAAGCACCAACGCGCATCAGAATATATTGCAGACTCCGTAAACTGCTTAATTTTAGATTGGAACCAAAAAAGGAGGTACAGTATAATAATTTGATTAGTATTATTAGTACAATTAGTATCAATTAAATATATTACAGTATATAATAAAAATTTTACATTTTTTATTTAATTTAAATCCCAGAATTAACACTCATCACTTATCCACAGGATACGTGATCAGTGTCTGATCACTGGGGGCCCCACCACTGGGACCCCCATTGATCACTCTAACAATTTTCCCAAGCTCCCGTTCCTCCTCACCGCACAACCGCAATGAGGAAATCTTTGAAAGGAGTGGCGAACAATCATACGCGGTTCTGATCCATTCAAAGTCTATGGGACTAACAGAGTCAGTTTCCGTAAGTCCCAGATACATTGAATTACTAATACAGTACTAATTCTCTACCACCTCTCCATTCAAGCTCCTCCTCAATGCGGAGAGTGCAATGAGGAGGAATGGGAAACTCGGGACCCCTGTTCTAGTGATCGTTGGGGCCCCTAGCGATCAGACACTTATCGCGTGTGCTGTTGATAAGGGATACATGTCGATTCTGGGAATACTCTTTTAAATAAACATTTTAATAAAAAGAAATAAAAACAACATCTAATAATACAATAAAATGATGATGGAGCCATGACAGCTATGCTGAGCTTTGATGGAGAATAACCTTCAGATTCATTGGAGATTCGATGACGCTAGAGATTTTACCATTCAGCTGCATTTTCGTTTAGAATGTTTATTTAACTTTGAAGGCACAGAATTTGGAAATCTGTATTTTTTTTAATTTTAAATATAGAACCTTCCAGAGTCCTTGCCGGGAACATGATTAAGGAAAGTTTCCTCTTCAATTAACTTTTGAATGGATGATTCAATAACTTTATTGACAAGAGAAGCAGCTGTAGATATGAGAAGCATTTCATAGACATCTGAAGGTGTATCAACTATGATGGAAATATCACTGATCAAAGGGACTTTCAAGTCTTCTCCACAGTCTGTGAGGCCATTTTCATTGTTCCTTCTTTGGGGTTCAGTCATAGGTTGGAAATCATCGCTTATAGATAAGTTCTTATTCAATTTAGACCTATTGGTTTCTTGGATATTTTGTATAGTTGTGGAATCCCTATTTGACAGCTTACAAAGTGTATCTTTGTCTTCTGACTTTGGATCCATGCTTGTCTGTAAACCATCATCAAGATTGCCACCAATTTTGCCATTTTCTATATCTAAAGACTTTTGAAGTTTATACTTAACGGCCAAAGCCTTGTCACTTCTATCACATTCTGTTCCTGAATCGGTTCCACTGGTATCTGATGATTTTATTGTACAAAGTGTGTCTTCAGAAGGCAGTGTGATTTTTGTGGACCTTTTCCCTCTTGCAAAGTTCATGCATGAAATCTTCATGTTGGAGAATCGTCTCTTTTTAGAAATCCGTTGAATGGAAGCATTGCCTGTGTTGGTTTCCAGGTGTCTACCACTCAACTGAGATTGCCTTTTTACTGAAGAACGTAACGTTCGTCTTCGAGTTACCAGACTCTTTAAAGTTGCCCAGGTTTTTCTTTTCGTCCGAGTTTGTTCCGAGCATTCGTCATGGTTGTCCACAACACAACTGTTGTCCTCCTGTGAGGTTGAACATGTTAATGTTTTATGTTCTGATTTGTACTCATCATTAGAATCTGATGACTTTCGGAGAGCTTTGCTTCTTTTTTTAAAACATATTTTTAATGGCTTGTGAGAATAACGCCCTTTTTTGTGCCGCGTGCTTGTAGACCTCTTCATGATTCCAGACTCACCCTTGTCTGGATTAAGCTCACTTGGGTTTTTGGTTTCTAAGGCGAAAGTGCCATCCTCTAGTTTCCGGAAGCTGAATTTTGCTTCTTTGTTAGTATTAAGATGGTAAGACTCCATAATAGATGAGGTACAAGTAAACTCATTAGAGACTTCTTCCAAACCAAGAACCTCACCTTTTTTTGCAACTATGTTAACCGGTTTCTTGTCACTTTCATTGAAGTCCTTGGGTTTACTACATAGATTGCTTCGACTTTGCTTCCTTTTGTTTTTACCTTTCCGGAGGAATCCCATAGATGAATAGCCTCTAAAATATTTACTAACTTGGTCATTTTGGCCGCTTTCGCCCCCCGATTGTGACTGAGGTTCATCAGAAGAGATCACTTTACATTCCGACATTTTATTATATTTATGTAGAACCAAAAACGGTCTATATCAACCGTGGATACTTTGTTTCTATTGTATACTTTGTAGCTTTTCTTCGCTTGCTTCTATTCCAAATCCGGTGTTTTCAACTAACAAATACCTGTAGAGAGAGAAACAAAATCAGATACAAATACAGATAGTAATTAAAAGTTATGCTAATATGCATGAGTAATTAAAGGATCAGTATTACCAAGAATATACTTTTTTATTTTTAAATTGATTGGAATATATTGTTAATCTGCTGCTTACACAAAAACATTTGTTACCTGAAATCTTATTCATGAAAATTAAATCTGCTATTTCACTAGGATCCAAATATGGAAACAATCTATGAAACCTAACCCGTCCTAACAAGTACCTACCACAAAGCCAAGCTTCAGGAGATATTGACGCCTGAAAAATCGTGACTAGGGCTGGGTCCAGGTGTATGTGGACCCTTTGGTAACAGAGTGACCCTGTCAACCCACTCCCGGCTTGACAAGCAAAGAACAAGGTAACTAATATTGCCATGTACCCACCAAGTCCCAATGCCTAGGTGTGACTGGCGCTGATGCCGGCCCTGTTGCTAACTCGAAGATGTTTCGGCACCAGATATGACTACTTAGGTAAGATGTCTTTTTCAGGGTAATCAACCCGAGTTTCTCTAATACTTCTTTATTACCCGTATCTGAATACCCTCTATGTGTTTTTAAAATATGTACTCCCATTACGGTGCCCCATTTTTAAAGAGTAGTAGAATAGCATTTGCATCTCTTGCATTTATGTTAACGATGACATCATGTGGGCTAAATCAGCAAAATGTATTGGCACATAAAATATCTAATTTCATTTCATTTTGCACAGTTTCTAATTGCATATATTTCAGTGTCATAAAAAGTATTTGGCCCCTGCCATATGTTCTCTGATTCTGATGCGTTTTCCACATCAAAATCAGCAGCAAAAAGTTCTGTGTGAACTGGCCCTTACATATACAGCTCCCTCGAAATAATGGTGCTTTAAAATATATAATAATTATGATAATAATAATAATAATAATAATAAAATGCAAAATTTAACGATGGAAATGAATAGGGGATAAATACTTTTTGACAGATCTTTGAAACTTTCCTTACTGTAAGGCTGGTCATACACATTAGATGAATGTTGCCCAAACTCGCCATTTTCTGCGGGACCAGCCAAACATTTAATGTGTATGCCAGTGTCCCGACTCTCCCCTGATGGTAGATATCGGGGGAGAGAAGAGTCGTGCATGTCGAATTTCAGTCTGGCAGCAGTTTTTTTCCTGAGAGCACATGCATGAGGGTGCATGTGAATGGGTGAGACGAGTGGAATAGATGTCGACCGAATGCTTATTCATATCTAAAATGTATGGCCCGCTTTAGGGAAATGATAGTCACTTTTCAAGAGAGTCTTTTACGATCATGCTGATGCCCACGCAAGTGACTCCAGTATCACTTTTCAACTTCTGGTGGGAGATGCAGTTGCACCTGTGATGGGAAGTACTGATATTATTGGGAACTGTCGGGCACTGTGGGTATTCATAATCTGTCTTGTCTTTCGCTTCTATTTTTTTTGTAGTTTTTCTGTTCCTTTGACGGAACGTAAAAATGAACGCAGATGTGAACCAGAGGGACCCCTACTAATTTTCACTTTGAAGGGTTAAATATTGCTTCCCAATTTCCCCTATATTAAAGGGGAATTCCAGTCTCAGCAAATAAATATTCTTTAGATAATGAATTTACTTTCTGAAATTTCAAGATCTCTGTTTGATGTCATTCAATTGTTTTCTTCCAGGGGATAGAAAATCTGTCCGGGTCATATAATGATCACACAGGTGCAGGGCTCGTTTCACTTACAGTACAGTTATCAGAGCTGTGTCTTGTGACGAGCAGTGCACCTCTGTGTAAATAATAAGGGCTTGTCCACACGTAACGAAAAATTCTGCAGGATTTAGGCATTAACTAGCAGACAATCCACTGTGGAAAATCAGCACCATTTCATGTGTTTTTTACTCGGAAAAATAGTGCAGATTTTTGGTGCATTTTTTTCAAGAGCTGTGTGATGATATTTTTTTTTCGTGTGATGTCATTTCCACCACTGTGAGAAATTCGGCAGCGTTTCTGCAACACATTACGCAGTACATCAGAAAAACACAGAAAATCAGTCCACTTTCCACAGCAATAATTGACATGTTTGCGGTACTAAAATTACGCACCGCAGGTGAATTTCTGGACTGAATTTTTCCGCAACGTGTGGATGACATTTGTTAAATCACATCCACTTTGCTGCTACTGTATTCCGCTGCATATTTTCCATCCGCAATTCCGGACGGAAAATACGCATCTATTCTAAGGCTATGTTCACACGGGGTATTTTGCAGGAGGAATATCTGCCTCAAAATTCCGTTTGGAAGTTTGAGGCAGATTTTCTTCTCCCTGCACGCCGATTTTCGCGCCGTTTTTCGCCCGCGGCCATTGAGCGCCGCGGGCATAAAACAGCGCGAAATACGCTTTCTCTGCCTCCCATTGAAGTCAATGGTAGGTCAGGCGGAAGCGCCCAAAGATAGGGTATGTCGCTTCTTTTTCGAAATCAATGGGAGGCATTTTCGGGCCGTTTTTGCCGAGTTTTGCGACGCGGTTTCCGCGTAAAAAAACTCTGCAAAATACCCCGTGTGAACATAGCCTTAAGGTTCCCATTCTAACTGCATGCAGAGATATTGAAATTCGTGAGGAGTTCATACAGAAAGTATATTGGTAAATTGTATAACTTTTCATTCTACACAGAACAACTTTTATTTGCTGAAACTGTAGTGAGACAATCCCTTTTGTTCGTGCCTTAGGGCCTGTTCACATCAGCGTTGTCTTTCAGTTGAGGGGTTCCGTCTGAGCTTTCTGTCGGGGGAACCCCTCAACGGAAAGGCAAACGGAAACCATAGCTTCCATTTGAATCACCATTGATGTCAACGGTGACGGATACTTTGCTAATGGTTTCTGTTTGTCACCGTGGTGAAAGGGTTCAGGTTTTTTTGACAGAATCAATAGCGCAGTCAATGGAAAGACAACGCTAATGTGAACACGCCCTTATTCTCTTCAAGGACTAGAGCACCAGAACACACTCACTTTACATTAACTGGCAGAGCCTTCTTCCTTGCAGCATTAAATGTCCTGCAATATTAAAGATGTGCTGTGCAGCATGAAGACGGTGCTTGTGCTGCAGTATTTCATCGTACAACTTGGCGTCAGCTAATATCAGTAAAAGCAAAGAGAGCAGTCTGCATATGTCACAGCCAAGTAGTAATGTATGATTACTTGGAGCCATTTCCAGGAACCACAGAAATTAAATTATAGAGTCCTTGTGCTTTTCCTATAGCTGAAGGTGACCTTGACACCATCTTTGTAATGAATTAAGTACGTGCCGTGGAGTTTATGTATTTATTTTTTTATATTTTTTTTATTTTTTTTTATTTAATATTATTTAAATGCTTTTTTTTTATTTGGTTTATTTTTTAACTAACCCAAAAACAATTATACTCCTTTTTGCATTGGTGTTATACCAGATTTAAATTTTATCATTACATTGCAGTGGTGATCATTATTACTATGATTATCTATTCACAGTCATAGTTTTTTAATAAAAAGGTGTCTCAGTGTGTTTGGTGCAACTTTCTAAATACTTTTTATTAAAAATAATTTTAACTTTTTCAGATACAGCTGCTTTGTATCGTGTATACAAATCAGCAGTATCTTGCGCTGAACCCTGAATCCATCAGATTAGCGGGACTGACGGGTTCAGCGTCAGCGGGTCCCGCATGTTATGAACTTAGGGTACATTCACACGAGCGAGTCCGATTTGCGCGCGTAAAAAAACACAGCGTATTGCCAGCAGTTCATGTCCGTGTGCCGTCAGTGTGCGTTGCGTATGGCATGCAATCCTCACATCCGTGCAAGTACTTTTTTTTTTTTTTCTGCATTTCTTTGTAACTAATCCGTGAAACACGGACAGCACACGGATTTCGTCCGTGTGCTGTCCGTGGTTTTCACGCACCCATAGACTTCAATGGGCGACACGGTGCGCAAAAACAAACCAATATAGGAAAACACACGTCTGAAATGAATGGGTTCGTGCGCTGTCAGTTATTTCAACGGGCAGCACACGGATGAGTATTACGATTTGAAGTGATCGGTAACAGCTCGATCCTGCGTGTCTGAGACTGCGTGGCTGCTGACCTGACGGATACAGGTTTCAGCGCTAGTTACAGCTGCTCTGTATACAGGACACAAAGCAGCGGTATCTCAAAAAGTTAAAATCATTTTTAATAAAAAGTATTTGGAAAATTGCACCAAACATACTGACTGACATTTGTACTTAAAAAATAACACCATTTCAAAGGTGTACATAGCCTTTAATGTTAATGATTCGAGTAATTTTTACAACTGCTCACAATACTTGTTATGTCTATTGTACTAAAAATTATCGTTATTTCGCATTCCTAATTTAGCGCCAACACATTCTGCAGCGCTGTACACAGATTGTAGCCAGTCAGATGTAGTCAAATGGAGATTACAATCCAATTTCTCTATCTTGGAAAGCCAGTAAACCTATCAGTAAGTTTCTACAGTCTAAAGCAGGTCGCACATACCATAGAGGCAGGCCTTGCAGTTGCTTTGGGGCCCTTAGACTATGTTCACACGGCAAACCAAAAACGGCCATAAAATACAGAGCTGTTTTCAAGCAAAAACAGCTCCTGGTTTTTAGTAGTTTTTTAAGCAATTTGCGTTTTTTTGTGGAATTTTTTACTGCCATTTTTGGAGGTGTTTTTCTATTGAGTCAATGAAAAATGGCTCCAAAAATGGCTCAAGAAGTGACATGCTCTTGTTTTTTAGGGGGCGTTTTTTTATGCTCCGTTTTTAAAAACGGACGTGTAAAAAACGCCCCATGAGAATGGAACGCCGTTTTTCCCATTGAAATCAATGGGCAGATGTTTGGAGGCGTTCAGCCCCCCGCATTTTTAGCAGTTTTCGGGGAGTTTACGGCCCGAAAAACCGCTGGAAATAGCCCGTGTGAACATACCCTTAGAGAGAAAAGGCTTGTCCACACACAACTGAATTTCTGCAGAAAATTTATGCAGCAATTCCATTGAAAGTCAAAGACTTTCCACTGCAGCAAAAACGCACCATTTCCTGCATTTTTTACGGCAGAAAATGGTGCGGAAATTGCTGCGTTTTTCCCAATGTTAGGCTATGTTCACACGGAGTATTTTGGGGGAGGAATATCTGCCTCAAAGCTCCAAACGGAATTTTGAGGCAGATATTCCTCCCCCAAAATACTCCGTGTGAATAGCAATGATCGCGCCGTTTTTCGCCCGCGGCCATTGAGCGCCGCGGGCAGAAAACACGCTTTCTCCTGCCTCCCATTGAAGTCAATGGGAGGTCGGAGGCGGATGCGCCCGAAGATAGGGCATGTCGCTTCTTTTTCCCGCGAGGCAGTTTTACTGCTCGCGGGAAAAAGACGCCGACGCCTCCCATTGAAATCAATGGGAGGCGTTCTCGGGCCGTTTCTGCCGAGTTTTGCGACGCGGTTTCCGCGTCAAAAAACTCGGCAAAAGACCCCGTGTGAACATAGCCTTAGGAGATAGAGACATCTACTCTGAAAAATGCAGCAATTCTGTACACTTTCCGTAGCAAGAATTGACACGCGCTCCGAAAAATACGCACCACAGGTCAATTTCGGCTCAGAAATTTTACGCAGCGTATGGATGAGATTTGTTAAATCTCATCCACTTTGCTGCTACTGTTTTCTGCTGCGTATTTTCCAGCCGTAAAAACGCGGCAATTCCGGAGTGTGTGGACGAGCCCAAAGGAGGCCCTGTCCTGCTTGGTCCTATCCCTACTGCTACTGGTTGGCAAAAACCTTTTCTGGACTCCTCTCTCCAGAAGAATTGAATTATTAACAAATCTAGTCTATTGGCCCAATAGTCATGGAAAGGGCATGGAGAGGTAAAAAAAATCAGGTACTTCTGTACCGGGTGGCAAAGCTTGGCACCATAACAGGGGTCCATTTTAATATTTGCAGTGTCTAACTCGGGTTCTTTGGGCCCACCAGCTATACAGAATATCATAGCATCAGAACCTTCTTATCATTGACACATATCATCAATAAGGTCGAAAAAGTTATTTGGGAAGCAACCCAGAAAAAATAAACCCCAGTGGCAAAAGATTGGCTCCAAATGAGGTTGTCTTCTGTGGGGCCCATTATTATGTCAGAGCCTGGGCCCACCTGAAAATCCTCTGATATTTTGGTGGGCCAGTCTGACCCTTGATCTTTGCTATGGGGAACCCTAATACACCATTTTTCTCAGTTATTAGTGGAAAACGCTATAGTCGTACCTCTACTTTATTACCTATGAGGAAATTGCATGTGGAGCAATACAAAGTTATAGCATTTCCTATGATAGATCTAAATTGATGATCAGAACGGTGGAGAATCTTTATGTCTGTAGCCCGCCTAACATAATGCTTCCTTAAGACCATGGGGTGTGCCAAAAATAACCTGCAGGGAATTACAAATCTGCCACTATTTTATGCTGTTTTATGACAGACTGGAGTCTATTAATGGACTATACGTCTGTTTACAGGTCTGCAGGGCAACTCTGAGGAATTTAAGATTTTAAGTTGTCCAAGATTAGAAAACAGGGTCTGCCTTAAAAAAAAACAACAGCACCACTTTTGTCTATGGGCTGTTTCTGGTATTGCAACTGATCCCCACACAAGTGAATGGGTCATAATGTTGATATTTTTCCGCTTTCTAGAATTGTTATATGTAACAAATAAAAGTATTTGAAAAAAAAATTGTGTGACATCTTTTTCTCATGAAAAAAAAAAGTGAATTCGGCTGAAGTGCAATACCAGACACAGCCTATGGACAACTGTGGCACTGTTTCTGGAATAATGCATCAGTTTACATCAGAAACACTTTTCTGGCTTACTAAAATTAACGACATACTGATTCCAAGCATTTTACCAAGATCTGCCATACATCTATACACGGGAGTCGCTAGGGGAACGGGGCTACCGAGGCTTATGCCCCAGGTGCTCAGTGCCAGGAAGGGTGCCAGCAAGTCAATTTAGATATAGGGATGGGGCAGCAAACTGAACCTTTGCCCCGGGTGGAGAAAAGCCTAGCTATGGCTCTGCATCTATGCCATCTGAGCGGTTGCTATGAGCAGCTTCTCTGCTTTTCTTTTACATCGCTTTTTAATAGATTTCCACATCTGTGCACAGTTTGCTGCCAGCACATGGGGAGTTCACTGGTTTTCTGCCAGCACATGGGGAGTTCACTGTACATTATTATGAATATTCAGAGCACATAAAACACAGCTCACAACATGCTGTTATGTAAGATGTGGTGTATAGACTATGCCATGCAAATATGGCACACATGAACTGTCATATGTTTAGTTATTATTTGTCTTTTCCTTCAACTTCGTGCAGACAACTACAAAAAATAATAAGTCTTTGCAGAGAAACACAAGTCGTTTACAATCAAAGAGCAAAATAAATTGTTGAAAAAAGTGTATATGATATAATCTACATTGTTAGGACTGATGACTGATCGCAGCATTACTATAGGAGGTAAAGTAGGGACTCAAAAACCTATTTGTCAAATTAGAGAAGATTAATTTCTATATTACAAACATCCTACCGTTTTGTGTATACAGCTCCTATGCAGAGCTATGTGTCTCCATGGTAATAGGCAACAAACAAACAAACAAACAAACCTTAAGTGTAGTCTGATCCTGTAGTCATGTGTTACTATCTTTCACCTGCCCCCCTACTCTCTACAGGTTAACAAGACAGAGGTTTGGGAAGTAACACATGATTGCAGGTCAGGCTACATACAGGGATTGTTTGCAGTCGGTTATCATGGAGTCACATAGTTCTGCATAGGAGCTGTATACCCAAAACTGTTGTTTTATTTTTTTATTTTATTTTAGATGCTTTGGCACAAAAAAAAATGAATTGGTTGCAATGGTGTACTCAGCCTTTAAGGCACTCAGCAACAACAAATATGCATTTACTTGCCGTGGCTGATTGTATAGATCTAATGGTTGCCAGGTATACAGAATGCTAAATACAATGCTGTATAATAGTCTATACTCTCCAGTCCAAGTGATTAATATATTGCAGACGTCACATAGTAAAGGGAGAAAGAAGACTGCTTATCTCAGCATCATTGCCGACACATTGAGTTTAGTATGCTGTATTGCTAGTGTTGTCATATATATATATATATATATATATATATATATATATATATATATATATATATATATATATATATATATATATATATATATATATATATTATATTATATACAGTATATATATTTATATATTATAATGTGAATGTCGCTGTAAAACAGATCGGTAGACAACACTTAGTTTTTCCTTGACCTGTCCGCGTATAGATATTCACAGTGACAATGCAAGAAAATAGAACAAAAAGGACAAAACTACAATTCCGTACAGTTTAACAAATAATATATCACATATCAATGTTCATTTCTAAGATTTAAACTTGCTCTGACATAAATACAAATAATAATAAAAAAAATAATATTATAATTTAAGTGCATCTCACACGATACAATTACAATTATAATGTCATATCAGTAATACAAGAATATAATAGAACATACCAGACACACACAGTTTCATAAATTAACCCTGAATTACCCACATTGTGCTGTAATTGAAGATCTTCTTTTTTTTTTTTTTTTACCTTTATAGCTGTCGTTTTTTATTCCCTCGGCACATTCTTACATACAAAGTCGTAGCTAGGTGTCCGTCAACCGGAGCGACGATTCAGTTCGCTGCCCTAGTCCTATGTTTAAATACGCTGGCCAAGACATATTGGCATGTTGGCACCCTCCCAGCACCCGGTACATGCAAATACCTCACCAGACCCCTCCTAACTATTCCCCTAAATGTGTCATTTAACCGTTTGGGGCTGCATTGTTCATATAGCATAATAATATATAACGTTAAGGTAGTATAGTAGGTTTACCTGCAGTCCTATGTACAACCACAGATAACACAATCTCATGATACGTTGTGCTAAATGACAAATTCAGCTCTGCTGCTTCTGTAGCCTGCTATGACTGTGCCATGGCTGTCTCTATGACTGTATCATAGCGTCTGGTAGTGTAACCTTGTGGCATTACATGCTGCATTGCACTATATAAAATTAGAAAAATGCTATCAATTGAGACATTGCAGAAAACAAAGATTGCAAAATCCACTAAATAGACGCACAAAATGTTATCACATTATTTTGACTTCCCAACTTACATGTCTTCGTTCCCAGGTTAGATCCTTCATCCCCGTTCGAGCCAGGCTGCCTCTGCTTGTGTCTATCCGACGGGTCATGCTGCATTCAGAGCCAGATGGAAACTCCTACACACAGGCTTGCTATTGGTCGTCGCCATGGCAACCATGTGATGGACAGCTCCGTTTCACAATGACAGAATCAAAGTTGTTAGTAATGAGCCCCCACAAGTAGCAGAGTGGGCTGCAATTGTAGAAGAGAAAAGTGTGAAATTGCTTGGGAGTACATCTACACAGCTGCCAGAGACTGAATCTGCTCTTTTCCACAAATTAAATAAATTGCCTTGAAATAAAATCTTCATCATTGTTCATAAAACATCGCTGACAGGTGATTCACTGCAGTTTAGTTTCTTATTGATTTTTGTATTAGCAAAATAAGCGGAACACGGTTACAGCCACCCCTGCAAATCACTCATGGAAAAGTTCTAGTAAATGTTCACAGCATCTTATTGTTAATATATAGAAATAATCTACATCCAAAGTTGAATAATTTTCTATATACATTGCATTACTTATCATGTATTGTTCCTGAGTTCCAGCTTGTATTATAGTTTAGCTGTAATGACCGGGGGGTAGGGAAACGGACAAGTGAGCCCTAATCTACCCGCCACTCTGTCCCTGCCTACTTGCAACGACCCGCCCTAGGCGACGGGGTACAACTGGGCGGCGGTCCCTGCACTCAGTAAGTGCACGACAAACATACAAGGGAATACAAGCAAGGGAAAGGGGCAGTTGCCCACGGCAACACCGTGAGCAACCAGAGTGGTGCACGAGCCGAGTCAAGCCAGGAGTGTGCGAGGTACCAAACGAAGAGCAGAAGAGTAGTCAGTAAGCCAGGGTCAGTATGGAGCAGGAACAAAATAGAAGGAGCTGTAGCTGGGCCAGGAAACCACACGAAAAAGAATAACAAGCAAGGAGGAACAGGAAATGCAGGTATAAATAGACAGAGGGCGGGAGCTAGCTGAGTCTGGCCAGGCTGCAATAGGCTCTCCCACTCCTAAGCCTGCCAGCCTGAGTGGTGGAAGCTGGAGTCAGTCTCAGGGATGTAGATTCAGGTGCTGACTGATTAATTAAGGGAGTTAACCCCGAAGCTGTGCCTGGCAGATCCTTTACATTAGCGCTACATTCACAATACTGCAGCCTTCAGAGCTGAAATCTCCCAACATTCCATTTTAGCTAAACACCTGCAGAGGACTTGCTCTGGTAGTTTACATTCTGTGGAGTGCAGACCCTGTACAGTCAGAGTGTGGCTATAGAGGGTGCAGGTGTATGAGTTTCACCCAGGCCCTGGTGCCAGAGAGGGCCCAGAGGCCCCTTTGCCACAATCAAAGGCAGGGTTATAAATGGCACATGATAGGGAGAGGGCCCTGTTACCGATTGTGCGTTGGGGGCCTGGAGCTGCAGTATGTGGTAAAAAGTAACTGTTCCACTACACTATAGGAGCTTAGCTAAGCTCTTAGGGGGCGTGTCAGACAACAAGCTTGTTGACTGTTTCCAGTGATGACTAGGAAAACTATGAATGCAGCCCTGGAGTATAATACAGGCTGTAACGCAGGATCCGTACAAAATAAGTAATGCAACGCAATAACAAAGTTACTCAACTTTTTATATAGATTATATCTAGATATACAATAGGTTTCAAAGGTTGACATACTCTTTAAAAGGGTTGTCTAGGATTAGAAAAACATTGCTGCTTTCCTCCAACCAGAGCCACACCTGTCCCCAGGTTGTGTATATTATTGCAGCTCCGCTATATTCACTTATATGGAGAATGGAGCTGAGCTGCAATAAGAGACAGCACTAATAGACAGGTGTGGCGCTCTTTCTGGAATATTTATGTATTTCTTTTTAACCCTGTACAGCCCCTCTAATGTTATGGAGGGATGTGTTGTCATTTGCATGGCAATAGTAAAATCAAGGTCACCCAATGATCATCTTATCCATCGGTCTTGTGCAGGCACAAGGCTTATTAGAGAACTATTCTAGAGGGCCATTCTCTATTATTGAGAGACTTTATCACTGTTCATCCTGAGCTTTCTAAATATGTTAGAACTATAGAACTGTATAAATTACAGTGACACTTACACAGGCAGAGCAGTAGGATCGAGGAAGAAGGGAGGAGTAAAAAAAGCTGGGTGAGAATTTCTTTGGGGACTGTAATGGCTAGAATTACAGGTTGCTCCAGATGTAATGCATGAGTCCCAACTGTCCCGGAACCAGTGGGAGAGTCGCGGATTCCAGGCGGTTTCCTGCTGTCTCAAATGCCAAGTCTCAAGTTCAACTTTATCTGTGTCCTCAGGCTGCAGATGCAGTTGAATCCAGTGGCGGAGAAGGGAGTCGTCAGCTCCATAACACTGACGTTCTAGGTGTAAATCTATGGTCATATAGTGCTGTATAGAATACATCTGATACAAAGGCGTACATCTATTATCATATAGTGCCGTATAGAATACATCTGATACATAGGTGTACATCTATTATCATATAGTGCTGTATAGAATACATCTGACACATAGGTGTACATCTATTATCATATAGTGCTGTATAGAATACATCTGACACATAGGTGTACATCTATTATCATATAGTGCTGTATAGAATACATCTGATACATAGGTGTACATCTATTATCAAATAGTGCCGTATAGATACATTGAATGAATAGGTGTACATCTATTATCATACAGTGCTGTATAGAATACATCTGATACATAGGTGTACATCTATTATCATATAGTGCTGTATAGATACATTGAATGAATAGGTGTACATCTGTTATCATATAGTGCTGTATAGAATACATCTGATACATAGGTGTACATCTGTATAGATACATTGAATGAATAGGTGTACATCTATTGTCATATATTGCTGTATAGAATACATCTGACACATAGGTGTACATCTATTATCATATAGTGCTGTATAGAATACATCTGATACATAGGTGTACATCTATTATCATATAGTGCTGTATAGATACATTGAATGAATAGGTGTACATCTGTTATCATATAGTGCTGTATAGAATACATCTGATACATAGGTGTACATCTATTATCAAATAGTGCTGTATAGATACATTGAATGAATAGGTGTACATCTATTGTCATATATTGCTGTATAGAATACATCTGACACATAGGTGTACATCTATTATCATATAGTGCTGTATAGAATACATCTGATACATAGGTGTACATCTATTATCAAATAGTGCTGTATAGATACATTGAATGAATAGGTGTACATCTATTATCATACAGTGCTGTATAGAATACATCTGATACATAGGTGTACATCTATTATCATATAGTGCTGTATAGATACATTGAATGAATAGGTGTACATCTGTTATCATATAGTGCTGTATAGAATACATCTGATACATAGGTGTACATCTATTATCAAATAGTGCTGTATAGATACATTCAGGGCCGCCATCAGGGGGGTATTACTGGTACTCCCGTCAGGGGCCCGGCCACATGAATGAAGTAAAAGGGGCCCGCCGGGCTGCCGTCGCACCCCCCCCCCCCTCGGACTGTTGCCCCCCCCCCTCGCAACGCTCACGGGCCCCCCCCTCGCAACGCTCACGGGCCCCCCTCGCAACGCCCGCGGCACCCCCCTAGCGTCACCCCCCTAGCGACACTCCCCTAGCGACACTCGCGGCAGCCCCTGCATACCTGTTGTAGCTTCACTGGAGAGGAAGATGCAGCATGTGCTGAAGCTGCGTATGGAGATCCCGCCCCCCAGCTCCTCTACACTGCTGACCGGACCTGCAGGCTGGTGAGTATGTTCCCCTATCCATTCTGATTCCCATCCCCCTGACCCCATTTGTAGATTGTATAAAGTTGGTTAAAAAGTTTTTGGGTATTTTTTCGTTTTCCTAGCGCTTTTTTGCCGCGATTTTCGTAATCGCGGCAAAAATGGCGCAGTTTCGCCGCGATTATATAAAAATCGCGGCAAAACCGCGTGATTTGTGCCGCAATTACGAAAATTGCATAAAAAAAAGATACAAAACATGAAAAGTGCTGTTAGGCTATATTCTCACAGTGCGGTCAAGTCACGTTTTTTTGCAAAAATTGTGGCAAAAAATGGGATTTCACCGCACTGTGTAACTAGACTAAGGCCTTATTCAGACGGCCGCATTCGGTCCGTGACATACGGAGCGTGATGGAGCCGGACTCCTAGCATCATAGTTATCAGTGTTGCTGGGAGTCCCTGCCTCTCTGCGGGAATACTGTCCCATACTGTAATGATGCTTTCAGTACGGGACCGGGGACAGTATTCCCACGGGAAGGGAGGGACTATGATCATAGATAACTGTGATGCTAGAAACCCGGCTCCCTGAACTGTGGTCGGTCCGGGAAATATGGCCGATACACGCTCCGTATATCACAGACCGAACATGGACATCTGAATAAGCCACTTACTTGCCTCCTATTTTTGGTGCGGATTGTGCACTGAAAATTCACTACAAATGACAATATAAGGCCTTATTCACACGAACGTGTTATACGTCCGTGATACTTATTACGTTGCACGGACTTATGTTAGTGAATGGGGCCGTTCAGACTGTCAGTGAATTTCACGCAGCGTGTGTGCGCTGTGTAAAACTCACGACATGTCATATACTTGCACGTGAAGTCATTGGGTGCGTGCAAATCGTGCACGGCACACGGAAGCACTTCCGGGTGACGCGCGTGATTCGAGCTACACAGGGCCGCCATCAGGGGGGTATTAGGGGTACTAGTGTAGGGGGCACGGCCAAACTTAATTGAAAGGGGGGTCCGGCAACTGCCGCGACTTGCCTTTGGTAGAAAAAAACAGGCCCCTGCAATGGGGCCTGTTCTTTTCACCAAAACAATGTCGTGAGCTGCGGGCCCCCCTCTCGTCAAACACCGCCGTGAGCCGCGGGCCCCCCTCTCATCACCGCCGCGAAACACCGCTTGCGCGCGCGCGAACGACCGCAAGCTCGCACCCGCACGCGCATGACCGCAAGCGCGCGCCCACGCGCGAACGACCAGGCGCGCCGCCGAGAGGGAGGCGGTGCGCCCGCAACACAAGTCCGATCTACGGGGAAGGACAGCCACACAGGGACAGCAGCGCACAGTTTACTTACCTGCTGGCCCGCCTCCAACTCCGCCTCCTCGTCCGACTCCGCCTCCTCCTCGTCCGACTCCACCTCGTCCTCCTTCTCCAGAGCGTAGCTGCGTAAGGAGAGGGGGAGGAGTCTAGTTGTTGCGCGGCGGCAGGAGTTCTACGATCCCCGCCATTTTCTGGAGCCTGGAGGTCAAGGACGACATCTGGACCGAAGACATCGCCTGAAGAGGACTGGAGTGAGAGCAGCTCTTCTGACACGGTGAGTAAAGTGTCTCAAAGTGCTGTTTATGTATGGCCCTGTTCACACAGAGTATTTTGCAGGCCGAAAAAATCTGCCTCAAAATTCCTTAAAGAATTTTGAGGCAGATTTTGATCTGCCCACACTATCTTGCCGCGTTTTTTGCTGCGATTCAGGACAGCAGACAAAAAACGCAGGGAAAAATGCATTTTCTGCCTCCCATTGATTTCGATGGGAGGTCAGAGGCGGAACCGCGGCAAGAAAGGACGTGCTGCTTTTTCTTTTTTCCGCGACTGGCTCCCATTGATTTCAGATTAAATCAATGGGAGGCGGTTTTGGAAGTTCTTTGGCGCTGATTCTGACGCAGTGTCCGAGTCAATATCAAGGGCCAAAAACTCTGTGAACTGGGCCTTATTGTTAGGGCTTATTCAGACGACCGTGTAATACATCCGTGCAACGCGCGTGATTTTCACGCGCCTCGCACGGACCTATGTTACTCTATGGGGCCGTGCAGACTGTCAGTGATTTTCACTCTGCTGCGACTGTGATACGCTGCGGATTTTCCACAATAAAATGTGTTGCATAAAATCCGCAGTGTTCATGCCTAGTGTGTTCCTACCCTAAGGCCGGATTTACACGAGCGTGTGCTTTTTGCGTGCGCAAAAACGTGGCGTTTTGCGCATGCAAAAGATCCATAACCGCTCCGTGTGTCAGCAGCGTATGATGAGTGATTTCCGCGCAGCCGCCATCATTATGACACTCTGTTTGTATGTTTGTAGCACGTGGTGCTTTTCTGTTTTCATTCATAGTTTATACGGCTGCGGAAGTGCTGGGCGTGATTTTCACGCACCCATTGACTTCAATGGGTGCGTGATGCGCGAACAATGCACAAATATAGGACATGTCGTGAGTTTTACGCAGCGGACACACGGACACGCTGCATGAAACTCACTGACAGTCGGCACGGCCCCATAGAGTAACATAGGTCCGTGCGAGGCGTGTGAAAATCACGCGCATTGCACGGACGTATTACACGTTCGTCTGAATAAGCCCTAACAATAAGGGCAGATTCACACGAACGTTGCGTTTTTGCGCATGCAAACAACGTGGCGTTTTGCGAGCGCAAAAACCATTTGACAGCTGCGTGTGTCATGCGTGTCTGATGCGCGGCTGCGTGATTTTCGCGCAGCCGGCATCATAGAGATGAGGCTTGTCGATGCCCGTCACTGTCCAAGGTGCTGAAAGAGCTAAATCTTTCAGCACCCTCGACAGTGAATGCCGAACACAACAGCGAAAAACATGTAAAAAAAAAGATAAAGTTCCTACTTACCGAGAACTTCCCGGCCGTTGCCTTGGTGACGCGTCCTTGGTGACGCGTCCTTGGTGACGCGTCCATGGTGACGCTCCTCTCTTGACATCGGGCCCCACCTCCCTGGATGACGCGGCAGTCCAAGTGACCGCTGCAGCCTGTGATTGGCTGCAGCCTGTGCTTGGCCTGTGATTGGCTGGAGCTGTCACTTGAACTGAAGTGTCATCCCGGGAGGTCGGACTGCAGGAAGGAGACAGGAGTAATCGGTAAGTTAGAACTTCTTTTTTTTTTTACAGGTTCATGTATTTTGGGATCACAAGTCACTGTCCATGGTGCTGAAACAGTTTAACTCTTTCAGCACCATGCACAGTGAATGTCTCCCGACGTCGCGGACCGGAAATTTTTTGGCCGGGTTCGGCCAAAACGAGTTTGGCCGAACCCGGTGAAGTTAGCTTCGGTTGTCGGGGTTCGCTCCTCGCAAAGACACTCCGTTTGGATGCTTGGAAACAGAAAAGCACGTGGTGCTTTTCTGTTTCCATTCATCCTTTTGACAGCTGTTGCGCAAACACGCAGTTCGCACGGAAGTGCTTCCGTGCGACATGCGTGGTTTTCACGCACCCATTGACTTCAATGGGTGCGTGATGCGTGAAATACGCAGAGTTATTGAACCTGTCGCGTATTTTGCGCAGCGAACAAACGCTGCGCAAAATACACGGACTGTGTGTACTGCCCCATAGACTTCTATAGGGCATTGCGTGCCGCGCGAAAACCACGCGCCCTACACGCTGCCAAATCACGCTCGTGTGAATCCCCCCTAAGGCCCAGTTCACAGAGTTTTTGGGCCTTGATATTGACTCGGACACTGCGTCAGAATCAGCACCAAAAAACTTCCAAAACCGCCTCCCATTGATTTAATCTGAAATCAATGGGAGCCAGTCGCGGCAAAAAGAAAAAGCAGCACGTCCTTTCTTGCCGCGGTTCCGCCTCTGACCTGCCATCGAAATCAATGGGAGGCAGAAAATGCATTTTTCCCTGCGTTTTTTGTCTGCTGTCCTCAATCGCCGCGGACAAAAAACGCAGCAAGATAGTGTGGGCAGGTCAAAATCTGCCTCAAAATTTGGTGTGCGGTTCCAGGCGGTCGCGGGTGGGCATGCGCGGGAGTTTGCGGGTGCGCGCGATCTGTCGCACGGGCGGCAGTGTTTGACGGCCCCCATGACGACCCCCATGCTACCCAGGGCCGCCATCAGGGGGGGGTATTAGGGGTACTGATGTGAGAGGCCCGGCCAAACCTAATTGAAAGGGGGGCTCGCAGCTCATGACATTCTTTTGGTGAAAAAAACAAGCCCCATTGCAGGGGTTTGTTTTTCTTTTCTACCAAAGGCAAGTCGCGGCAGTTGCCGGGCCCCCCTTTCAATTAGGTTTGGCCGGGCCTCTCACATCAGTACCCATAATACCCCCGCTGATGGCGGCCCTGGGTACCATGATATGGTGCTGGACGGAGTACCGTTAACAGGCGGTGCCACGGTAGGGGGGCCCAGAAAATTTAGCTGTAGGGGGCCCTGAAATTCCTGATGGCGGCCCTGGATACATTGAATGAATAGGTGTACATCTATTGTCATATAGTGCTGTATAGAATACATCTGATATATAGGTGTACATCTATTACCATATAGTGCTGTATAGAATGCATCTGAAACATAGGTGTACATCTATTATCATATAGTACCATATAGAATACATCTAATACATAGATGTACATCTATTATCATATAGTGCTGTATAGAATACATCTCATACATAGGTGTACATCTATTATCATATAGTGCTGTATAGAATACATCTGATACATAGGTGTACATCTATTATCATATAGTGCTGTATATAATACATCTGATACATAGGTGTACATCTATTATCATATAGTGCTGTATAGAATACATCTCATACATAGGTGTACATCTATTATCATATAGTGCTGTATAGATACATTGAATGAATAGGTGTACAATGCTTAACTTGTATAGAACCGTCCTCACAATCTATTGTAAAGACGGTTTTTACCTGTACAGTAGCATTTTATAATAAACCCTGTTCATTCCCATGCACCCAATTTCCCAAGCTCCAAAAGTCTCTGTTCTATTTTCCAGGTTCTTTTACTTGGTGAAATAATAGTAACACATAAATACCGTTTTGAAATGGTCTCTGAATAAGAGTTATTCCCAGAGAATTGAAGATGTTTAACTGTGATTCAGCCACGAAAACAAGATCTTTGAGAATGACTTTATTTCATTACAGAACTACAATGGCAGCTTCTACTGTTGCGTCCTGAAGACTTATTCTTGTACAATTCTCAAGTGGTATCATTCATACTTCATACACATTATTTTTGTTGGCAGCTATTGACGAATCTCCGGTGTCTGATTGTTGGGAGACTCCATTTTTGGGTGAAAGAGTATGGCCTTGTTGGATATTTTTGGCCAATGTTCCTTTCTTTTTTTCCTGGGATTAGCAGCATCTAAGGTGTTCAGCAGCTTCTACCACCATAATGTAACATGTATATTCAGCTGAAACCAATGTCCTTGTTAAAGGGGTTATCCTATCAAGACTTCCCTTGTCCATATGCACTATTAGAGCATATGGGTATCGTAGATCCAGGCCCTCCACTTGGGACTGCCCTCTTGGTAGAAATACTAGATTAGGTGGCAACAACTTCCCCTGGCAAAATGAACTGTTTTCCAGGAGTCTCTGGAGATGATCACTGCTGATTGTTGTGTTGGCACCCATAAAGGGACTGTCTTTGAAGCCAGAGGCATAGCTATAGAGGGTGCTCAGGTAGAAGTCACCGCTGGGGCCTTATGCTCAAGGGCTCCTCTGCACATAAGGAAACACCATTATTAAAAAAAAAAATGCCACATGGTAGGAGTAAGATCCTGTTACAAATTTTGCTTTGGGTCCCAGGAGCTTCAAGTCATGCCTCTGGATGATACAACCCCTTTAAAAGACATAGATGCCTACTTGGACTACCAGAAGAGTAGGTTAGTCTCTTGGATTACTGGTAAAGACATTGGTAGTTCAGCGATGGCAGTAAAGACTGGCATTTTTCCCTTTTGACTGCACAGTAAGGGTATGTGCACAGGTAGTGACCAAAAACGTCTGAAAATACGGAGCTGTTTTCAAGGGAAAACAGACCCTGTTTTTCAGACGTTTTTTGAGCAACTCACGTTTTTCGCGGCGTTTTTCGCGGCGTTTTTCGCGGCGTTCTCGCGGCGTTTTTTACGTCCGTTTTTGGAGCTGTTTTCATTGGAGTCTATGAGAAAACGGCTCCAAAAACGTCCAAAGAAGTGCCCTGCACTTCTTTTGCCGAGGCTGTATTTTTACGCGTCGTCGTTTGACAGCTGTCAAACGACGACACGTAAATGACAGGTCATCGGCACAATACGTCGGCAAACCCATTCAAATGAATGGGCAGATGTTTGCCGACGTATTGCAGCCCTATTTTCAGACGTAAAACGAGGCATAATACGCCTCGTTTACGTCTGAAAATAGGTCGTGTGAACCCAGCCTAACATTGCGTGAGCAAGTATTCACCCACTACTGCTATCATTGAAGCATCAGTCCCTATTGCCATCACTGAAACACTAGTCCCTAATGCTATCACTGAACTACCAATGGCATGATGACAGCAGCCCAGATAAGAGAAGTGTAAGAACATGTAATTAATACAATCGTAACATTTACCACCTAGAACCATGAGAAATGTTAAAGCAAGTGCAAATGTCCTGTACCGGTAATTGTTGACAGTCGTCTTTTCTGGTGGGATCGTTAACTATTATTATTATGTGTATGACCAACTTTCGTGTTTTGCAATAGATAGGCATAATATGCTTTTAGTGTTGCGAAAGGGTTAAATGAAAAGAGAACAGAAAATATGGCTCTTCATGGAGTCTACCTGTGAGTGTGCAATGAGTCATTTTTGTGCATGCAAACATTGATAGTCTTTACGGATATGTGGGAGAAAACAGACAGGTATCATACATATACAACCATCATACAAGGAGATCAGTATATTCACCATTAAAGCTACTTTAAAAGATATAATAAAGAGGTCCTATTTTTAAAATCACAGAAAAATACCATACTTACTGATACAAGGGCAGCTTAAAGAGAACCTTTCACCTCCAAATACATGTGCAGCTCAGTGCCGAATGTAATGGGGGGGCTGCACTATAAAAAAATGTTTTACCCTCCGTTATTTAGATATCGGCACCGTTATATTTGGCGCCCGATATATAAATAACTCCCTGAACGGTCAATAGGGCGTGCACTGGCAAGGGGGCGTGTTACTATGGCTGTGACACTGTCCAATCAGATACGGACAGTGTTACAGCAAGAGCGAGGATAGGGGAGAGAGTGTGCGCGAGTGCGTGCGCATGCTCTCATTCTTCAGCTTTCAAGATCAGTCTTCTGCCGAACTGGTAAGGGGGCATGTCACTTCTACGGACAGTGTAAGAGCTGGGGAGCGCTTGCTCTGTCCGTAGCAGAGACACGTCCCCTTGCCAGTTTTTGGCAGACAAAGTACAAGACTGATCAGTTGCAAGAGCTGAATATAGGAGAGCAAAACAAACAAGGATGTGACCCCTGGTAGCTGGCGGGCACAATACATATATACACAAAAGGAGCTGCCTGCAACAGCCAAACCCAATTTCCCAACTACCACTGACAAGGAGAATAATACTCTTTAATAGCTACGTATAGCTGGACTAACCACAGTTATGATTAAAATTATCACCAACCTAGATCGGACATACAAGTATGTAACCTGATTGAACAGGCATGTATATGTGTAACATAGAGATGTGTCGTCCCTAACCAGTTAAATTGTTTAACAACTAGTAGGTAGCAGTAAGTCCGATCAACGGCAGTGTCTAAAACATTAACAGCCCCCCCGACATGTTTCGCTAACAAGTAGCGTCTTCAGGGGCACACGGGGCTAATTAGCCCCGTGTGCCCCTGAAGACGCTACTTGTTAGCGAAACATGTCGGGGGGGCTGTTAATGTTTTAGACACTGCCGTTGATCGGACTTACTGCTACCTACTAGTTGTTAAACAATTTAACTGGTTAGGGACGACACATCTCTATGTTACACATATACATGCCTGTTCAATCAGGTTACATACTTGTATGTCCGATCTAGGTTGGTGATAATTTTAATCATAACTGTGGTTAGTCCAGCTATACGTAGCTATTAAAGAGTATTATTCTCCTTGTCAGTGGTAGTTGGGAAATTGGGTTTGGCTGTTGCAGGCAGCTCCTTTTGTGTGTATATGAATATAGGAGAGCACACATGCGTGCTCTCCACTCCCCAGCTCTTACACTGTCCGTAGCAATGACACGCCCCCTTGCCAGTTCCGCAGAAGACTGATCTTGAAAGCTGAAGCATCAGAGTGTGCGCGTGTGCGCACACTCTCTCCTCTATCCTCGCTCTTGCTCTAACACTGTCAGTAGCTGATTGGACAGTGTCACAGCCATAGTAACACGCTCCCTTGCCAGTACATGCCCCATTGACAGTTCAGGGGGTTATTTAAATATCGGGCGCCAAATATAACGGCACCGATATCTAAATAACGGAGGAGGGTAGACATTTTTTTTAGTGCCCAATGGTTTGTGCAGCCCTCCCCATTACATGCTGCACTCAGCTGCACACGTATGGGGAGGTGAAAGGTTCTCTTTAAAGGCTACGTAAACCTTTAAAAGGCTACATTTGTTTTAATATATATATATATATATATATATATATATATATATATATATATATAAAGGTGTGTCTGTTCGGTGCAACTTTATAAATACTTTTTATTAAAAATTTGTTTTGCTTTTTGAGATGCAGCTGATCTGTATTCTCTATACCAGACATGGGCAAACTACGGCCCGCGGGCCACATACGGCCCGTTAGGCTTTTTAATCCGGCCCGCCGAACTTGTCCAAGATATATCCGTCCTCAGCAGCTGCTAGTTCGCGCAGGAGGACGGATATATCCGTCCTGTGATCGCGCGGGTACTGACAGTTTACCCACGCGATCAGCGGCAGGAGCACGGCTGTTATACACAGCCTGGCTCCTGCTGCAACTGCCGGAATCGAAGCACGCGCCGATTCCGGCAGTTTAACCCATTAAATGCCGCTGTCAACAGTGACAGCGGCATTTAATGTGTTTGACAGAGGGGGGAACTCCCTCTGTCTCCCGATCGGCGCCCCCGCAAACAAATCGCGGGTCGCCGTCGGGTTTCCATGACAGCCGGGGGTCTAACAAAGACCCCCAGGTCTGTCTTCAGCATCTGCCTGTTAGGCGATGCCAGAGGCATGACCTAACAGGTTGCCTGTCAGTTTTACACTGACAGGCAATAATGCTTTGGTATACGAAGTATACCAAAGCATTATATATGCGATCGGCATATCGCATAGTGAAGTCCCCTGGTGGGACTAAAAAAAAAAAAGTAAAACCGTTAAATAAAGTTTGTGAAAAAAAAAATAAAAAAAATTACAGTCAAAGTCAAATAAAACTACTTTTTTGCCCCAAAAAGTGGTTTTATTTAATAAAACGGTCAAAACAAATCACACATACACATATATGGTATCCCCGCGATCGTAACAACTTGACCAATAAAATGAACACATTAATTAAACCGCCGGATGAACGGCGTCCAAAGAAAACGCAAAAAAACAACGGCAAAATTCTCTCTTTTCTCCCATTCCCCCCATAAAAAATAAAATAAAAGTTCATCTATAAGTCCTATGTACCCCAAAATAGTACTAATGAAAACTACACATTGTCCCCGCAAAAATCAATCCCACGTACGGCCACATCGACGGAAAAATAAAAAAATTACGCCTCTTGGAACGCGGCGATGCAAAAACAAGTAATTTTTTTCTAAAAGGGTTTTTATTGTGCAAACGTAGAAAAAACATATAAAACCTTTACACATTTGGTATCCCTGTAATCGTGCCGACCCATAGAATAAAGTTAACATGTTATTTACGCTGCATAGTAAACGGCGTAAATTTATAACGTGAAAATTAATGCTGGAATAGCTGCTTATTTTCAATTCTCTCCTAAAATAAAGTTAATAAAAGTTAATCAATATGTTATAAGCATCTAAAAATGGTACAATTACAAAATACAACTCGTCCCGGAAAAAACAAGCCCTTATACGGCTATGTCGACGGAATAAAAAAAGAGTTACGACTCTTGGAATGCGACCGTGGAAAAACAAAAAATAATCCTTGGTCATTAACGTGCAAAATGGCCCGGTCATTAAGGGGTTAATGTGGCGCGTATTTCTCTTTATTTCACTTTAATTTTCACTTCGTTTCACGTCACCATTAAGCCCTTCGGTTTTCAAAGAGTACAATATCAGCCGTCACTTTGCCACGAAGCATGCAAACTATGCTAGCAAGCAGTCAACACAAGAACGGGCGGCTACTGCTCAGAGGTTGGCAGCTAATTTACAGAGTCAACAGAACTTTTTTCTTGATAAATCACAGTGCGTATGTTATTTTAATCTATTTACATTTCCTTCTCCCAGTATCTGCGAAATAGTATGTAAATGCCATATCTTGCATATTCCTTGAGACAAATTTATTAACTGATAAGGGCTATTTTTCACATTTGAAAGACAGTTAATAAATTGGGTTGTAGTGTTCTTACTGTGCTATGAGGTTTGCACACACTACATTTAATGCTTTAGTATATCCGGCCCAAACACTCCCTCCAAATGCTCCTGGCCCGGCCCCTCTGTCAAATTTTAGAACCCATTGTGGCCCGCGAGTCAAAAAGTTTGCCCACCCCTGCTCTATACAGTGCAGCTGTATCTAGCGCTAAATCCTGCTCCGGTCAGGTCCGCAGGACTAATGGATTCAGTGACAGCGGGTCCTGTGTGTCCTGTGTGTCTCTATGTTCATAACTTAGATGTGATCGGTTACAGGAGGATCTAGTGGTGGATCTTCATAAGGGTGGTTCGGGGAGCCACCCGGGGCCCAAGGCTCCCAGGGGATCCATTGTCCCCTGATGCCCGTTGGCGTCGCTAGCCTGCAGCCTATAAGGTGCTGGGAATACTCCCTGAGCAGGCCGGCGTGATAACGTCACTGCATCACGCTGGTCTGCGAAAGTGGCCAGAATTGCTGTGTTTTTCAGAGGAGATGTCTCCATCTCCTAACATTGTGAAAAACGCAGCAAAATACGCACCATTTTCTGCCGTAAAAACCGCAGGAAATGGTCCGTTTTTTCCACAGCGGAATGTCGGCATTTTTCAATGGAATTGCTGCAGAAATTTACTGCAGCAATTCCGTTGTGTGTGCACAAGCTCTTATAGTGCAGAAGTGTGCACAATAATCGTTTTTCTTAACAACTTTTATTGGCGATTTTGCTTCTAGCAGCAGCACGGATGCTCAAAACTCTGCAGTAGAAGAAAGAGCGTGCTGTGATGTGATCTTACAGCGCTGGAGGCCATACTGGATACAGGATCCATGAAGTCAAGCAGGAGGCTTTATCTCTAACTGCAGAGTTATGAGCAGCTGTCAGCATGGACTATAGACAGTCCATGATGCTGTTGGAAGTTATACAAGTTATTTAGAAAATGTTTATTATGCACACTCCTCCACTATAATCGTTTTTCCAACACTATAATCATCCCAAAAGGGCACCGCATCCAAAAATCCTGTGACAAACGTGACAAACACACAGTGAAAAAACGAAATTAAATAAGTGAATGTGCGCTGTGATACAACCTGGACATTCTCCAGATATAAAAATTCCTAATTTCCCAGCCAGAAGGCCGGGAAAATAAAGGTGTGTGCTCAAATAGCGTGAAAGACAAGTGCGTGCAAATGTGCCATCACTCAGTGGGATTCCACCCCCAGTGAGTTCGGGCACCCCAGGGTCACCACTCCCGGGGCACTTAGCAACTCGGACTTTCCAGCTACCCGACCAATAGCATCAACCATGTGGTTCTGTGCCCCTCTCCTTGGTGTTCTATCATCCCTCTACGATGGCGACCAACCCACCGGCAGAGATGATTACTAACCTCAGATTAGGACCCTACTACACATGGTCTAAGCCAAAGACCGAGGATCAAGAACCTGGCAAGAAAGTCCCAATCTCACCGCACAGTGCCGGAAGTAATGTAAATTATTTAACAAACAGTGAAAAATACATCATTAAAACAAATTGGATAAAAAGTATTAAATCAAAGATATATAGTCCACAACACAGCAGGTGTTATTCTATTATAATATGCAGTATAACATATACATACAAATGTAAGTAAAAACTTGTTTCAATTACAATTTATTCAAATTTATTCAAATGTATTTAAATTCATTAGTGCGTTGCAACCTCGGAAATGGATCAAAGAGAAGAGGGAGGAAAGAAGGGAAAGAGAAGGAGAGAAAGAAGGAAAAATAAAGAGAAGATGGGGAGTAAAGGGGCAAAACATGAGAGAAATGAAAAACCAGGGTATTTAAAAAGTTTTCTAAACCAGACAATCCCTTTGGGCAATTCTGTAATGTATAATAAATAGTTGCCACCTTAGGTCATAGAATATTATAATTTCACACAGGAAAGGCAAATTATTTGACATATTCTGCGGTTGCCCTCTGCAGGGCGCACACACTGTTTATGTCAGCCTGTAGTTTGTCAAATGGTTACTGGGGACAGTCATAAAACAGCCCGTATCTATGGACAAATCTGCATGGCAACATCAGGAAATTGGAAATTTCCAGAAACTCCCATAAAAAGGACCATATGTAATGCAATCGCCCAAGGTATATAAATACATAAATTCAATTTAATAATACATCCAATATATATATTTTTTTACAATATTAATCAGTTTAAAGGAGAGAAAAATGGGCATAAGACATTATGTTCGGTCTCCTTGACACAGTTCAGGACACCTAGAGGTGAGTTCCCTGACGTTTGGTGAATATTGTTGGTGCCTATTGGGTACAGTGGCTTCATGGGTGGACACTTTATGGGTTATGAACATTGTACAATTGCCCATACATTATGATATACCGCCATATGTTTATTCACCT
The DNA here is from genome assembly GCF_050947455.1 of Rhinoderma darwinii. Classification (NCBI taxonomy): domain Eukaryota; kingdom Metazoa; phylum Chordata; class Amphibia; order Anura; family Rhinodermatidae; genus Rhinoderma; species Rhinoderma darwinii. The sequence continues at coordinate 68,228,351 of NC_134698.1, read as the reverse complement.
ATACGTAGGGCCACATGACTTAAATTTAAACGCCTTATACTATAAGGGCTTACTGATTCCACATGGTCATGTGTCTGAGGCGTTATAATTTGTATGATACTTTACTATTCATAAATTGATTCACCATATGTTTATACAGTATTGACTCCATATGTATTATTTATGGATATTGACCTATACTGTGTTTTAGTTGGAAGGTGCAATCCGTGTTTTCCAGTGTGAGGGCCAAATCATCCTATGCCCATTTTCTCTCATTTTAAATAGATTAATATTATAAAAAAAAAATATTTCGGATACCTTAATAAATTGCATTTATATATTTATACTGGGCGATTGCATTCCTGTTTTTTTTTTTTATTTGTCAGTATGTAAATGAGCCCTTTAACTCCTGGAGAGGATTATTTTGCAGGTTATATACAGTATATATTATAAGAATCCCCTTGACATCGAATATGGGTGACTTTCGGATCTTGATGATATAAAAGTGACTGCCTAAAAGGAAACCAACACTGTAGACGCCCACCAAAGACGAGAGACCACCAAACTCTGCAAAAAAAAATAGCAAATTGTGAAATATTATTAGCCAACATTGGCTCTTAGTAAAATAAGAGATTATCTGATTTCATTATTATTTTATGGAAATTTAATATTTCTATTCATTTCAAATCTGAGTTCCTATGTCTAACAAACCATAGATGAAAAAATCTTCTTATCATTCGTTCTAAGTTCCAACGCGTTTCTTATTCCGAAATTACCCACAAATCCACTTTCTGTTTTATTTGCCCTGGAGTCTTTTGTTGCTTCCTTCGGAAGGCGATGGAACAAGAGCTGATGGGAAATTGTCTGCTGTGAATAATCATCCATTTCCCATCCAATACAATGCAATACAATGGAAGACATCAATGGATTGTCAGTCCAAAGCTGGACCAGAAATGAATGACCGTACAGTTATACAATGGATTAAAGGTCAGGAAATGCTCTTTCAAGATAAAACATGACTTGAATTGTATTATTCGTTTTTACATGGATAGACATGACAAAATAAAAAACACTCTCAACATTTACAAAAAAAAAGTAAGGGTATGTTCACACGGCCAAATTTCAGACGTATACGAGGCGTATTATGCCTCGTTTTACGTCTGAAAATACGGCTCCAATACGTCGGCAAACATCTGCCCATTCATTTGAATGGGTTTGCCGACGTACTGTGCAGACGACCTGTTATTTACGCGTCGTCGTTTGACAGCTGTCAAACGACGACGCGTAAAAATACAGCCTCGTCAAAAGAAGTGCAGGACACTTCTTTGGACGTTTTTGGAGCTGTTTTATCATAGACTCCAATGAAAACAGCTCCAAAAACGGACGTAAAAAACGGCGCGAAAACGGCGCGAAAAATGCCGCGAAAAATGCGAGTTGGTAAAAAAACGTCTGAAAAGCAGGGTCTGTTTTCCCTTGAAAACAGCTCTGGATTTTCAGACGTTTTTGTTGACTACGTGTGAACATACCCTAAATGTCAAAATCTCAAACATGTCACTTTCTGGCAAAGCTAACTGAGGATGGGGACTGGAAGAAGACTTTATATCCAATCAAGGGGCCTCAACCACCTTGTCCACAACTGTAGTGTAATCATTTAATATGGTGCCCATTGTGATATTATTATAGTGTTGTTATTTGAGCACTATATAGCATTGTATTGTGTTCTCTGTATGACATTATTATGTAGGCACTATATGGCGGCATTTTAAAGGCGCTCTATGGTGCTATTAATTAGACACTATATGGCACTTTTATTGGGCAGTGTTACTATCCATTCTTTTCGTTAAAAAAAAAATGACGAGGCTTCCACAAACCTTGATCCGGCCCTAAATGTAATATTTTTTTCTTTTACCTTATAATTGTTGTCTGTGATTGTTCACAACTGATATTACTAAACAGCAGGAAAAATATAATACGCATGGTTATGTATGGTAAACATTTTTTATTCTGTATATACAGTATATAAAATATAAAGGATTTCAGCTGTTTGTTTCTGTTGATTAAATCAGGAGAACCTTGAGTTTTATTATATCCCTCCTTTCAAATATCCCACGCATAAGATCAATAAAAACACATTCTCATCTATGGATGGTCTTTGCTTTGACGTCAGCGCAATCTAGTGCTACATAGACTAACAAAGCCTTGAAAACAGAAATGGAAGTGCTGAGACCCGGTTATGATAATAAGGAACTGTTGGATGGTGGGAAAATAATTGCATTTTAAGGAAAAGTAATCAATGGTCTAGATGCTTCATGATGAATTACCTTAGCTTCAGACAGCACGCAAGATATATGTCAGTGTATGTCTTAGATAATGTAAGCGCAATGCGTCCTGCTGACGTGTAAGACAGAAATACAAGATAGTAGTTAAACACGGATATTTTTTTTATTGTATGCGCTAATAAAATGGTCATACTGCTAGTGTTTAACCTAGAATCAGGCAAGGTCAGAGGACCCACTAGAGGAAATGACTCTGAGAGTCCATCCTCCGTCTATACAGAACATGTGTACATCCACTTTGAATTGCATTGTAATCTTTGTTGTTATCATTGTACACATGGGACATATGATCAATAAGGTCTAATAGAATATTTGAGAATCACCTCATAAGATATAGACCCTACTGGCAAGAAATTGGCTCCAAATAGGGTTGTCTTCTGCTGAAAACTTGGGGCTTATTATTGTGTCAGAGAATGGGGCCACCGGAAGATCCTCTGGTACTGATGGGCCAGTCCAACCCTGGTTTTAGGAAACAAATCAGACCCATCATGCAACCAATTCTTATCGGTTATAGTGTTCCTCAATGAGATTGCCGACAGGAAGTGCAGGAAATTGTCTGCTCCTATATTCATTATTTTATACATCAATCTCCAGATACAATGCATTTTAATTCACGGTCGGACCATAGGAGCCTCCGTTGGGCCCAAGTTCTGACATATTAATGGGCCCCAAAGGTCCGGTAGTGGACATCCCCATTTGTAGCCAAAAACTTGTGTCTAATTCTTTATACTTTGGTTCACGAATAACCTCTTAGACCTTATTGATCATATGTCCTGTACGTACAATGATGGCAACAAAGATTATGATACTGTGCACATTTTATATATATTTTCTAAAGTTTGTTTGAAGCCCGATTTTTCATTGGTTTAAAATGGATCACGTCATCGAGGCCACCATACTAACAGGATGTGCCAAGGGGGAAGTTGTCTTTATTCCTACATAATATTGATGGTTATGGATTCTTTCTATCATCTCCAACCTCTAATAACACACACTTCTTATGTACCATTTATTATTATTATAAGTGGGGCACACATTGCGGTTATCGCATACATCACTACACACATTCACTTTCTCTGGAGCTGCATCGTTCCTGTTATTGCACTTGAGGCGTCTGGCACCCGTCGTACTGCGCATGCGCAGGGAGCCGCGCCGTGTTTCTCCTGGTGCCGGCCCCGGCGCATGCGCACTGGGTACGGGAGGTGTGGTGCTTGGTCCTGCCCCCGGCCGTCGCATTGGGCATGCGCAAAGGGCCGCGATGTGGGGCGGCCCTGGCTCGTTGTGCAGGGGCGGGAGGGTTCTTGCGCTACACAGGGTGTGCGCGGAGTCATGCAACATGGTGCCAGTGTCTGACGCTCTGACGGACGCCATCTATACCGTAAGTCAACCTCCCGAGCAACGCCGGTTATAAAAGCTAGTGTTCTGTATAGATGCAGGGTGGGCCCAAGGAACCCCAGTCTGACACTATTTAAATATCTATCTATCTATTAGTATTTTGATTTATGTTTTTTTACTTTAGGTCTTGTGGTCCCTTAAAGTATCCCTCCACCCACATGCAAAATTCTCACTATACAGCCTTGGGTCACCATCTCATATTCGACCAGGGCAACATCTTCATGGAGTTTTTATTTTCTTCCCTTGGTCATGTAAAGGCATTTTTATTAATAAGGATCATGGAGGAGAGGGTAATATGTTAATAGTACAATTGCAATGTTGTTAAGTCATATAAGGTGTATACCCTCACGGGGCCGCAGACTGCCCTTCCTGAAGATTCAGCTACGGCAAGAGGTCTACTTCTTCTGGGGGTTCTGCTTGTCCGAAAAAGACCAACATATCTCTATTGTTTTGTGCTTCAATAAATATTAGGCTTCGTTCTCATCTGCACTAGGTTTTTCCGTTCTTCCTTTCCGTCATTGGAACAGAAGAACAAAATAACGTAAATGCCAGAGCCGTTGCATCTTGGACACTAACGGCGCCCGACGAAATATATAGACTTTAATGGGTTCCGTTGGGTTGCCGTGAGGGCATCAGTCGTTTTTCCAGCATTTTTCACGAGAACTAATGGAGCCCACAACACAGATGTGAGCTGAGCTTTTCATAGACATCAGGCCCAGTGGTAACAACGTTTATATAGGCAATGGAAATTTTATTTTAGAGTACTGTATAGTTATCCAATTCAAATCCACTCGTCTTTCCTGGGCTCTTGGCAGGACACATTTTTGGCTTCATAACATTAGACCATTTAACAGATTGCAGTTTTAGATCAACTTTGATTGAGTCAAAGATTTATTTAAGCTGAAAGGCAAATTCCTCTAATGCATTTCTATTCATTTAACATTCGACAGATTTGCAGCTAAAGGCAGGCCGCTTACTGTCATTAGAATTTCTTGTGCCTGGTCGGGTTCCTTGCACAGATGAGCTAGATCCTTGGTTCTCAATCTGTGCCACGTGTATCCCAGGGGGCCATATGCCTACTATGCCATTCTGTGCAGCCCCCAGCCATTTCTGGCAACCCATATTTGAAGAATCCTTTCTGTTTGCACTCAAACAGCGTGGAAGAGATGAGGTGGCTGCGTATGAATGCGGTTCTTTACATTGTATTTTATGAGAGTAACTCTCGAGTGCCGAACGGGGGTACTGGGTGTCCCAATTCTGCCAATAAATGGAAGTCCCAGAGGTAGAACCCCCATCTTTAACACATTTATGGTATATACTGTCGATATGTTTCAGATGGGAATAACCCTTCAAGTTGTATTTTGGCCCTGTGAGTGGTACAATCTGACATTGTAGCTCTTGGATCAAAAAATGTTGTGTACCCCTAGTCTAATAGGCAGCCCAATGTAAGATCATGGCATTGGGGGTAATTCGATGTAATTAATTTTTTTACAAAATCAAATAGTTTTTATTAACACAATTTTTTCAGATAATATAAACGTACATCATATAAAACATGAACACCCCACCCACCCCCCTACCCCATCCCCCCAGGCAAAGAGTACTATGCACTTTATTGTTTTTTCAAGGCACATCAGATATTTCTTCATTCCCCTACCAACCCGCCATCCTGTAACAAATTAGTATGCATCCTAGCTCACCAGCCCTACCGAGAGTGTAGTCTGAAGAGATATTGATGGCAATCCTGGAGTCTGTAGCCACATAGTCCACTGACCCTCAAACTTCTTTAATGCACCACATCTATGGTAAATTGCCCTCTCCATCCATATGTCGATGTAATTTATTTGAGTAGGGGGTATTCAGCTTAGGAACATCGAGAAACTCAGATCTAGATAAGCGTTTTCTCCTCTCCTACAGAATTATATTATTCTCCTATTAGTCACATTACTAGAGGAGCAGGTGGATATTTTGCTATTCTAAAAATAAGACGTACAGTGTCCTCATCTAATAAGTGATACACACATATGACATCACTGCTTGCATTGTATGTAGGTTAGATGAGTCATGAGGGTCTGTGTATATTTGATGCTTTCATTGTATTTCATTTACATAGATTAGCTATAGATTGAACGGCTACAAAAGTCCTGGCAGAATTGTTATAAAACACATACAATGCATCTAAATCCAGCAAGGTATAAAGGCCCTTTTACACGGGCCAATTATCGTGCAAACGATCGTTCATCTGCTAATCGTATTATATTAAAAAACGAAAATATTATCCTAGTCGGCAGCACATCTCCCTGTGTAAACTGGGAGACGCGCTGCCGACATTATAATAATGTATGGGGACGAGTGATCGGAGTAACGAGCGCTCGTCCCCATACATAGCTCCTTGTGATTGGAGCAAACGAGCGACGATCAACGAGTTGATCGGTGCTCGTTTGCACCGGCCAAAATTGGCTGGTGTAAGAGGACCTTAAAGGGGTTGTGCGAGATTAAATGACTTTGTGTTAATGCTTGTAATTTATAAACGTAAATACATTTGTAATATACTTACATTTTCCAAAGTGGCCCCGTTTCCAGATCCTGCCGTGAGGTACTTGACGGGTGACATCACTCTCTGCACTGGCTCTGCCCGCTGTGTTGATCTACAATACTTTTCCGGGTATACAACATGTCACTTGTGACGTGCCGTGTATGGGCTGTTCTGCTGTAATGCGCATGGGCGGCCCCTGCTGTTATCTCGAGAACAGCAGGGACCGCGAGAACAGCAGTGACAGCGCATGCGAGTTATTGGCTATGCAGCAGAACAGCCCATACACGGCACGTCACAAGTGACGTGTCATAGACCCGCCACAGAATTGAAGATCAACACAGCGGCCAGAGCCAGTGCAGAGAGTGACGTCGCCCGTCAAGCTCCCCACGGCAGGATCTGGAAACGAGGCCACTTTGGAAAATGTAAGTATATTACAAATGTATTTACATTTACAAATTACAAGCATTAACACAAAGTCATTTAATCTCGGACAACCCCTTTAAGTCTGCTATGGAAAATATGAAAATTTGATTCCCTTGTTGTCATTTGTGAGGTGAAGTAGAAGGCAATAAGGCTTGGGCTCCACAACTACTTTTGTTCATGTGACACTCGTTAAATTTTGTGGGTTATGGCAACCGTCAAGCAAACGCAATGTTTCCCTAGGGACTTTTTTCCCTACAAGGAACCATTGAGGTCACATCACCAAACGTCACGTGCAGCCCATGCCTTATAAAAAGTTATAATGCTGTGTGGCAGAAAAGGCATCACTAGTCACGGAGCAAGTCACTGTTACTTGTTTTTTGAAGTGGCCTCATGCACATGGAGCATTAGGCTGGATTCACACATTGCGTATTTGTTGCAGATTTTGATGCTGATTTCTGAGCCTAAGCCAGAAGTGGATCCAGGAGGAAGGAGAAGTTCTTCCTTTATATTTACCATTCCTATTGAAACTACTTATGGCTTTGGCTCAAAAATCTGCAACAAATATGCGTTGTGTGAATCCAGTCTTAGGTACTACATCTGCCACCATATGGTGCCTTCCTAAGGCACTGTAATTTCCCCTCGAAGCAATGGTGCAAGGATACAAGGCTACTGCAAATTGGCATGCGTAGAGCATATCACCATTTTTTCTGCATTTATATGGAATCCCTGCCTAAAAAAATATCTTAGTGTGTCTCCATTGCCACAGGTGTATAAAATCCAGCACCTCGCCATGCAGTCGCCTTTACATACATTTGTGAAAGAATCGGTTGTTGTAAAGAGATCATTGAATACCAGCGTGGTCCTATAATAGGATGTCATCGCTACAAGTCAGTTTGTCAAATTTCTACCCTCCTAGATATTCCACGATCAACTATGAGTGATATTATTGTAAAATGGAAGCATTTATGAACCACAGCAACTCAGCCACGAAGTGGAGACCACGTAAAGATACAGCGCGGTATCGCTGAGTGCTGAGGCACATAGGCATAAAAGTTGCCAACACTCTGCTAACTCAATAACTGCAGAGTACAAACCTCCTCTGACATTAACATCCACATAAAAACTGTGCCCCCGGAGCGTCATGGCATGAGGGTTTCCATGGTCGAGCAGCTGCATGCAAGCCTTACAACACCAAGCACAATGCCAAGCATCGGATGGAGTGGTGTAAAGCCGCCGCCACTGGACTCTGGAAACGTGTTCTGGAGTGATGAATCGCACTTCTCTATCTGTCAGTCTGATGGACGAGTCTGGATTTGGCAAATGCCAGGAGAACGTTACCTGCCTGACTGCGTTGTGCCAACTGTAAAGTTTGGTGGAGGAGTAATAATGCTAAGGGGTTGTTTTTCAGGCTGCGGCCTAGGTCCCTTACTTCTAGTGAAGGAAAATCTTAATGCTTCACCATACCAAGCCATTTTGGACAATTGTAGCTTCCAACTTTGTGGGAACAGTGTGTGGTTTGGCCCTTTTCTGTTCCATCACGACTGCACCCCAGTGCACAAGGTCCATAAATACATGGTTGGGGGGAGTTTGGTGTGGAAGAACTTGACTGGCCGCACAGAGTCCTGACCTCAACCTCATCAAACAGCTTTGTGATGAACTAGAACAGACATTGTGAGCCGGACCCTCTCCTCCTACATCAGTGTCTGATCTCAAAAATGCTCTTCTGGATGTATCGGCAAAAATTCCCACAGACACTCCAAAATCTTGTAGAAAACCTTCCCAGAAGAGTGGAATTTTTATTTTATTTTAGCTGCATTAGGTGTAATGTCTAGGTGTCCCAATACTTTTGTCCATGTAGTGTAGGTACGGTATGTGCTCGTAGCAGGTACCAGATTACATATACTCTTCACCCGATGCACTTATCTAATTGACTAAGCCAATGAAGTTCCAGTGATATTATCTAGAGTTATTATTATTATTATCATCTAAACTTTAGGCATGAAAGTGTAAAATTAATAAAGTTGTGTCAGCGAGGTGCGCCAATTACCCATCAATATACGAGGAGCTATAGAATCTTTATTCACGACATGGCAGCCTCCAACCTGCACTTGATAGGTGGTGTCAAGGGCAAGACCTGCATTGTCATGTTGGGGACCTGGAATACTTCCATAGAGGTAAATGAAACACAATTTGATTTAGATTTTTCTTCTCGCTCCCAATTAGTTTTTACAGCATTCACAAATAACTATTACGCTTGTTTTAGAGAGAAAATTTTGTATTCTCTGCCATTGCAAGTCATATAGGTGAGACTTTCTGAATCAACACCTCATTAAACACTTCACCAAGTCAACGGCAGAATCCTCGGATGAACTAATGCGCTGCATGTGTTAATTAGAAAGCGGCAGGCATCTGCACGGACGTATGAGTAAGTGTTTTTTCCTCTCTGCTGTACATATGTAACAGTTCCCTTCACTTTAATTCAGTGATAATGGTTTTTAACACATTTCTCATTTCTGTCTGCTACATTCAGATCAGTTCCAGAATATCTTGCATGTGAATGTAGATCAATTCAGAACTTGTGAAGTAATACACGTTTACATAAGTTTTATTAAAATAGGTTTTATAAAAAAAAAAATAAAAAAAAAAACATGGCCGCTTTCTTTGGACACAGCACCACTCTTGTCCATAGGCTCTGTCTGGTATTGCAACTTAGCCCTATTCAATTAAATGAGGCTTAGCTGCAATACACACAGCCAAGGACGAGATTGGCTCTATTTCTGGAAGAAAGCAGACAGGTTTTTTTCTAACGTTTATTGTGAATAAAATTCTTAAATGACCTAGAATGGTGACATCATATACATTGAAACCCCCGGCGAACCCCATTCCATTCTGTCTTCAATGCAAAACCTCACTCATTGTCTTTCAATTTCATCTTGCACCCGATGTTTCTAGACATTTTCATTGAACAGGACGGGGAGCGGTTTATTTAATTTATTAAGTTCTGTAAGTATTATTATAAAACAAGCTGTAGGCAAGGAGAGAATTATTTTTTTGTGTGCTGAAGACAGAATCAAACAGGGTCCAGCATGGGTCGCAAAGTATATGAAGTTGATGTTCAATGTCCGGTCCTGCAACCTCCCTGGAAGCCCTACATAGGACATCTCCGGTATACTTCATGACATTGGCTTAATTGACCATGAAGAATCCCAAGGTTAGATGTTATACAGTGGAGGTCTGGATAGACCCAGATTTACAATAGAAATTGTAGCTCTCGGACCATAACTTTGCCCATTGTATACAGTGAATGGTATAGATATCCACAGATTTCAATGGGTGCCGAGCTATGTTTTGTACCACTGCAAGGGAAATAGGAATATTTATTGCGAATACCCCACAACATACTACTAATCGCAGGGCCAACCATTCACAATACTTCCGTGATCTACTACCCAAAGCAGAACCTGCTTTCTCAAAGGGGGAGGGCGTTATAGACCGCCATTGGGCTCATGTGATTTCCAATCTCCATAGATTTGCATTGAGAGACCGACTTCCGGTCGCCTATAGGATTAAGGGAGTCAGAATAGAGATCACGTGACCCCCCCATGGCGCCCCGGAACAGACAGGCTATCCCGTAAAATACAGAATCAGGTAAGCCAATGCACTTGAGTATCTTGCACCTCATTTCATTTTCAAATG